>NC_132878.1:86155354-86476187 GCF_030463535.1 Salminus brasiliensis
AGCTCTCTCTGAAGGCCGGAGAGAAGAGAGTGCAAGGAAGGGCCTGTAATCTTCAAATTCTCTCTCTCTCTTTATTGGAGATCCATAAGGATATCTTTCCCCGTGTGTTAGAAGCTCTCCGCACCTCTCATTACCGAAACCCTCAACTATTCCAATAACGGAAACGGCAGGTCTTCCTTTCCTTTTCCTCACTTAATCAACCCCAGACTGGATATTTATTATCCAGCTTTACCTCCTAGTGTTGAATTGGCTTTACTGAGTAATAATAATAATAATAATAATAATAATAATAATATTACGTACATTATTATCATTATTATTATTATTATTATTATTATTATTATTATTACTGTAGGTGTAGTACTAAAGCAAAAATGTAATTGTGCCGTGAAATATCCTGTGAACAACAACAACAATAATATTAATAATAATTAATAATGGTTATTACTATGACTATTTGATGGTGACAGGATTATAGTTGCTATTATTCTTAATGTTCTTATTATTAATACTATCATTATTATTGTTGAGCTGTTATTATTATTCCTATTGTTAATAATATTAATATGATTTGTAATATGTTATTAATATTACTACTACGGCTGGCACTTCCCTTACAGTGTGTGTTTTAGCAAATTTGCTTTAAAAAAGAAATAAATGAATTATAGGTGTTATATAGGAGTTATATTACACCTATGTGTGTGAATGATCCAGAATCGATACCGAATGGGTCGCCATTACCATGGTTCTAAAGGCAATGGCTACGTATGGAACCGTGAACATTCAAATGAGCATCTCAAAGCATACATGGGTTTTCTCTATGATGTAAAACCTGTATGAGGGTAAAGGCAAGTTAAAGAGGCGTGCTACAATACAGTGCCGTATTAGCAACAGCGTTAGCTAGTAATCCTGAATGTCATTTAACACAATAATGCTAATGTGTTAGTGACTAGGTAGGAAGCTGACTTCCACTGGCGCTTTCCTGACTGCATGCTGAATCTTTCATTTCGCCGCATGGAACAAATCTGTCCGTTTTTTCCGCTTCAGTGTTCTTCTGCAGAGTCTTCGTCTCCCTAAATTAATCAGCGCATCAATCATGATGCAACTCAAACGAAACCGCCTCGCACTATAAAAGTTTCATAGGCAAACAAGCGATTTCCTGCGTGTCACTGTTGACCTGAAACCCCAGCGATGACTGGTTCCACGTACAATGCCCTCGGTTGCCTAAAGTGGGATAAATGCAACACAACCAGGTCTATGAATGAGTGCTATCATAGAGGGTTCCTAATGTAAACCAGGACGTAATGTAGCCAAATGAAGGTATTGTCATGTATCCTCTCAAAAGCAGCCACAAAGGTTACCAAGCCTCTCTTCAGTGTTCTGCAGGGCTCCAAAATACTTCAAACACACCTATTAGTCTGTCTCAATAGCTCACTGTTATCAAACTTGAGCTTTATGGGGCCTAAGAGGATGCTGGAGATAAATCAGGAGATACAACTCCAGCTCTCTGTCTCTGTTGATGTCATGTTTAACTGTTGGACTGGTTGAAACTTGTTTAAACACTTTGTAGTAGTAACCGGATTTAAAGTCTTGAGGGGGGCTGAGCGTGGTAAACCCCCAGATCCCGTTAGGAGCCAAGAGACTTGAGGGTTCCCATACAAATTGCCATTGACAAAGAGAAGGAGAAAAAGGAAATAACCCTCACTAACTCCATATCCACTTGCAACTAGCCCTTTAACAAGAGTCCAATATCCACCAGGTGTGTTCACACCTAAAAGAAGCTGCTTTCCTTGAAGCTCTCAAACTTCTTCACACTTGAGTGTTTCAGCCCTATTCTCGCCTGGATGTATGGGTGTATAAGTATATGATAGATATGTCTGGTGTAAATCAGATGAGGGTGGATCTCTCATTTGAGCTTTGGTTTCTCCAAAGGTTTCTTCTTCTTGATCTGAGGGATCTGAGTTGTCCTTGCCACTGTCCCCACCGGCTTGCTCAAAAGAGGTTCAGGCCCAGTCTTTTTTTGTGACACTATCTGTTGTAAATCTTGCTATTAAAATAAATACAAATGTATTTAAACTTTTTGACATTTATGGACTGGTGTAATTATAAAGGATTTGGTCTAAAACCCATTTTTTAAAATCAATCCATATTAGAGGGCTACGTATGAGGCATTGCCAGGCAAAATGTCCCCAAAAAAGTCTGTTAATGATTTTACTCATCAGCATATGTGAAAGTTCACCGGTTTTGGATAATGAAATAAAACACTGAGACATTTATGCTATAATTATTTTAGCAGTAGACACCAAATCACTCTGAATGACTTGCTGTCCATCTCATTGTTTGCCATATGCATAAAATCTGCACAATTAGTGGAATTCCCCTTAAACAGATTTGTATCAGAATTGGTGGAATTTCCTTTCGACACCATCCCCCCCTTTATACCTATAGGCTATAGTTATAGTTGAGCATCTAGTTCATTAAAGCTGGGATTATGCCTTACAAAAAGATGGAGTCCAATAGCTTTCAAATATGTAAAAATGTAGTGCATGAAGAACATCTGAACATCTATCGATACTGTGTGTCCAAAAGTGTTAAACCCGGCCCCCTCTTCCGAACCACTCTTAGCTCAATGTCCCCCTCGTCTCCTGCCGAACTCAAGACCTTATTTCCACAGTCGTAACACCCCTCAGCCCCTCCGACACGAGCCCACCTCTGCGCGTGTCAAATCGAATCTCCAGTCCCGCGCCTACTACACGCGCTGTGCCCGCGTATATAAGACGCTGAGCGCGCGGGGAGGGCGCGATGACGGATTACTGCATTAGACGAATAATGACACCTGACACTTCTGTTAGCGCTCCCCTGGCAACCACGGCCAGTGCCGGTAAATAAAGAGCAGAGATGGGGAAATATAGCGGGAGACAGACTGGGGATGGATGAAGACAGAGGACTGCATGGGGGTACAGAGATTGGGAGAAAGGAAACCAAAGACGTGGTGGTATATCGAGTCAGGTTGATATACGGTCTTATGCAAAAGTCTAGGCACCCTTATCCAAATGCCACATTTGTCGTTTTAGCATAATGTAATGTACAATTGCTCTGTCTTTAATAACTTGAAAAATAATAAAAAAAAATCATTAGCCTGTGCAAACGTTTGGGCGCCTTACAGATTCAGGATTTAGTAACACCCTCTTACAGAAATCACAGCTAGCAGACGCTTTTTGTAGACAGCTAGAAGTCTTTCTCACGTGAGTTTTTGCAGAAGGCCTCTAGTTCTGAAGTATTCATAGATTCATAGAAGTATTCATAGACTGAGTATTCCTAGATGTCTATCCACAAAAAGGTCAGGGGACTGTGGGGGACCTTCCAAAAGCTTCAGTTTCTTTTCAAAGACCATGATGGATTTGAGGTATGGTTTGGATCATTATCCTGTTGTAGAAGTCATCCTCTTCAGAGCTTCAGCCCTTTTACAGATGCTTCTAGAATCTGCTGGTATTTTGTGAGAAAACTTTCTTTCCCACAACCCCAAAATACGGTAAATCACCCCGCATTTTTCACAGTTGTCAGGGTGCTCTTTTCAATGCAGTTTCTTGTTTTTCTCCAAACTAACTTTTTCTGATTGTGGCCATCCATTTTGACCCAAACTCTTTTAGCATCTCTAGATGTTCTGAAGCATCTTTTAGTTGTTACATTTTGAGGTTGCAGGTAAGGTTTCCGTTCTATGACTCTTCCAGGCAGATTATGTTTGTGCAAGCAACACATGTTTAATGAAGGTTCTTGATTGTCAAATGGGAGGTTTGATTTGCCTGTCTAACAGCAGTTCTCTCCAAAAGTCTTCCAGATCTTACTTTGACCTTCACTGGTCCCATAAAATGACATTTCTAATAGCAGTACCGCCTGTAGAAACTGCTTCTTATAGCCAATAGTAATTACAGTTGGTGGTTAGCCTCAGTCCTGATTTGAAAATCAAGTACTAGCAGTGAATCACACTATTACTGTGCATTAGGATTTGCTGAACATATTGTTTTGTGTTTAATTAGCTACCCAGGCTCTGTTAACTTTTTCTCATGTGGAAGCTTGAATTTCAGTGTATCATAGAGACTTTTTACAATTTAGGTCTTTATGTGTCACATGAAAAGCAGCCAAACCCCCAGATCTGTGTAGACCATGTGTAGAGCCACTGTTTATTCCAAACATGAAACACAACACCATATCCAGAGTTATCTTGCATTAATTGTGAAGGAGAAGAGGTCATTGTTGAAGTCAGATGTTGTTATTGGAAACATATCCTTTTAGATGCTGTGACCCATATAAACCCATCATGTATAGGACTATCTGCAACTTGCAGCTTCAGATCTGTATGGTGAACACAGGCCATGTATTAATATAATATATTTAATTAAGCATTCCAATGTATTAGGATCAAGACATGGCAATATTCTGATTTGAGAATAATTTCAGATTTAGTCTTAACCTAATACATTTACACAGATTTAGTGTCACAGATTTCTTTCCTAAAACAAACAGCAAGGGGGGAAATAAATGCCAGAATTGACTAAGGAGGTGATTGAGGGTGTTTTAAAAGAAATACTGACAGTATTCAGATCTTTGTCTTTAAACTTGGTAAGTGTAACAGCTCGGGATCAGGCAGTGATACCAATGCTAGTGCTAAAAATGATATCAAATGAAATGTCCTCTCAGTAGGTTATGGTATGTCTGGAAGGACAATACAACTTTTTGACAAACCAAAAATGTACGCATCAACAATGTCTTGCAGGATTTTGTTTCACAGATAAAAGTCAGCAAAATGGAAACAAGCATTTTCTAATATTGCTAATAATTGTTTTAATTTTTAATTTAAAATGTTTTCATGCATGTTCATAGTATTTTTGTCATTTGCACACAGAGAGGTAACAAAACATGTAGAATGTCTACGTAGATTTGTATACTATATGTGAGACCTATATCATATTGTGAAGCCTTTTGACTGCCATATTGGTAGGCGAATGTTTTGTAAAGTATGTGGAAGATAGTGTCTTGTCCAGTAGTTGAGAATAATGACAGCGGCCAGCTAGAAACAAAGTCAGCCAGGTAACAGATGAACCTAGCTAATATAGTTTAGATATGGATATGATCCCTGGTCTATCTTTTAGTATACCTGTTGTAGCTACATTGTTTACAATTGTTGGATGGATCGAATTCTAGCTAGTAATCTCTGTCAACACTAGCAAATTTGTCTTGTTGTTTACAAAGGTCAGTTAAGCAAATTAGCTTTGAGTTTATTTTGCAAATATTAATTTGTTTATATTCCATAATTCACATGTCAGAGCAAATTGCCTTGAATAAACCACAATCAAAGGAAAGAGGCTATTATTATTATTATTATTATTATTATCATATTATAACAATTTCGAGGATACAGGTTGACATTTCATGTGAAAGTACACAAATACCATAAATAAAGTGAATTTAACATCCATACATCTTAATAATTTCAGTATAATGGCACCCTGGAACATTTTATGACTCAACCAATGTCAGAATATAATTTAGACAAAAGCATTTGAACCATTACTTGATTACAAGTCAATTATACTGTTTTAGATTCTGCCAAAGCACTAGAACTAGAATAATGGTGTGTACTTTCCTACAACATATTGATTTCCTTCTGTTGTTTAATCATATTTTAGATTTCAGAATCAAATATTTAAAACAGATTTTAACATTGACTAACATTTACACACCCAGTCAACCTCTACTGAAGTTTGTGTTATGGATTCAGATGTTATATAATTCTATAATTACATATCTATAGATTTATGAAGCTCAAATACTACACTTTGTTCACTATTATGAGCTTTTTGTGGTAGCTGTGTATGAAAACAGTAAATGATAAATAGTGCACTCACACAAAGTGTTTTCAGTATGCATTGTTGTGTTATTGAGTTTTTGCTTGATTTCAATCACTGTCAATGCACATTCACTTATACTACTCAAGAAAACAAGTACAGAGAATTTCTATTCTAAAAAAGGGCCATGAGAAGTTGTTTGGGTTAGAAATTATACAATTCTTTCTGGACAATGTTTAGTGAAGAGCTAATCTCTAGAGCAGTGGATGCAACAACGTCCTTGTCAGTCAACATTCTTCTTTCACTTTCAGTGATGGTTCTGTTTCTCTCAGCTCTTCCAGAAAAACATGTCCTTTAATCGTGGCTCAATGCGCTACTCCCTGACTGTAGGGGGAGCTAAGGAGCAAGAAAGGCCAAGTTTTCATAGTGTTACTTTAATGTTGTCAGTAAAAACATTAAGAATCAACTTGCTAGTTAATGTATTGAGTGACGCAACATAAAGGAGTGACCTAGCTAGTTAATGTTATCAGTGAAGAACCATTAGGAATAAGCAAACTAGCTAATATCATCTAGCTAGATAACAGTATTAGTGAAGCAACAATAAGAATCAGCTAGCTAGTCAATGTTATTAGTGAAGCAACTTTAGGCAGCAACTAGCTAGTTACTGTGATTTAGCTGGTCAGTGTTACCAGTGAAGAAAAATTAGGAATCAGCAAGCGAGAATCGAAGAGCTTCAATAGTTAATGTTATCAGTGAAGAAATATGATGATTAGTTGCCATCATGAGATTAGTTGACCATTTTAGCTACAAATATTGCTTACAGTTCCATCCTCCAACTCCTCCCAAAACAATTAGGTATGTGCATGGCAAATTAATTGTAACTACTGTTTTCTTGTGGAGCAATACTGATTTATTTGTTCTGAAGAATAGCTTACATACATGTAAAAACAGTGTATTTATGAGATTCTGTCAATTCGAAAAGAATTACCACCTTCAGAGCACCATTATAGCTGGTTGAGAATCTTAGCTTTCAAGACCATTGGACAGAATCTACAGACTACGTATGTACAACTGCATAGTACATATGACATTGATGATTGCTTAAACAAGCACTCATTAGAACTACAAGATCTACAGCCAGCAATGATTTGACTCAGCACTGTTTTTCAGCACTGTACTAACCATCTCTCATTTTTGTAACCTTGTGAGCTGTTGATTTAAGTGCAGACCTGCTCTTAGAGTGGGATTTTGTGGTATTCGTAATTCCTAGAGAGAGAGCTTTTAGTGTGACAGCCTACATCTACTGTCAAACTAGCTTCAGTCCATAACACTCACCTCCGCTTGACCTCCTTCCTCTCTGCAGTAACACATTTTTTTTATCTTGATCACACCACCTGTAATAGACCTGTCATGAAATGCCTTAAACCAGTGTGTGGAGTCCTGTTCCCAGAGAACCACTACACATTTTAGTGTTTTTTTTCCTTGTTAATCTCAAGGGGGCCTTTTTATTCAGTAGTGCATTGAGACAGGTGGTTGGAGATGACATGACTGGGAATCACTGACCTCTGAAATGTTGGTATCTAAAACATAGGGCTGTCAAATGCAAATTATGATTATCTTTGTTTTTAACAATGTTAATTGCAATTGACCCAGTAATAAACTCAGCTGCAGCTCATTTACTAATGTTTTTGATGCTCAAATTAATATGTATCAATTAACTAAGATGCAAAACTAACAAATGTGAGTTAGAAGAACTTGTGACCAAAAGAAATTAAGTTAACTTAAAAAACTGAATCAGTTACTTACTCTGTAAACAGTTACTTACTGACTTTTACCTTTAGTCTGACAAACAAAGCAAACATTGTGAATATTTGGGAACATATTTGATGATAAAGCTACATGACTTGGAAGCAGAGGGAGTTGGTTGTACTTGGTTGTAGACAAACTAGGCCCTTCCATGATCTTGGACTTCAAAATGTAATTCATAAAATTATTATGAATGTGTTTCACTTTGATTGAAATACCAACTATGCCACTAAAGACCTTTTCCACCTGTAACTGAAGTCTATAATTGATAGCGAATGTAAGTACTCTTTGATGAAATGTTTTTTTAATATTAACAGAGTATGGGGTTAATTCTCAGGTCAACACTGCATTATTACATTGTCTTGTCTTATTCGCTTGTACTAAGATATCATAGATTTCATTTAGCTTCCGTTAACTTACTATTTGAATTTCAGTGATCTCAACTATACAACTTAGTGTTCATTAATATGTTAATTAATGTATCAGTCTAACATAGCAATTAAAATGTTAGGATGTGCTGATATGTTCCTTATAAAAATAATAATAATATAACAAATAATTTTGCCTCTGTACACCACCTCAATGGATTTGATGTAATCAAGATGTAATTAGCTTTAAACAAACTTGCATAAATATGAGGAGTGGTTTTAATACTTAGAAGCAAATCTTTAGCAGTCAATAACTTATTGAAGTCTGGAACCCATAAATATCACCAACTGCTGACTTTCTTCTTTTGAGATTTGTTGCCAGATCTTTACTGCAGCCACCGTCAGTTACTGCTTCTTTGTGGTTCTTTCTGCTGTTAGTGTTGTCTTCAATCAGTGTACGGCTGCAAGATTTTGTTGAGGTTAAGAACATCACCTTTTCTTTGCCTTATGAATTTCCTAGTTTGCTTTTGTAGTATGTTTTAGTTTTGTAACATTTGGTAGAAATCTTACCAGAAAGTTTAGTTCTATGTAATTAAGTTACATAATCAGTCAACAAGTGACAATTCCCAATTCGGGTCAATTCCCGTCATACATTCTCATGCCATAACAGTGCCTCTACCATGTTTGACAGATGATATAGTATGTTTTGGATCATGCACATTTCCTCTTCTTCTCTATACTCTATACCCTTCAGTTTGGCAATGGTTAATATTGGTTTAATCTGTCCAAATTATCTTGTTACAGAACTGGGTCAGTTTTCTAGCAAAGACTAATCTCTAGCAAAGTTAACTAGATATTGCGAAAGGGATTTGTTTTTCACCAAGGAAAGAACTTTAGTTGTCTGTTGTGGTCTTCCAGGCTTGTTGATGTTACTGAGCTCACCAGTGTTTTCCTTATTAAGAATATAAGTAAATGAGTACCAAACTGTTGAGTTTCTGCTATCTCTCTATTTTTTATTTCTAATTATGTCCTCCTTCACTTATTGAAATCTCTTTGGAGCGCATATTAAGAGTTCCTATATGTGGCTACAGAATGCAAATTCATCACTTAAAATCAACTAGAGACCTTTTATCTTCTTAACGTGTCCTTAAAAATGGACCATACTACAAATGCTCATGAGCGTCTAATTGTACAAATTGTTTGAGCCTGTGAAAATGGCTATGTAAACTAAATCTGGCTTTAAACTAAAAATTAAATCTGGCTGCAGTTAATGCAATTTATTTTAGGTTCATTCAGGTGGTAAAGAGAGACATGCATGTATTGTGATTTATAAACCTGACTGCAAAACACAGTTCATGAGGGGTTTGAATAGCAAATATACAGTTCATATATGTGTTGAAGACACTGAAACCCCAGATTTATGTCACTGGAAAGAAACCTGGCTCAGTAAATTTCCTTTAAATGAACCATCTCATTCAAATTATTCAAAAAATCATTTTAATGTTGAAATATGCATTAGCAGACTCTAAACTCTAGCTTATTAGAGTTGTGGATTGTACATACATGTAAAAACCCAACAAGGGCAGAAAAACTAGTGTCTGTGTGTGTGTGAGAGAGAGCTCCAGACAGTGAGGAGAGACAGAGGGAGAGAAAGAGGGCCACAGTTGGGAGACAGAAAGAAATATTGACAAAGCCTGGATATACACGTAAGTCATCCACTGTGGCCTGCATGGCTCTCGTATTTTATAGCTACACTCTTTGCTGGCAGAACAAGGTGACAGCCACTTTCCTTCAACAGAAAATATGGTTCTTCTTTGGCTCTCCTCCTCTCCCCTGTCGCTCCTGTTTTCTGTCATTGCATCCTTGCTCTTTTCCCCTCCCGTTACCACACTGTTTTTTCCTCTTTTCCTTTCCCTTTTTATTGTTTTGTATTGTACTGTTTTCTGTTCTGTCTTTGCGGCATGTGTCATGCCTTTTGCTCTTTATTTTCATGTCACTTGCCCTTAATCCTTCTCATTTTCTTTTCTAGATCTTCATCCCTTACTTTGTCCTTCTTACCTTCCATTATTCGTTCACTAAGTACAGTCTTTTTCTGACTTTCTGCTCATCATTTGCTTTCCTCTTTAGAGCAGTACAATTTATCTTTTCTTTTTCAATAACCTTTTTTCCATGTTTCTTTGTTTTCACTTTTATCTGACCTCTCCCTCACTCTTATTCTCTTTAAATGTCTCCTGCACCTTTAACAAGAAGGTTTTCAGATGGTTCTTGGTGGTTGGTGTAGTGTGGCAGGTACCAGCATTGCCTTCCCTGTAGCAGACTAGGATTTGGTTCCCTTGCTGAAAAGTATACCAAACTACAAAAATAAAGAGTCCTTGGGCAAAACTAATGCTGTATTCATCTACCTGTGTAACTGGCTTCAAATGTAACTCACTCTCGATAAGGCTTAATGCCATAAATATAAATAGTTATTGGATGAAACATAGACTTTGCTATTGCTTTAGCCTGGAAGCTCCAGTGAAAAAATTAAGAAGCAGACTTCACACATCAACTATGTCTTAGCCAATCATCTAGGTCCAAGGTACGGGTTAAATTAAGAAAATGTTCAGTGGATTGTTCCCGAAGCCTTTTAATCACCAGTTACATTATATACTTAATTACTCAGCAATAACATGGGAGGAAACTTGGTTCTTCAGTGGCATCACTCCACAGAACCCATTTCGGCACCTTTACTTATAAGGAACATAGATTAAACATCCCAATGCAACATATGTATGAACAAAATCCTTAGATCTCCCAAATTAAAACTCTACATGATTTTATTCCAGGAAAGTTTGGAGCCTTTCTATTGATCCTTTCAAAGACACAGTGTGAAGAATATCTTCCAGTTTCACATTATGTCAAAAAGTGAAAACCTGTACAAAAAAATGGAGATGCATTGCAGTGATGATATGTAGTATTGATAAACCTTTATGGTTTTGTAGCAGAAGCAATTTAGGTTTAACATTTAAAGATAAAAGTAGTTGATGGTGTCATTAAATACGCTTTACTAAACAACTGTTTGGTTTAGGTAAAAAGACGTAGAAAAAAGACGAAGGTAGACATTGTTTTTTAAGTGTTAAAAACAAGGCTAATGTATCCAAGTTGGAAATCTATGTCACCCAGAATCATTCTAGTGTAATGCAATTACATCGGCCTGGTAGCTCCTAAAGATGCAAGCTTAGACACCAAACATGTCTTGGTCGATCTACTACAACTGGAGTAAAGGTAAAATCCATTGGAATAAGGCGCCCAAAATCTTCTTTGGTGGAAAAGCTGCTCAGAACCCCTTTTGCCACCCTCATTTTTCAGCAAATTTGAGCTTTTTGATGACTACTTTTTGAAAAGCTCAAACTGGATTGCTACAATGACCTCCTGCTGCTATTCTGAGCAAATGGTAAGGGTCTTCTCTCCACTCTCATTTCATAGCCACACTGAATTCACTCTCGTTCTCATCTGCCTGGTCCTCACCATTTCCCTCTCTCTATATTCCAACCACCCCTCCCGCCTTCTTCCGCAACCCGAGCACAGAGCCCCAAGTGTCGGAATCAATTAAGAGTGAGCGTCGGCGTGCCTGTTCCTCCATGGAGGTAAATATTAAACTGCACAGAGCAGAGAGAGAGAGAGAGAGAGAGTGAGTGAGACAGAAAGAGAGAGAGAGAGAGAGAGAGAGAGAGAGAGAGAGAGAGAGAGAGGACCCTCCGTCCCTAATCCACCGCATCGATCAGCCGGGGATGAGGGTAATATATTATTTTGACAAGATACGATCCTCCGACGCGCACCACTGTCCCTGGCGATCGATTTCTTTTTTTCTCTCCCTTTTTCCCTTTCCCCCCTCAGCAAGAGGGACACCGCGTGCGCACCTCGTTTTGTTGTTAGGCGCCGTGTGTGTGCGCGTGTGCGCGCCTGTGAGCGCGCGCGTGTCAGAGGGTGTATGAGTGCGAGACCGACAGCAGGTCATACAAGTTACTGAGCATAACCTCACAATCTGTCCAAAATGATATTTGACTCCATTGCACACATCCTGGATATATACATACTGGGTTCAAGCTAAAAGGCAGAACTGCAATCAGACACTGTTATATACTATGGGGTGACATGAAGTCCCGAATAATTAAATTTTCCGTCATCATTTCCCTTCATAATTCATATTCATGAAACAAATAAAGATGCTACCAAAGGGTATTTGAATGATGCCATCGAAAGAACCACTTTTGGTTCCATAAAGAACCTTGTTTATGAAAGAGATGTGTGAGAGTACTAAAAGGTACTAAATTAGTGTATCAAGTCTCAATGGTTCTTAAGACCTTGAAAAGGTTTTCCACACTTACACACCTCTGTTACAAACCTGGTTCTTCATGGAACCAGGAGGGTTCTTATATTTGCATCACTCAAAGCACCATTTAAAGCAGCATTTGACAGCTGCATTGCAGTCTGTCCTCATGTTTGTTATAAGCTTAACTTGGGTGTCACTATCAAATATATTTAACTGAAATAGCAGTTAACAGCAGGTTCAAATAGGCAATGGACCATATGGGCTATCACGTGCAGAACAGTATTAGCACTGAATCTAAGGACAACTCTTTATGGAAAGGCAGCAGTCATAAGGCTACATAGGCTTTACATACAATAAGCACTGCATAACAACTGACTTAAACCTATAAGACCTATTCCAACAGGTTTAAGTAGCCATACAGGCTGCTTTAGTTATTTTGGAATAAGCCTAGCAAAAACCTTTTTTTGTTGTTTTCACTTTTTGACATAAATCATGAATCTAGCTGCTGTTCTTGACATGGTCTCAAAATTTCCTGATGAATGAACCAATAGAAATGCTCCAAAATGATGTGGAATATATTTTTTTTTTACATTGACTTCGATTGTAGAAAAAGAAAGGCTCATTCAGGTGTTATGTAGCCCAATGAGCTCTGCCCTTCAGTGAGTAAATCTATAAGCAGAATATTAGAGCAAAGCAAATCAGAGTAAAGCACACATTATTACAGTGATTTTACCATAGTTAAAGCACCATTATGTAACATTTTAACCTTAAAATAAGATTCAACGTCATGCTGATGCTCCACTGACCTGTAATAGGGAGAGGCTCCAGGCTCAGCCCACTGCAAACTGCGCAATGTAACATTGATGAAGCAGACAGGTAAATGATCACGTGTGATGCTGCATAACCCAAGTTATATTTGTGTAAAATACTATAATAGTACTCTGTTCAGTCCACGTGATCCATTCTTTTCAGATGCCCGTTCTATTTCTCTCGGTTTGTAAAATGCATGTGAAAGTGAGTTCTTTAGTGGTGGCTCAAAGCACTTATTACACTTTCTGACTGTAGGGGGAGCCCAGGAGTAAGAAATGCCAGTTCTTGCATAATGCTGCTTTAAAGGGTTAGTTAGGCACAGCACAAGCATATTACAGTGACTACCAGATGTACTTCTATTATAGCCAGTGCTGGCTTACTGTTCAGCTGTAAAGCTTTTAGTTTCCCAGTCCACAGAGTACACGCAACACCAACAAAACCGAACTGTACTGTTTTTGCCAATACACACACACACACTCACACACACCCCTGCACATCTTATTTCCGTAGTATCTGTTCTTCTTGTGGCCCTGTTCTCTTCTCCATCTCCCTCTTTCTTTCACTGTCTCCTTTTTTTATTCTGCCATTTTCTGCCACTTTGGTCACAGAGAGGGAAACAGTAATGCAGTCGCTCCCCCTATGCAGCCCCCTGCCGCGTGTGCAAGTGGCTTGGCCTGTGAGGCAGGACCAGGAGAGGGGGGAGACACGGGGTCAAGGTGAGCTCTAATACACTATTGATCCAGCCCAATTGAAAACCTGATGGAAATTGTACCCCCCCCTCAACACACACACTCTACCACGCTACTGTTTGCTGCCCCCTTATCCGCTCCCAGTCCGTGTCTTTGCCTTTTTCTTATGTCTCTCTTATGTGTCCCCTGTGTGGAGCATCCTCAGTGTATCCTTCTTTTTTGCAAATTATATCCTACTTAGAGACAGCCTTTGAGGTATCACTGTCTCTCTCTCTCGCGCTGTCTTTTCTATGTCTCTCTCTCTCTCTCTCTCTCTCTGTCCCCTTCTGCCTCATCTTGCTCTCCTCCTACGAGTCTAGCATTTTTCTTTCCTCATGTCTCTGCTTCCTTCTTGATTCCTGATGTTCTTTTCCACTCAAAGCCATTTCATATTGATCTAGGCGGATACAGCTCAAGAGCGTGAGTGTACTCGAGAGTTAGTGTGTGTGATTTGTGTGTATGTGTGCACACTTGCACACACACATACACACAGAGTAAGTGGAGCGGCCACTAGGGTAGTGTATTAAATGCCACTGTGGGTTTGGCCTCAGGACTGCACAGTTATCCCTCTGCAGGAGGAGCCAGTCAATAGCGCTTCATCCTGGTCAACAATAAGTAACACTCCACTCAGTCTATGGCAACACTTATGTATTCTTTCACAGTTGGCTACAGTGAGGATTGAGGAGGTGTCTCTGTTTCTCTCACACTCAACTACATTTCTGACATAACATACAGTCATGTGAAAAAATAGGACACCCCATGAAAACCTTTGTCTTTTTTTAACATATTTAAACATATGGACACGTGATCTTTATTTGAACAATACTAAGAGATGAAAACGCAAAACTATAGAAATGTTTTATATCATTTCATCATATCAAATAAGACCGAGTTCTCCAAAATCCTCTCTAACAATGTTCTAATCATCTGCAGTTATTGTACTGCATCTGATTCTACTTTTAGGCTTTTGAAGTAGTAATGAATGTGGGGTAACTTTTCCTCATTTCTTTTTCCCATTTTACAAATGAATTAATTACATTTTCTTACATTTTATTTGAGGGAGTTTTCATGTGTATTCTAATTCATGACTATAAAGGTGGTTTTACCAAGACCTAAAACATTCTACAAAAGATTTCAGGTGACTTTTATTACTTGATAGCTACATTAGCCTTCTCATGTAGTCTCCTAAACCCCAAATGTTAATGCCTTGGTCTACCATCTATATCTGGGGTAAGAGGACAGCATTGAAGTTTTCAGAAGGAAAATTCCATAAGGAATCTCCACAAAATGTAAAGGTTCTATACCAGCAGAATGATTCCACAAGAGTCATACATCCAAGTCAAAACAGTTTACAATTATGTAATTTGCATTTATTATTTCAATTTGTTTTGTGCTCTTATATATTTAAATCATGCTACACAGGTATGAGAAAGCCTTGTCCAATGACTCTTACTGACGTAGCATGGTGTGCTTGCCTGGCCAGGGAATCAAACCATAATCTTCCCTGGGGAAGGTGTTGTTATCCACTACACTATGTAATGTTGATTTTCTTCAAAATAATTCTATTGGTCAATTATTTGTAAAATGTTTACATAAATGGTAGTTGCCATTTTAGTGTAGAAATTACAATAGATTACAGGGATTGGATATGATAGCAATATGACACTGACAGTAGCAAACTAAGATGACATTTGCTCTAATATTCTAAATATTTCTCTAATTGCGGTATTTGTATTCTTAGAATTCAATAGTAGAACAGTCCACTTCACCGGCTCCAAAAATATTAAAAGCAACTGTGTATGTAGTGAACTGGATTCATTTTCTGTTGTGTAATTAGGCAGAACAACTGCAACCATAGCCTAAAAAGACAACACCATGTGTGTGTGTTGTGTTTGATTTATGTTCCTGTTGTGTATGTGTCAGTCCGTGCAGCTATCACTACCACAATCTCCCAGTATACATTGCAGCAGTACATACTAGCCAGGGCCCTGTGTCGACCTGTGGCCTGCGATACACATCTAAAACATGAGACGCCATAAAGAAGCATAATGAGGGAGGAGGCTGGGATGAGAGGAGAAAGAAACTGTGGCATTGCAGACAAAACAAACATCAAGGTTATAAGCTACCCACAATCAAATGCATTTTCCCCACCCTTTCAACTAACAATCTTTATATTTTTCTCATCCTCTATTTACACCCTGCAATTTGTAAATCTTTAGAGCACTTGGTGTGGAATGTTGTGTAAACATAATCCCAGATGTTGATCTATTATTAGCAGTTTGAAATGAATGAAATTCCACATAGAAGTCAGGCTATAATTAATATTTCTCCTCCCAGACATAAAATCTATATAATATATTTCCATGACTTTTAAATATCTCTGCAGACACAGAAATGAATTACTGTGTATTCTTTATCTAAATTATACAAATTCATGTCCAATATTGTGAATAATATACTGCAGAGTACACATGCCTGTGGTATACCATTTTGTAATTTGTAACCTCTTTGTTTCTGCATTTATTTTAATTTCATTTCACAAAAGTGCCATAAAGACACTGCTTCTTAGTTGAACTTTCTTTAGTTCTAGACCTTTTAATCATTTGACAGATGTTATAATAGACATATGTGTGTGAACCTTCAGTATATATACAGGCAGTTTACAAATTATTGGTTCTTCACACACACACACATCTTTGTTCACACACACACACGTCATCTGTTAACCTGTAGGATTTTGACATGTAATGCTTTATGTCCATGTTGTATAATCACATCCATAATGGATTCCAAGTGATTTTGTAGTTTAGTTTTCAATAATTGACTGTTTGTTTCTTAAAAAAAAAGGGGGGGGGGGGGGTGTTTTCCATGTCTATGTAATTAATAACAATTAACAATCAGCCATATTATGCTGAAAATAATTTCTTCAAGTCTTCAAAAGGCACCTGCTGGGGTCAAACGTCTATTGCTTTGAAATTTGGTGGATTATCACATTTTCAAATTATGCTTACAATTCTGCCAGAAATCCTAAGAAATCAATCAGGTTTTTCACATCATGCTTATAAATTCTGACTGCATCCAAGATCACACCACAAGCTCCTTTTAAGTGTGCACACTACTACTGCTAATACCACACACACAAGCACATATATATAAATATATACTCTCTCTCTCTCTCTATCTCTCTCTCACTCTGTGGGAAAGGATCAGTCTTACCTTAATTGCTCTTAAATCGGATTAATGACTGACCGGGGACATGTTGACTTAATCTCTGATCTTGTAAAGATTCACTACGTCCTGGCTGTGCCTGTTTCTTTCAAACTTGCCTCCATCCATCTTCTCAGAGTACTTACTCTTCCTCTCTCTGTCTCTCTCCCTCACACACACTTTCATCAATCTCTGCTTTCTCTCCATCACTCTCCTCTCCAGCAACTCTCTACCATTTCCTCTATTTTCCGTCTTATGTCACCCCTCTGGCCTCTCACCTCTCACCAACTCTGTCCATCTTTACCACAGCCTCCATCCAGTGTATATTGTGTGACTATACTCTGGACCTCTGATCACTGGGAAGTAGCCTTAGCACTGTACCTCTCTCTCCTTCTCTCTTACACTCTCTCTAACAATTAATGTATGAGCACAGAAACACTGCTGTGTGCATATATAAATAGTACAGTATATATGTGTATGTGTGTGTGTGTGAGTGAGTGAGTGAGTGAGGGCTGCAGTAGTAATGCATGGGCAGCCGTGGAGTGTTGTATTAGCACACGTCGATGGGAGCCTGTCATTGCCTCCTAAGTGCTTTGGCAATACTGGGGACCTCCTGTCATGCCAGTGCAACTAATCTCAATCGAATTACATTGAGCTGGTATTTAGATGAACAGACAGGACAAGAGCGTCAGTCTGCTTTCCTGGCCAAGCAACTTTTGTAGTGTATGTGTATATGTGTGTGTGTGTGTGTGTGTGTGTGTGTGTGTGTTGGTCATTGATGATGCTTATCTTTTCTGGCTACTTTACTAAGACATAAAGGTGCAATACCATGTGATGCCACAGAAAGGCCTTAAGAGCAACATTAAAATGACAGCTTTAAAACCATTATGATCTTATTATGATGCTCCACTGACTTCACTGATTGCAAAGTTTAAATGCTTGGATTCGTATCTGTTTTAAATGCATCTTGGGTGCGTTTACACTTGTATTTTTATGTGGCTTGGCCAAATTCTTACATAACTCTCACATAATTCTGCTCTAACTTTCTTTTTACTTTCAAATGTGTAAAGTTTTTTTTAAAGGATTCATGTAGGTTTATGTATCAGCAGTTCATTTCTACATTCTACAATGTTGAAAAACACTGTTTTTGTTCCCATTATTTTACATTAGATATGAAAACAACTTAATCAGCTTAAATCCAAAGCAAACTACCAGGATATTTATAATTATACTTATATATAATGATATATTGTTATATTGACAGGTAACCTGAACATAAGCACAATGCACACATTATTAAGTCACTAAACTGTCACAAATCCTATTTCTTCCCTCAGAGCAATGCTCTCAAATCGGCTTCAGGTAAAAAGTTCATAAATGAATTACTGCTATGAATGCTTTCATAATAAGGTGTAAGCTAAATTGATTTACAGACTTTATGGTAGTTCGTAAAGATGTTTATGGTAGTCTTTTTCTTAAATGCTTGTTTTTTGTTTGTCTCCAGATCTGCTCCTTTTCCTATTTCTTATTCCTAATCCTAAATAATTCCTCACTCTCTTCTCTCTCTCTCTCTCTCTCTCTCTCTCTCTCTCTCTCTCTCTCTCTCTCTCTTCCATACACGTTGTGATAAGAGTCACTGGGATTTATCAAATTGGGCCCCATCGATTAACTGACCTTTATTACTCTACACATTGCCAACCAGCCAGATCGAGAGATATGTAGGTATATATAAGCTCCCCTGACAAAAAATTAGCCACCTTATGTGTTAAAAATGGTAGTAACTCCAGGCTTCTGCAGATTACATGAGGATGATAGGGCTACATGTACCTATAGGGATTCATAGATTGAGAAGAGGTGGTACAGTTCAGTGAATGTCTGGTTCGATGTGTATAAAATGGGTCACAAATGATGGCAGATGTCAATGATTGTCAAAAAGGAGTGATTGCATTTCGGTGTATGGATTGGGTTTGGTGGAAGTAGCTGAATTTGTATCGCAGTATCGCAGTGTACAGTCATACAGGTCTACCAGCAGTGGCAGAAATTCCAGTCTACTGAAAATTCTGGTCAGAATTGTGTCCAAAAGACAGTCGGCTTGTCTCAAAGCTTGTGAATGAACATTGTTTCGCTTCCAGAGAAGAATTGCTTCTAGAAGTAGGCCTGTATGATTGCACTTATCGATACACCTGCAAAGTCAGCTACTTCCTTCATACTGTGGCCTTTGGCACACCCAAATGGAATCATTAATTTTTTCCAATCATTAACATCTGGTTTCTGACCCATTTTCCACACAACGAACAAGACATTCACTGCACTGTACCACCTCTTCTCAATCTATTAATCCCTTCGCACACTTCATCCTTGTGCAATGCCATCTCCAGAAGCCTTAAGTTACTGGCATACTACTACCTTAAGCACACAAAGGTATGTATATGTTTGTGTGTGTGTGTGCATGAGCAGTTGCTGTGTATGAAAATCAGGGGTTGGAGAGATAGGGGAAGATATTGAGGACAGCGTGTGATGGAGTATGTATGGTTAATAAGGTAAAAGACTCTTAATGCTGTTGAAGTATTCAGGACACAGTCGCTGAAGTGATGGTCTCACACATTAGTTCTGTTCAATTTGTTTATATATCAATATTTACACCATGCGTTGTACCAGTACTGACTTAAAGAAATCCACATCCACAGCATTAATGAGTCAATCAACTTGGCAAATAACAGAAAAGGTCTTACATTCTTCCACACTGAGGAGCCATGAGACATATAATACAAGCTTGTCCACTGAGCATAACAGCAACTCAGATCAGACTGAAGACCAATCCATAGGATTATCCAGTCTAACATTAGAAAAAGGATTGTCTGGTTGATTACTGACTATTTGTGTTAGATATACAGTAGGTCGATGTTGGATATGTGATAGGAAATTCAGTGTTTAGTGTGAGAAAGAAATTCAGCTCTCATCTTTCCTGATCATTTTCATTTGCATGGCAGATTTAACTGACCTAAAAGGAAAAAATAAACTTGTTTGTGGCGTGAGCACAGATTATAAGGGCACCTGTTGTTACTACTGTTTGAATTCGTTGATATTTTACCTGCTTGTTAGCTATTTCAGATGGTAAATTGGAATTATGTAAAAAGAAAAGAAAGAAAGAAAGTAAGTAAGTAAGAGAGAAGAAAGAAATGAAGTCTCCCTAATGCTTAAAAACCCACTGGAATCAAGCATCTAGTGATTGCAGACCCAGAAAACAGAAGAACAGAAAGTAATGAGTTCGTTTGTGGATAAACTGTTGTGATTGCATCATATTTCATTACATTTCTTTGACCAGGCAAGCTGCACAAATGGGCAGTTTTCAACTAGGCAGGTAATTATATTATAACCTTCTTCTTCTTCACTGTTATGCAAAAACCTTGCATCTCCAAAATACCAACTTTACAGGATAATGGAAGTTTCTTAACTTTCAAGTCGATGTAAAAAAGATTTTATTTCATGTTTCACGTTTTCAAGCATTTCTATTGGTCCATCCATCATGAAAGTTTTGACACAATGAAAAGAACAACGGTCAGATTCAGACTTTGTCAAAAACTGAAAAACTGCAAACGACATACGAGGTTTTTGCTTGACAGCGATTTTATGTAAATTAGAATAACTATCTGACGTGGGCTGTTAGGCATGGGTAAAACGGTATGTTACAGGTGTTGTTGCCTTTAGTTGTAGAAACTGAACAAAGAACCGAGTAAACCCCGGTGCAGGTGTATATTCCTCGCTGGTAAGACTGAGAGAGTGTGGAGTCTTTGTCCATACACTTACCGGATCTCCGGAGTGGGGTTGCCTCAGGTGGAAACCGCGGGCCGAAGCCCGAGACGTACTGCGGGGCCCTTCCTGAGCCGGACTGAGAATCGCGGGGTGTCTTTGGATCCGTTAAGAATGGCAATGGACGTTCTGCCGCTCCGTGGAAGGAAGATTATTCTGGAATGAACATAAAAAACATACATAATGTTTCTTTTTATAACATGTTGATGATCGTGACCATTAAGTGAACTGGACCGCAAACCCTACCTCGCTCTCTTTTCCCCTCTCTCTCTTTTTGACTCTCTCTCTGTCTCCCTTTTGCTCTCTTTCTCTCACACACACACAATCACCCGAGGGACGGCTCAGGACGCTTACGACCCCTCACACTGCAGTTTCCCTGCTGATGTTGAGGCTCTCAGTCACGGCCAAAGCTGGTACCACGTTCCGACACGTTCAGTAGTCAATAGTCTTTTGGAAGTCAAGTGGAAATCCTGTAATTTCTTAGGTGCACTGATGTCACACATGTTACTTGTCAGAATTAGAATGTCTAAAATGGCACAAAGCAGGTAACCCGTGCGCCATAAAAAAGACAACCTATAAGCAATCTGTATATATTATAAATAATGTTAACTTAGTTGGGGAAAAAATGTTAAGAAAAAAAAACTGGAAGTCAGTGTAAAAGAATTTTATTCCGTTTACTAATTGATCCATAATCATGACATTTTGACACTATTATAAAAATCAAAATTAGGCAAAAAAGTCAAAGAGCAAAAATATACACAAGGTTTTTACGTGACAACGGCTTTATAATTTTAATCTACCAACTAAACACAGTATTCAAAAACTTTCCGCTGCAACAAACAGGGTTCTTATGGCGTTTTTTTACTGAACTGTTTCAAAGATCCACCGTCCATCCGCGTCCATTTAAATACGAATTTAAATAATATATCAAACAAAATAAATAACAACAATACGCACAAATCTGTCCAAAATGTTACTTTTGCAGGAGAAGGGAAAACATCATGAAGCGTTGAGTCAATATGAATGAAATGGAAATTTGCAGTATTTCTTATTTTTCATTTAAGAAAATGTCATCTGTATTGTATATGTATTGTTCGACTTGTTAAACAATGTTCTAGAAATAATACAATTATATTATTATTATTATTATTATTATTATTATTATTAAGTTTCCTAATACGGTTGTAATTAATATGATGTAGTTATAATAAGTCGCTCAGAATGAGTGAGGCAGTCGATGGGGGAGGGGTGCTAAAGCTGAGGGACGGAGGGACAGAGAGAGTAGAGATTTCCCCAAATGCCATTTAATGTCGGAAATATTTCCAGCAAATATTGACAGCCGGAGAGACGCAGGAGGGAGCCGCGGAGCAGTGGCACAAGTAGCCTCGCTGTGTAAAGAGAATTAAACCACATTCAGAAAGTGGGCAGAAGCCTATCCCGAAAGGAAAGAAACGAGCTGTGAAAACAGGCAAAAAAATGCGCAGAAATGTGTAGGATGCGACTGTTTTAGTAGAGGATCCAGAGAGGAGGAGATCTAAAAACAACAACGCGTGGAGGGGTCAGAATTAAGTTAACGTTTTTTTCTGTTTTTATTACTGTATTATTGGCGTTGTCCATTTAAGCAAACGTTTTCTATTGAATTAGTTTTGGATTAACTGAAACCAGAAAACAATGTTAATTCATAGTAGATTAAGAGAAAAGTGCTATCAAACTTTACAAATGTTTACATTTGAGTATATGTCCAGATTACGTTTCATGCGGTAAGACTTTTTAAATGTATTCTGAGAGGCCTGAAACAGTCTGCAACATTTCTATTGATTATTATCTGTGTGTAGAATACACACAGGCCTTGATATCCATCTAAAAATAGTTGAAAAAAATAAAATCTTAGAAATAAGGGAAAAAATTCCACTATGCTAATAATAAAATCCATTGACAAGAGTGCCTCAAAGACAGCCGGCCTCTCTTTTTATCTTCAACATATTTTCTTGTACTTTAATATTGAAACTGGACCTGGACCTACAGCCGCTTTGGATCCCCCTCAAACAAGCCAAAAAAACTTTTAAAAAAGAAAAAAAGGATCCAGGAGGACCAAAATCACGAAGGCTGGAGAACTTGCAAGACCTCGGGATTTACTCGTGGTGGTACGTGGTGAATAATTTAACAAACGCAAACAACTTTCTGCTGGTTTCGATACATCTAGTGGAAGATCAGGACATCTGATGTGGTTAGAGCTACATGTCTATATATCGATTTATAAACACCTGTTATCAAAAACAGAGCGACGCAAATAATTGATGAGGCGCTCCCACCGCGCACATGGATATGCATCCAAAATCGGCCAATGCGAGCTGAAAATCTTTGATTTAACTTTCTCATTTTTGGAGTCGTAGCCTACCCCCCTGAAGGCTTCAAGTGGAAATTGGACATGCACTCTTATAGCCAACTTTCTGCGGCCGCGGCTACCACGGCTTAGCGGCTTATAAGATGTTAAGTTCACAGCTCTTATTAAATAAAATTATTTGCCTGACCTGTATCCTATACCCTCGAAAATGTGTTTTCTTTTGTTTATTAGTTTAGTTATACTGTATTAAATGTTTTTGACCTGTAATTTTGACGGTACCCCAATACGTATTTGAAATTAAAAATACACAATAATTATCTGTATAACCATTTAAATGTCACTTACATATTATCAGTGTCACGCATAAACCTCGAATCTCCAAAATGTAAACTCCACAGGCGGTAAAAACCTTCATAACTTTCCATGGAAGTCAGGGCAAAATATTTTATCCAAGCAGCATTTCTGTTGGCCAATGTATCATGAAATTCTAACAAAATATACTTAAACTATAAACTATACTTACTTTCGAAATATGTCAAGAGGTTAAAACAGTAAAAAAAAATAAAACATAGATAAATTAGGATTTTGCGTAAGAGGAACCATATATTATATAAGCTATATATAAGCCATATATTATATAAGCTATGACCAAATTCCTTCCTCTATATCTAGCCTATGTCTAGACTAGTCGCTGTTAAGAAGTGAGGTAATGTAGATGGGTACTGACTGCCTGGAAAAGGGCAGGTGGAAGGGATGTACGCAAGAGTTCATGAAATGTCTCCACTTAACGAGTGATTGACTGTCTAATTGACTGATGGATAATGTGGAGCTGAGAACTGTGTCGGAGAGGCTCCAAGCAAATCTTTAACAAACGCGCACACATTGCACGGCTGATCCGGGCCGCCCCAAACAACAAACTCGCCAAACTCAAAAGCCAATGTTCCTGCTCACTATAAACTATATAACACACATGAAACTCACAGGCTTCTCTCTTGCTAGTTTTCTCTTTTTGACATATTAGAACCCGACAGGGCTTTACATATTGGACTAAAATTTAATGGTGAATGGACCAATAGAAACGCTCCAAAATGACTTGGCATACATTTTTACATTCACTTCCACTGAAAGTTAGTTTTTTTTTCCTTACACAGTTGATATACAGATACGAGTTTTTGCGTGACGTCGATGATATACAAACAGCCTTAAATCTAAATCTATTATTAGCTATGATAAATAAAAGTAACTATGATTCACGTCAATGCTCGTGAAAATCAGTGAGAGCAACACACAAGCTACGACAAATATATACAATTATTATTATTATTATTATTATTATTATTATTATTAATAATAATAATAATAATGTAGAGCTGTAAAAACGCACTCGTGTCTACAAACATCGTATCTCCATTTTTCCCATTTTTCACTTTTATGTATAAAAACATGGAAAGCAAACTTTTTATGTATACTTTGAAACTAACACAAGTTGTGTCAAAAAGATAAACGGACCAACAGAAATGTTCCAAATTACTTTTGTTATAAAATCTTTTTACATTGACTTTAACTGAAAGTTAGGAAGGTTTTTTTCCTTCTCCTGTAAAGTTGCCGTTTTGTGCATTACCGCGACAATATGCAGCTCCTATATTTACATTAAACAACGCAAAACTATTTAAACAGTACGCATTCACTTCCAGCACAATTATATAAATATAAATAAAATAACAAACATGTATATAAGCCATGCAAAGAAGTCAGAATGATCTCCGATCGCAGTGCCGTCACTGTCATACCTCCACTCGTCCCGCTCTGGCGCTCCGTAGGTTACTCTTTCCACCGGGCCGCAGTTTGTGTGTGCGTGTGTGCGTATGTGTGTGTGCGGGGCGCTGGGAGCCCGGGACCGCGCACGCACACCTCTACACCAGCGAGCACGAGCTCTGCAAGTAAGGGAGAGGGCGGGCGCCGCGCGCAGAGGAGGTGCGCATCTCTCTCTTGCTCTCTCTCTCTCTCTCTCTCTCTCTCTCTCTCTCTCTCTCTCTCGCTCTCTCTCTCTCGCTGTGTGTAAGTAGTTAATTAGTAAATCCCCATTCGCTGTGCCTCGGGTCGGTTTGTTTTCCCCGGTCGACAAGCCGAGAGGAAAGAGAATTTGAAGTAGGATTCGACCCGTTTCCGCTCCTCTGTCTCGTATATGAGGTTAGAAAGAGAGAGAGAGAGAGAGAGAGAGAGAGAGAGTTGTGTCCTCCCTCCCTCCCATCTTTCTCCCTCTTTCTCTTTCTCATTCTTTTTCGCCACCAAATAAAGACCTTTCTCTTTCTGTCGTTCTTAACACTCGCACCGAATTCATCCTCGTTTTCCAATTTTCCAAGTAGTAGTAGTATATGTACAGTATATATATATATATCTATATATATATATACATAGAGAGAGAGAGAGAGAGAGAGATGCAACTTCTATTCCACAACCTCATCTCACCTCCCGTAATATTAAACTGCATCACACTCCTTCCACACACACAAAAAAATACCATGTCTACATGTGAACTTGCCTTTTTTACTCCAGATTGTGTCCTTTTCTTTCCCTTTCCTTCACTTCCCTTGTCGTCCACCACCATGGCCTCATGAGCAGCAAACGTGCATGGTTTCAAAACTTAGCGATGAGTTACTCGACCAGCACTGCAAGACTTCACAGCCATTGACTCTGCCTAACAAACTTTAAGTGCTTAATTGATCCTCAATCAGCTACTTAATAATCCATTAGGTAAACCTGTGGAAGTCACTCGTGTGTGGAAACGGGAGGGGTGGGGGTTGATGAGAGGAGATGCTGAAAGACAGGAGAAAGATGGATCGTGAAAGCATGAACGTCCTCAAAGCTACTGCCAGGCTCTGAGATGTGAGGCACTCGGAGCAGAACTGCACAAACACTCCTCTTTACCGCCCCCTAGTGTCTGACACTCGGAGAGGGCCACAAGTCCACCACCACGTTTGTTTGCTTAACCTCCTTTACAAGTGATTCAGCCTCCTGTAGCCTGGATCAGTTCTTAATCCCAAGGTCTGAGGCAGCCTACCTCCAGAAAACCTGGCTTTATTGTGATGAAATCACATAAGGGTTGGTTATTAACTCATTGATTCAACTTTGAGTGGAAATGTAGGGAAAGAACTTAACTGAGATGTATTTGGGATGGGAACTGAATACTTTAGAAAACACTCTTGATGTTCACAAATGCAGGGTTTAACCAAAATAATCATCTTGTAATTAGCTTAATAAGCAATGTGAATGTGATTCATTAACTCAGATTAATAGGATATCCTGCTTGTCAATACATATTCACAGGACAATTTGCCATGATGAGCCCTTACTGAACAGTCAACAAGAATGTCTGTACTTGCGCCACATGGCATCAAAAGTCCAGAGATTCATTAGAAAACAAACACGTTAGCTGTTCGTAACTGATTGTACTAGATTTAGTAAATATCCATAAATTACCATTGAGGCTGAAATCATCCAACTGATCAATGTAATTGATCACACAGGATCACACAATTTGTCAGTAATTGTACTGACATCAGGAAAATGCCTTAAGTATGTACAGTATTCCAAATGATCCATCCTGAAGCTAACTAAAAAGAAATCCTATTAAATGATGAGGAACAGTCTGTCTTGTCAGTAAAAAGAGGGAAACAATGAAAGAATGACTCCTCCGATTTCTTGAGAGCATTTAATATCTTTCTCTTCTATCATATTGGATGTGTAAGAAAATACCGATATATTAAAAGTATGTGATATTATGTTTTGCAATGCTGTGTCCATTCTCAGAAACACAGTATTGATTTTAATTAATAGTTTACATGTAAAGGCTGGTTTCAGACAGCGGTTCATTTTGTGTGGTGTTTAAACCCTGACCGCTAGGTAGCAGTGTTGTACACAGTGTTGTTTTCAGATCTCTGTTCTGACTGCATAAAAAGTAACATTTTCAGATTTTATGCATATGGTGGAGTGTTTTTTTATACTATGACAGTTTTTTATATATATTTTTATATATTTAATTGTTTTGTTGAAAACATTATTGAAAAATATGGCAATATATTGAATCATAACTCTTGTGTTGGGATACCTACCATATGACACAGCTCTAGATCCTGAATACCAGTTTTCGGATGCAAGTAATATAGCACAGTGATCTATTTCCCTAATAACAACCATGACAACTGATGATGCCTCCAGTTGAGCTTTTGCAGTATTATTGATTGAGGCAATTAATATAAGTAAGTGGGATTTTTTTAATGCTTAATTCCTATGCAATAGATTTGCTGTCTCTTTGAATGGCCTTCGTTGCCTTTTCAGGGCAAATTGAATTTGAAACCAGATGCATCTTAACATGAGATGTGTTGATTTCTTTCTTAAAAGTAGACCGTTCCACATCTCATTTAAAATAATAGTCCTTTAGGTAAAATCCTTTAGGTAACCAAAAGTGGTTCTTCTATCTCTAAAAAATGCTTCTAGACAGCTTTATTTTTAGGAGTGTAGATTGGAAGGCAAGCAGGATGAAGGAAAGATGGAAGAGAGTAGTAGAGAAGAGGAGAATGCGTATGAGTGAGAAAGAGAGGTGGAGGTGGAATGAGCAGTGAGATGGCAAGAGAGCAAAGCTAGAAGTGGGAAATGGAGAGCAAAGGAGAGGTAAAGAGAGCGAGAAAGAGCTCCAGTCCCCAGTCTTAATCTGAGCAGGTCTGATCAATAGCCCATTTCCCATTGTTGCCAGAGCTCTTCGATCGCTACACCACCGAATTAACACACCCACTTTAATCTGAGGGGGAGACGGCCCCATGGGGGGGTGGGGCGCTAGCATGGTCTGTGAGAGGGGTTCGGGGGGCTAAAGGGGGGCAAGGGTAGCAGCTGTGGAGGCATCCTCAAATGAAATCAAATCTAATTGTTATCACTGTTGGGCCCAGTGTTATTACTACCACTGTTTACAATTATCTCTAACAAACTCATCTTCTCTGTGTTGGCCTCTCACACCAGCAGCAAAGCATAACGTAGGTTGGACACATATAAGCAGGTTAAAGTCACTGGACTCATCATTATGCTCAGAACAGTATAATGTGAACTGCAGGTATAGTAGGATGAAAATAGGACAGGCTGTTTTCAGGACTGTGAGTTACAGTGTAAACTCCAATGCAGTCAGGAGGAACTGCATTGTTCCATGGATCTTTTTATATGAAGAGCTCTTAATAATATGACCTGCCCAAACAATGCCATGTACAGATACCATATACTGAAATATTAAATGCATCCTAAAATCCATTAAAACAGTTTTTAGTGTGTCTCGTTAAAGTCCTTGATATCACTCAGAAGCCTGTGCATGCCACCTTTGTTTATTGCAAGGGTAAAGAAGCAAGGGCCAGAGTCCATCACAGTTGATGATGATTTCCCTGTTGTAACACGACAAAACCTGGCTTGAGCTGGAAAAGCACAAGATTGTGCAGGAATCCAGCCCTCTGGGACCAGAATTCCAATCCCTTTTTATAGTCTGGGCTAGGGTGACAAATCTACATGACAAGGCCTCTTACACCACACTCTTACACCACACTCAAATGTACTCGGCAGGTGCCATTTTGCCAAATGATGTTTCTCCTTTTCAGGAAGATGAACTGCGGTGTGTTGACGTTACCACTCTAGTGCCTCACCTGTTTTAACTGACATCACCTGCCCATGACCCTAATTCACAAGAACCTGCTCTTTCTACTTGACCATGTCACTTTATTTCATATTGGAGTAATTTTCTCGTTAGCACGGGGATTTAATTGTGGGTAATTAAGCATACTCCTCCAGTGGATGGAGCTGAGTGCGGTTAACTGTAGCTAAATTAGCTTCAGTTCAGCTGTGAAATACGAGGTTAAGTGAGGGTGGCATGAGAGAGTAGCGACATGAATTAGCAACTAAAAATGAAACATATGTATATAAACATAGGAATGCTTTTGGATTGGAGTAATTGGTTATTTTGGGGATATTGGGGATCTACCATCTACTATCCGAACTGAAGTGCAAAAGTTACACTAAACAGGCCGCTAAACTTAGTCCATGTTCCAAACCAAATTCTCAGGAAGCTGCCTATTACATAAAAACACTCAGCTGAATAAAGCCCCCGTGCCCTTTTCTGTGTCTGCTCTGTTACTTAAACCTTCTGCAAGTCCATAAACATGCCCAAGAGTCATAAAGAGAATGAGGAATGATTTAGTCATTGACTGTAACATCCAACAATGGATGGGGTAGAGAGTATAATCAGGCACAGTGTTTATGAGTGTTTGATAATCAGCGGAGCAAGGCTTTTTACAGTACTAAGCCTGTTATGGCTGCTATAAATATTGGCTTATGACCCTAGTAGAAATGGACACCTTTAGGTGGCCAAATTGAAAATGTGTGGAAAGCAAAGTTACCCATGCATGATTATACAGGCATGTAAGTACAGTTCATTAAAAGTTCATACTAGTAGGGTTTTAATAGATATAGACATGCAGGTTCTAAGGTGGTACTCGGACCGGTTCTCAGAAAAACTTTTAAACTGACCAGTGTTGTATCAGCTCTCACAGTGTTAAATTTAGAACCGGAGAATTTGCTGTGTAGTCTTTCATTATATTTCTTACACAAGTACAAGCACAAGTACTTATCAGCAAAACTGACCTATGAATATTATGTTCAATGCAATGTTTTTCTAACGCCTCTGATTAAGATACAAATGCGATTCGACACAAAGAAAATAAGTTTATATAAATCAGGCATCTGTATCTAGTCAACATTGTTCTGAAAATTACACCTTCCACCTAAATACCAACCAAATTCCAGCCACGTCCACAGCAGACCACAAGAAGCACCCCCACCCCAAGAAAGCAGCAAGTGAAAAGAAACTAGTAGAGGAAACTGATACCAGAAGCCTGCGAACACACTTTCCCCCGCAATAATTAGCTCCAAACAAATAGAGCAATCAATGCAAGAACAAGTGCACCATGCATCACCTTCCAGTTCCCCTTCCGTTCACTTTACTCACGCCCCCTCCAGCTATGAGATAGCGTGACACCCGCCCCCCAGCAGAAACTGAAGTCATTCTGTAAGCTTTTCTAATTAAAACACAAACTCATTCCTGACACTACTAAAACACCTCAACACAAAAAATATCAGCAGGTCAAACAGCTTCTACAAGCGTTACAGAGGACTTCTGCAGTTAGATACACTTCTACACGTTTACACCTGCTTCTAAGAGTGCTTCTGGTTCTAGAAGCGCAAGCGGGAGAAAGTAGAGAGAGATGATTGGGTGGGGGTTGACTTACCTGGCGCTGCTTCCTCATATGGACTTTGGTTCCGCACGTAGAATTTGCCCCCCACAGCGCCGACTGGAAACCACATTAAAATCAGCTGACACACAACTTGCGTTCGTTGCGTCCGGTTTCGGAACGATTTATGTCATGCACATCATCTACGGGCAAACCCTGGCCACGCGCTACACGAGAAGGCACGATGATGAAACAACTACAGCTAGAGCCATTGAATCAAACAAGACCCCCACCCTGTCACACTCTTAGAACTTTAGAAATAAAAGAAAAACAAGTGTCGCCCACCATACACGTTCTTTCCAGGCGTGCCTCTTCTGCCAAGTCTGAGCGCGGCGAGTTGCGGGACAGGGCGCGAGGAGGATGAGAAGGAGGAGGAGAAGGAGGAGAAGGAGGAGGAGGTAGGGGTGGGTGGTGAGTGGTTTAGGTAGGTAGGGGGGAGATCAAACCCCTTGCTCCGCACGTGACGAGAGCGCGAGGAGTTGCCGGAGCGCGCCGACAAGGAGCCGAGGAGAAGCGTGGAGAATTGAAGGAGTGTTGGTGGAGGAGTGGAGGAGAGAGTGGAGGTGTAGAGGAGCGGAGGAGAGAGCGCGCGGTGCGGGGTTCCCCCCCTACATCACACACCGAGTTTCAATCTGTCCGGTGAAGGCGCGATCGAGGCGCTCCGGCGTCCGAAAAATTGACCAGCGACCGAGAGCGAAAAAAAAAGAGAGTGAATCGGCCGCGGAAAATATATGTAGACGGCGGGGGCAGATTGCGGATCGATCGGGTTATAATTTTGTCCAAAGTCAGAGAAAATAAAGTTCATGGAGGAATGAAATTTGAAAACAGATGGCGAATCCCTTTCGCACTAAATAAGATTCGATCCCTGGGAATGGAGTGTAGATAATATTTGGTTGGACGTTTGATGGAAAATGACGGATTTTTCATTTTGGACAGGTGGAGGGGGAGGGTGGGGTTTGGGGTGAAGGAGGACTGGGGCATTGGAGTTGGGTGGGGTGGGGTGGCTAGGTGGGATGTTGATGGGTGAGTAGGTGAGTGAGGGAGTGCTGGAAGGCTGGATACAATGGTCTAAGGACAAAAACTTGGTAGACGAGAGAAGATCCCCCCCCCCATCACTCTTTCCTCTTTCCACCTCAAAGTGTCTAAATACCCCCCAACCACCATCTCTGGTGCTCTTCTAAAACGGAGGGGGCGGTGGGTGAGGGAGAAAGAGAGAAAACAAGAATACCAAATAAATGAGAAATTTTCGTACAGGCACCGCTTCCGTGCGTTTCATGCTAGCAATAACAATTAAATATCGACCGCTTTCCCCGGCCGGAGAGAACCTGAGATACTCAGAGACTGCCAAGTACCGAGACCCCCACTCTCACTCCCTCCCTCTATTCCTCCATCTCTCACACATCTATGTTCCCTTCTTTCTCCATCTCTCTGTTTCTTCCTCTTTCTCTCTGCTCTGCTCTGTTCTTTTACGTGTAATCCACCCCATCATTTGCCCCCTCCGTCTAATGAATTCACGTGAATTTTGATAATATTGTGTAAACACACGTTCTAGTAAACACCAACAAACACAAGACCAAACCTTACATTCCGCACTTGCAGAAGGCCTGTTAATCATTTTAAGATATTTAGGGGCTTTTTACACTCTTAAAAATAAAGGTGTTACAAATGGTTTCTTGAGTTATGCCATAGAAGTACCACATTTGGTTCCACAGTAATGAATGTGAAGAACCTTTAAATTGGCAAAGAACCTGTACGTCAAGGGAAGGTTCTTTGAGTCTTTAAAAGGTTCTTCACACTCTCACATGTCTCTCTTACACAAATGTTTCTTTATACATCCAAACGTGGTTCTTCTATGGTATCTCTAAAAACCTTTGTTGAACCTTTATTTTTGAGAGGGTAGGACTGCAAATGCATCATTATCCATTTACACCGCTGGATATGTATATAGATTGAGCACCCTTTTTAACAGGGTGTGAGGCTCGAGTGTTCAGTCTACACGCGTGCATTTTTGACAGATGAGTTCATTCCACGTCCAGCATGTACTCCAGTCCAGATTTTGCCTACAGATTATAACTGAATAATGGATGGTCGTAATTGGATAAGCTAGACGTATAAGATCAATTGAAGGATTCATCTCGGTTCCATTGAAAGTAAACGTCCTATAAGATCAACAGATTTAAGACATGCCATAGAGGAACCACTTTTCGTTCAATGAACTATATTTGTTATAGAAATGTTATAGAGTGTTAGTGTGAAGAACATTTAAACTGGTAAAGAAAATGTACATCAAGTGAAGGTTCTTCAGACCTTTAAAATGCACATTACCCCCCCCCCCCCCAACCCCACCCCCTCTTTTCTTCAAAAAAAGTCTTTTTATGACATTGCTCAAAAAATCTTTTAAACAACTTATATTTTTAAAGTTTCATCTTGGAGTACGCCCTGGTCTTCATAGCTAATTAACAAGCCCTTCCTGAGTTAAAGGTGATATGTTCGAGCAGGCAACCCCTATGTGTATGTAATCCAGGACAAGGTTTGGGATCCACTACCTTAAAGAACTCACGCCTGAATGTTTACCATCATGGATGTAATTTATGCACTTCCACAGTCAGCCTGTGGGCTGTATAAAGCGGTTGGCTAATTGTTGACTGTGGTCTGTAACTTGATCCAATGTAGAGACCCCAGGCTCCCTGATAGCCTCAATAACCCTGCAAGCCAATCTCTCATGATTGACAAGTGTGTTAGGTAATAGGCCCCGGCTCGAGACGTGCGGCCATGACATGTTGAGGGAGATTGAAGGCCTTACACATAAGCCAAAAGATAACTTTTCAAACGAGCAGCACAACTAGGCCTATCAAAAGTTTCTCCATCACCGTCATTGCCTTTTCACTTGCTTCTTCTTTTTTCCCCTCGCTCCAGAACTTCTTTCTCCTCGCACCCAAACCATTCGATTTCTATTTACTTCCCCCCACCGTTCTGCCCCCCGTTCGCTCAGTCTCCTCATCCGATCTCCCAATTTTCACACCTCCCGCCCTCAACGCACGCTATTAAACCCCATTCCCCCCCTCTCCTTGCCCTGGTGGCCTTGCTCTTTCCCTCAATCTCCCTGCACCCGACTCTCTTCCCATCCTCCTCTACCGCCCCCTCCCCATCCATCTCGTTTACTCATCGTTTGCATTTAATTAGTTAATGCATTCATTATGTACGGCTCACTGCTCTACCTGCACTATTAACACACCTTTTCCCACCCAAACTGCCCCACGCGCTGGACTGTTTCCGTGGACACTACGTCCCGTCCCCCCCCCCCCCACACACACACACACTACCACCCACCACCACCACCCACCCCTTTTTCCTTTTTACCCCATACCTCTTTTTCACTCTATTTCTCGGTCTTCCACTCTTTGCCCCCTACCTATTTCCCCCCAGTCATCTCTCCCCCGTCTATCTCTCTTTTCCCCCCGTACACTCTCTGCTTCTCTCTCCGTGCCTTGCAGTCGCCTCCATCGGCGAGTCTCTCTCTCTCTCCCCGGCGTTGGAATTATGAAAAATGCGCCCATCGACAGAGCGCCTCAGCTTCGATTAGCCGAGATGGGACATGACAGGCCGCGATCAATACTTATACCGTCCTATAACGTGTCAACTAATGAATCAATCTCGGCTAAATTTTCCATTTTTCAAAAGCCGACGCGAGAGACTGGAATATCCTCTTTTGTAAAGATATTATTATCGATTTCGTCGGCAATTTGACATCGGGGGTAGTTAATTCCACTCTAGAATAAAATTGAAAACACTTGAGATTGAAGTGAGAGAGGCTGAGAGAGGGAGGGAGGGAGGCAGAGGCGGAACAGGAGGGGAGGGGGGAGACGGTTGTTGACTTGATAAAAGAGGATAGGAAGATAGAAGGAAGGGAAAAGGGGAAGGAAGGAGACCAGGGCCTAGCAGGGGTGCAAAAGAAAGAAAACACTACTCTATCTATCTATCTATCTATCTATCTATCTATCTATCTATCTATCTATCTATCTATCTGTCTGTCTGTCTGTCTATCTATCTATCTATCTATCTATCTATCTATCTATCTACCTGTCTGTCTGTCTGTCTATCTATCTATCTATCTATCTATCTATCTATCTATCTATCTATCTATCTACCTGTCTGTCTATCTATCTATCTATCTATCTATCTATCTATCTATCTACCTGTCTGTCTGTCTGTCTATCTATCTATCTATCTATCTATCTATCTATCTATCTATCTATCTATCTATCTGTCTGTCTGTCTGTCTATCTATCTATCTATCTATCTATCTATCTATCTATCTATCTACCTGTCTGTCTGTCTGTCTGTCTATCTATCTATCTATCTATCTATCTATCTATCTACCTGTCTGTCTGTCTGTCTATCTATCTATCTATCTGTCTGTCTGTCTGTCTGTCTGTCTGTCTATCTATCTATCTGTCTGTCTGTCTGTCTGTCTGTCTGTCTGTCTGTCTATCTATCTATCTATCTATCTGTCTGTCTGCCTATCTGTCTATCTATCTATCTATCTATCTATCTATCTACCTGTCTGTCTGTCTGTCTATCTATCTATCTATCTATTTATCTATCTGTCTATCTATCTACATGTCTGTCTGTCTGTCTGTCTGTCTATCTATCTATATGGACAAAGTATTGGGACAATTACACATTACACCTACAGAAGCATGTGACATCCCATTGTAAATCCATAAGCATTATTATGGAGTTCGTCACTCCTTTGCAGGTCTAACAGCAGGTTTGTAACTCTGCAGTTATTAAGTCAGCAGGCTGTTGGGGATTTTATGCACTATGTGTCCCTGTTCTGTAACTTTACATGGTCTACCGCCTGGCTTGTGGTTGAGTTGCTATGGTTCCTAAACACTTTCACTCTTCAATATTACCACTCATAGCTGATGGTGGAATACATAGAAGAGATATCATTGTATTTTGGTCTGTCTGACAGTCAATCTATCTGTCTGTTTATTCACCTGTCCGTCCTTTCGATGATGGACCTATCTATCTGTCTGTCTTCAATCTATTGTTCTATAAATCTGTCTGTCTGTCCATTCAATCTATCCATATGTCCGTCCGTCCATCCATTTGTGATATTGTTTTGAGGAATTCAGTGTACATTTTTCTCCCACTTGGCTTCAATGTCAATGTTCCCTGCAAGAGCACCAACGTCCCTAAGTTTGTACTATGTCTCAGAGGACTAGTGCACTCTGTCTGTAGGCCCACACAGAAATAAGCCCTGATTTGGTTTTATGTTTCTCAGGTGTATACAACATGTTTTAGTTCTTGTCCTGTATCTATGTCCTGTATCAGCATGTTAGCATGTTAGCATGTTAGCATATGCCCAGATCAATGCACTGTTGTGTACACTGTGTTCATGAGGGCTGGTGAGTAAACCAGTTTCAGCAGTGAGGTGAGAGATGAGAGCAAGTGTGTATGGAGAGATGGAAAAATAAAGAGATAAAGGGATAGGAAGAGATAGAAGGATTAAGAGAGAGAGGAAAAGAGGGGACAGGGAGGCAAAATGAGAGAGAGAGAGAGGGAGTCAGCATGTGTGTCAGAGTGAAATATAGATGGAGGAGGCCGGTGTGTGTGGGGGTCAGAGAGGTGCAGTGTAACTGTCGACAATCACTGCCTTATTTACCTGTCAAAAACACTATCATCCCACACAGCCACAGCCAAGCAATTTCTGCTGTCGCTCCCTCCCTCCTCTTTCTCTCTTTCTCTGCCTCCAATTACAACCTAGAGGGCTATTTCTCTCCTGGACAAAAACACTGCCCACTAGCCCTCCCTCTCTCTTCCGATTGCCCTCTTTTTCGCTCCCTCTCTTGCCCTTACTCCCTCGTCTAGCCTTAGCCAAGAGTTGCAGAGTGGAAATGAACAAGCTGTAAACACACACCACTTAGCTGCTTGTGTGTGTGCGTGCATGTGTGCGTGCATGGAGGTGCACGCTTGTGCACAAGGTGGTTGATGGAGAATTGAACACTTTTAGCATGGTAGATCACCTGAACATGGCTATAATGGCCAGTTATAAGGCCCACACTTTTGGACCCCTATTCTATATATTATATTAAGGCAGCAATTACTGTTTTTTTTTCAGTTGCATAGTATGATGTGTTCACAACAAGAATATTGCATCTTTAAAATACTGTAACTCCCACATGTTTAAAGTTATATAAAGCTTTTAATGAGTAGAAACAATGTGACCAAAATGAAATGATATTTTATTATTGCTGCACTAAGGCTGTCAACATGCTGAAGAATAGTATTCACATGGCAAAGTAGTTTGAAAGTACTTTACTTAATTTCTCTTTGGGACTAAGAGCAAAATCTAGAAACCGCCCTTCATTTATTCAATTTCCAATCAAAACTATTTAGAAGTATGAATAGTATGAATACAGCAAGCAACTCAGCAGTTCAGCCACCATCTCAGTGTCATAACAGAGATAAGTCTAGATGCTTACCTAGCTTGTCTTCTGTGCATCTTTAAGCATGGTGGATCAAAACAAGTCATACTTGAAGCTCAAAGGGCTCTAGGTACGAACTGAGTTTTGACCATTGCCATCAGGAGGGAATTGTCTGGTCCAATTTTGACTTTGTAGGCCAGCATCAGAGTTTAAAATCTGATGTGGGCAGCTACAGGAAGCCGGTGAGGAGAATGCAGTAGAGGAGTGACATAGCTGAACTTAAGAAGAATGAAGACAAATTGTGCTGCTGTGTTCTGGATCAGCTGAAAGGGCCTAATGGAACACATAGGAACCCCAGCACCTGGGTGGAGTCTTTAGAGAGGAAGGAACGGATTCCCTGGATCTTGTAGAGGAGAAATCTGCATGATTGAGGTTTGGAGTGATAACAGGCCATGCAAAACTACTCCAAGGTGTGCATGCTATACTAACAGAACGACTACTGTTACTCAACATCAATGAATCAATATAATGATACAATTCCTGTATGTAATGGGTATCATCAGGAGTTGTAGAACACAATGAACAACAGACATTATATGTTACAGAATAGTACATTACAGAGTACGTCTGCCTAGTTATCAGCAGTAAACCTTGTAACAATTATTACTGAACCATTACGGAAGATTATCTTACATATCTTAAAACTTACATAAATGGACAAAATTACAGACAATTCTTGGAGAGGGGCACACAGCCCCCCTTACCTTACAGTATGTCACCACTTGAGAGACAGTGAGTAACACACATTCATGACATCTACTTTCCTACTATTTATGGGAGTACATAAAATCCACATATCTCAGTGATTCCCTATTGATTGTAATATTTTTTTATGTATTATTTTTTTTATATAATTCTAGGTATTAAAGTATGTATATATGTTCTTTTTTTTTCTAAATCTGTCATTATTCTTGCTGTTATTGTCAATGTTGTTGTTATTGTTACTGCTGTTATAATGCATTGGCAGTATAGTACTCATTACAGTTGTGCTAATACAGCTGTCTTAAATCTGAATAGTGAGTAAGTGTTTCTGAACACAGTGTCCGCCCTATGATGTTAAATGCTAATAACGGCCTAACATGATAGAAATGTGGGAATAAACAATCTTTATTGTTGGGAAGCTTGAATGCCTGTGTGCCAATGTTTGTAATCGATCTGTCAACAGAGAAACACTGACTTCAGTAAGAGGATTCTATTTACAGTCTACTCAAATTACTTATGGTTCATTTGGTCCAAATATAATAATGTATTTACACTTACACTTTTTAATCTGTGCATTGTAGTGTGAATAATTGCAGAGATGTTCATCTATGTAATTGTGAATAAGAGAAATCAATAATGTTCAACTGTTACCAGTAACCAGGGATGTTCAAATGGCAGTTATTCATCTGTCTGCACCTTATGGGTACTGATTTGAATGATAAAAATTAGGCTTTTTAATGAGTGATTACAAAACCACACTTGTATGTACCCTGAAGCTCTGTGGTTTAAGAATGGGACATGATGATGGTAATTTATTTTGTTTTATTCAAATAACAGGGTTGTAAATGTGCTTGTTAAACAGCATCTGAGCATTGTTTGCCCCATTTAAAGTCACACACTTACTATTTATACATGAGAACAATTGTAATAATTTATTTTATGTTCATTTTTTCCGTTTGTTCCTTCTTAAATAGACTTTCTTCAGAATTGAACATTGTAGTGTACATTATATATGTGGCACTACTGTTTCTTTCATGCCAAGCTGTTCTGTGTTCTTCTAAATATCTTGATGCACCATAAAAATGCAATGTATTGTGATATATTCTTTGCCACATTGCCTACTTTAATGCCTACAAGATTTACAAACCAGTCCCTGTTACTCTAAAGTCAGGCTTCACTGAGGTCTGATCTTAATTATCACAAACTAAACGGCCAAACACATCTTGGGCCAGAATCCAGAGTTGCAGCAGCATTGAGTGACAGAGTGACAGATAACAGCAGGGTCGGCCATTGCACTGCCTAACTGATATGTCGACTAGGACAGTTACCTGGGCTGCATATCACTCTTGTAGGCTGTCACACAATCGCAGTCACACACAGACATGCAATCAAGCTTTCGGACTGATAGCACCCAGTACATCAAGGTGTGTAAGTTCAAGTAAAACCTGTGTTGCACAATGCTATGAGCACTAGTTGCAAAACACAGAAAGAAAGAAAATCCTTTAGCTCTTAATCTAGTAATCTCTAGTGTACTAACAAAGGTGTGCAAAGTGATGAATTGAATAGTACTGTTCTAATTTGTTTAATTTATTTGAAGTTAATCTACAATATGTAAATCTATAGTATTTACTAGCGAGCATGTGCAAAACTGTAAAATAAATGTTTACAATTATGTATTTTACAGTTTTAGTTGTACGCTCAGAAAGTTTTTAATACACATCCTATTGGGTTTTTGTTCACATAACTGTGTATGCCACAAATAAAAGGTTCAATTAAATATCTTGTACCCCTGTATTTTATGTTTGTATAGTGCTAGATAAATCATCAAGCTATTAGATAACTAGTTAGCATTAGCTAGTAAGCTAGACTAAACTTAAACTTGCTGTATTTACCTTGGTTCACAAATATAAATTAAGCTCAGTTAGCTATAATATAAGTATTTAAGTAATGCATTTGCTGGGGAGAGGATTGTCATTTACTGTTTCAGATACGTTAGCTTTTCAGTAGACTCTGATGAGAGGGGATGTTTTGATGCATGATTAAAATATCACATTTTTGCAAATGTTTTCTCAGAATCTAACAAGAGATGCTGTAGAAACATTTAAATGATTAAATTGACTTAAATACAGTAAATTAAAGAGTTGGTATAAAATACTCATGTCTTAAGTCTTGAGTGAGAACAGAGAACTCACTAATGTTTTGTAGCTTGCAGGTTGTGTAGTAGGTTCATACATTTTCTAGGCAACTGGTAAAAAAAAAATTAAATAAAACATTTACCAGAAACATTACAGTCAAAACTCTCAAAAATGTTTGTGTCAAAAACTATATATCATAATCTAGGGAATTTCTAAGAAATAATACTTTTGTACAATAATTGCTTTGCCACAATCTCAACTCTTCCTAACGGCTTTTGTGACACAACTGTCACATCATTTAACAGTTTGAACACAGAATGAGATTAATGAGAGCAGATGTGTACCTGACAAAAGGCATTATGGGTGAAAATAAATGGTTACATCAACAGCAGGGAAGAACAACGTAACACATTTGCACGTGTGCAATAAAAGCAACACATGAGCTCTTCTGCCTGCAAGGTGCATACTGATTTATGTCTTTTCTGAAAGTTACAGATTTCCTCTTTAAATGCCATTTACCGGAGCATCTGTGTCTCTATCTATGATGTAATCATGTATATCACATTAATCCTGAAATCAAGTGAGATTTCATATGAGTGTACACTCTTAAAAATACAGCTCTGTAAATGAGTTTTTGTTTGTGCTTGCAGCTTGAGTGGACATAGAAAGAAATGTATTCTTAAAAGCATAAAAAGGATTCAGCACATTAAAGAACCACTAAAATGATGTGTAGTGATGCAACCACAGCAATGCTAAGAATTAGCTCACATATTTGCAGCTGGGAGTGACAAAGCACTGATGACTATTAGACCAGTTTCTGAATTAGTGGAGCTTTGCTGAGAAAGAAATGTCAATTTTGTAAATTCAATTTTGAAATGTAAAGAAACTTTTGATTTTGTTTTTCCTAGAGCCAAGAATCACTAATGAACATTTATATCCTCAATTTAGCATTTTCTGAAATTGTCTTAAAACTCCTTTTGATGTAAAACTACCACATTCGCTAATACTGTGCAGTACAACAAACTAGCTCACAAAAAAAAACAGAAAAAGTGGAATGAGTGGAATGATACTTTAATATAACTCACAGTGGTATTCCATGGAAATGTAAAATTCATATTAAAAATTAAAAGGGTAAGGTTTAAAGAAAGTCATTCAGAGGAGTTTGGTATGAAATGCTATGTTCCAGAAAAAGCTACAAACTCACAGAACCCACAGTTTACAGTGGCAGTGACCGTGACAAGTTTAATGAAAAGTTTAATGCCACAATTTATTTCATGAAATGGTTATAAATTCTCTGCCTGATCCATGAGATCCGGTTGGAGATACGTTTGAGTTTTGAGTTAAGTGTTTGGCCTAAAATGGGTAGTATTTAAGATGAATAATAAAATGTAAAAATGGCTATTAAACCACTGAAGATATTGTGACCTCTGCTCCTGACACCATCCTGGTTTCAGGCTGAGAATAATTGAACTATTCAAATGATTCTTTGAGTTTTCAGGGTTTAATAAGAATAAGAATTCTTTCTTAAAGAACCCTTGAAGAGCCCTTTTAGGAGAGTAGTAGATACACTACTCTTGCTTATTCATTTTTTCCTAAATCAAGAGTATTAAAATAGAATTGATCCTGCTCTACTGTCCAGGTAAGGCTTTCTACTAGGTTTTGGAGCATTGCTGTAAGGATTTGATGGCATTCAGCTACAAGAGTGTTAGTGAGGTCAGGTTGTTGGATGATCATCACCTCACCTTACACCCAACTCATTGATCATTCCAGAAAACACAGTTCCACTGCTCCACATCCACATCCTTTTTATACCCCTTTAACCAATAGTTTGCCAGTAGATTCATGTTTATTTGCTCCAGAGAGTACTTCTCTACAGGGACTAGACCAGCTGTTTGTGTGTCAGCAATAGGTTCAACTTAAAGTAGCTGAATGCTCTCATTGGGTGTATTAATATAATTAATATAAAATATTAGGTACTTTAAGGTCTCCACCTAATGTGCTTCACAAAGGGGTTAAAAAAACATTGAAGACCCCTTTTAAGAGTATCTTTAGTAGTAGTAGTATCTTTATGTTAATGTCCTGAAAAGTAAAAAGTACTTTTTACCTCACTGAGAAAGTATCCCATTATAAGTTAATGGCATTTTCTCTATAGCCAAACTGGCCATAGTAGAATTACAGTAGAATTCCTGTTGAATTACCATAAAATATGTAATCACACTTTTGTATAACTTTACAGTGCAATGAAAAGAGCCGTGGAGAAGAGCAAAGAAAAGACCAATGACCAGGAGCACAGAGAGAGTGGTTTAAGAAGAAAGATAGTGGGAAAAGCGTTGGAGAGTTAGGGAATGTTAGGGGAAAGGAGAGAGAGAAAGATGTATAGAGAGCAAGTGAAAGAGTGATGGTGAATTGAATGTGTGTGTGTGTGTGTGTGTGTGTGTGTGTGTGTGTGTGTGTGGGTGTGTTAATGCGCTGCGCTGTGGAATTAGTGCAAGCGGTCGGGGCAGTTGAGCAGAACCAGCCAGCCCTCACAAACCAATCAGGCCTTCATTAGGCCAGGCGGGGGGATCGATGCTCAGCCCGCATCAATTAAACAGGGCCCATCTACCCAGCACCCGCATATATACCGTCTCACACACACACACACACACACACACACACACACACCTTAACATGCTGTTTTATTCTGTAATATACATGTAGGCTGACATGTAGGATATGCATATGTGAAGTGAAGCAACTTTCACACACACACACACACACACACACACACACACACACACATGTTGAGGTTCCTTGCCAGAGAACTTTTTCATGAGGCCCAAAACCCTCATTCTCTCTTTATTCCCACGTCTTGTCCTTTTTACCACCTCTCTCTCTCTCTCTCTCTCTCTCTCTCTCTCTCTCTCCCCCACTCTCTCCCTTGTCATTCCTGCCTTCCTTCCCCTGACCTTTCTATCCTTCTCTTTTCTCTGCCTCTTATTCTCTCTGCCCCCTCTCTCTCTCCTTTCTCAATTCAATCCATTAAGCTTTATTGGAATGACCATATGTAAATAGAGTATTGGCAAATGCCAATTTATATTATAAAAATAGTCAGAAAGAACATTATTATTTAAAAATTAACAATTTTAAATCAAAATTTGTCTGGAATTAAAATTATTGGGAATCTGAATCATTTGGAAATTAAACTCAATTTGGAATCAACATAATCTGGATTCAGAACAATTTGAAATCAGAAGTTCTCTCTCTCACTCTCTCTCTCTTTGTCTTTCTCTGTCTGTCCCGCCCTCTCTTTATCATTTTTACTGCATCTTTCAATCCCTCTCTTTTCTTTTTTCTTTCTTCCTTTCTCTCTCTCTCCCTCTCTCCTTCTCGCTTCTCTTCTCTTCTCTCTCTCTCTCTCTCTCTCTCTCTCTCTCTCTCTCTCCATCTTCCCTTCTTTCTCTCATTCACATTCTTTCTTACATTTCTCTTATTTTTTATGCTACTCACTCTCTCTCTTCTTGTGCACCCTCTCTCTCTCTCTCCTCTTGTGCACTCTCTCTCTCTCTTCTTGTGCACTCTCTCTCTCTCTTCTTGTGCACTCTCTCTCTCTCTCTTCTTGTGCACCCTCTCTCTCTCTTCTTGTGCACTCTCTCTCTCTCTCTCTCTCTCTCTTCTGTGCACTCTCTCTCTCTTCTTGTGCACTCTCTCTCTCTCTCTCTCTTCTTGTGCACTCTCTCTCTCTTCTTGTGCACTCTCTCTCTCTCTCTCTTCTTGTGCACTCTCTCTCTTCTTGTGCACTCTCTCTCTCTCTCTTCTTGTGCACCCTCTCTCTCTCTCTCTCTCTCTCTCTCTCTCTCTCTCTCTCTCTTCTTGTGCACTCTCTCTCTCTCTTCTTGTGCACCCTCTCTCTCTCTCTCTTCTTGTGCACCCTCTCTCCCTCTCTCTCTCTCTCTCTCTCTCTCTCTCTCTCTCTCCATCTTCCCTTCTTTCTCTCATTCACATTCTTTCTTACATTTCTCTTATTTTTTATGCTACTCACTCTCTCTCTTCTTGTGCACCCTCTCTCTCTCTCTCCTCTTGTGCACTCTCTCTCTCTCTTCTTGTGCACTCTCTCTCTCTCTTCTTGTGCACTCTCTCTCTCTCTCTTCTTGTGCACCCTCTCTCTCTCTTCTTGTGCACTCTCTCTCTCTCTCTCTCTCTCTTCTTGTGCACTCTCTCTCTCTTCTTGTGCACTCTCTCTCTCTCTCTCTCTTCTTGTGCACTCTCTCTCTCTTCTTGTGCACTCTCTCTCTCTCTCTCTTCTTGTGCACTCTCTCTCTTCTTGTGCACTCTCTCTCTCTCTCTTCTTGTGCACCTCTCTCTCTCTCTCTCTCTCTCTCTCTCTCTCTTCTTGTGCACTCTCTCTCTCTCTTCTTGTGCACCCTCTCTCTCTCTCTCTTCTTGTGCACCCTCTCTCCCTCTCTCTCTCTCTCTCTTCTTGTGCACTCTCTCTCTCTCTCTTCTTGTGCACTCTCTCTCTCTCTCTCTCTCTCTCTCTCTTCTTGTGCACTCTCTCTCTTCTTGTGCACCCTCTCTCTCTCTCTCTCTCTCTCTCTCTTCTTGTGCACCCCTCTCTCTCTCTCTCTCTCTTCTTGTGCACCCTCTCTCCCTCTCTCTCTCTCTCTCTTCTTGTGCACCCTCTCTCTCTCTCTCTCTTCTTTGCTTTCTTTCTCTCCTCTCTCATTATCTGTTTCTCTTTTGTACCTCTCTCTCTCTCTCTCTCTGTCTCTCTCTCTCTCTCTCTCTCTCTCTCTCTCTCTCTCTCTCTCTTTTCGGTCATTCATTCTCTCTTTCTCGACCCGAGCTTTCTCTTCTTAGGCCCTGAGCGTGTGTTTTCCTGTGTGTGTGTGTGTGTGTGTGTGTGTGCCCAAACCTACTCTCGTCTGAGCCACGCGAACCCTCTCCGTGCCAATTACGCGCGCTCCGGACACACTTTTATTAACACTCAATTACACCCGCGCATAAATCAGCAGCAAGGCGCGCACGGCACCGTGACCGCAGGAGCGCGCACGGATCGTTAGGCCTTGAAAGGCGTGTGCGTGTGCCTGCGTGTGTGTGTGTGTGTGCGTGAGTAAGATAGAGAGAGAGAGAGAGAGGCAGAGAGAGAGAGAGAGAGAGAGAGAGAGAGAGAGAGAGAGAGAGGCAGAGAGAGAGAGAGAGGGAGAGAGAGAGAGAGAGAGAGGCAGAGAGAGAGGCAGAGAGAGGGAGAGAGAGAGAGAGAGAGAGAGAGAGAGAGAGAGAGACCGACCTATAATAGACGTGTCTGTTTTTTGACGATTCGCGCCCCCGTCGCATCACCTGTGCTCGCCCGCATTGACACGTCAGTCTGCGGCCGCTAACGCGTTGTGACAGCGCTTAGATTATCATATCTGGCCCGCATTACTGGCCATTAGCTCGGTAATGTGCGCCAGAAAGAGGAGAAGAAAGGAACGAGGAAACTGATCAAGTGTTTTTAGGCTACACCGAGAGAGAGAGAGAACGAGGAAAAGAGGCAAAGTGGGAACAGAGATTAGAGTAATAGCAGGAGCTCGTGCCGTTTAGCGACACTATCAACTCCTCACACCTTCAGGACTGGGGCCTGGAGTGAGATCAAGGTTCACTGAAATCTACCGCAAGTTGGAGATTATGCTGGAAATTCTGTCTGACCAGTAAATGAAACCACAGCTGTGCCAAAAAGTGGTGGGGGAAAATGTAGCCTGGATTTAAAAATCTGAAAGTTTCTGACAATCTTTCCATTCCACTGCTGTACTAAAACCTCTTAAAACATATATTATAGGCAGTGTCCGCTTGTTTGTTCATTGTGCTCCACTCAAAAAGCTAAATTTAAAGAACCCCAAAGAGGATCAGATCCTTAAGGAAGCCCATTTCCATGATGTAGAAAACAAAAACAAGTCATTATTTTAAGATAAGTTATTACAAAACAAAAAAATTATTTTGAATTTCATGGTACTGAGATGTCATAATTTGGAGATACCACATCCAAATTCTGAGGAAATAAGTAATTATTTAGATATGGTCAATATTTAAATTATTCCAATATACTAAGTCACTATTTTGAGATACGCAGGTAAAAGTAGGATAACTTGTGTATATGTTGTGTATTATACTAATGTAATGGACAATAAGATAAGATAATCCTTTATAAGTCCCACAGTGGGGAAATTCTCAGTGTCACAGCAGTAAGAAATAGCAAGACACTCAATTACAAAAAATGTAGATAAATAATTTGCATTATATACACAATATAAATAAGAATTTAAAAAGCAATAACAATATTATTTACAGATTATTGCTAATGACTCTTAATTGCACATGTTGGGGGGGGGGGGGGGTATTGCACATAGTATTTCCCTGAACATGTGTGTGTAGTTTAATGCAATGAGTTCTACACTCACCTTTACACCTGTGTTCATGTGACTTGACAATAAATTTGATTTGATTTTATGTGACATTTCACAAAATAACTGAGTGTATCTGTTGCATAAAAAATCTATTATTAATTTACTGAATAGTTTAACTTAGGAAGCCCCTTTACTAATCCCAAAAAAAGTTGTGGGGAAAGTCCCAGCCCCCAGCTGAAATGGAGAAATTGATTGGTTCTTCCAGTGTATTTAACTGTCTGTTTACGTTTACAGGACAGTGGGCCATGATTTTAATGAAGAGTGATGTTTATTTCATGTTAACAATCTGAACTCAATCAAAAAGTGTTGTGTTGCCAACCCCACACTTTGAAACATCCCAATTGCACACTCATCTCTAATGTTCACTATTTTTTGAGTAAGAAGTATGTATAATAGAAAAGAGTGTAAAAGCTGAGTATATGCCCATATCCAAGAAACTTAATCAAAACAGGTGGCTACACGCAAACCTGGACACTGTTATCCCCCAATGCAATGCAAAAGGGGAAAGCAGAAGCTTCTCACATATAGAATAATTATTTTTTTTAATGTGCACCGAGGGCTGGAGAACCATCAGTAATGTGTGTTGGCATAGCAACGCTTCATCACTTCCTGTTAGTACAAAACAGGTTAGTAAGTTAATATTTGTTGTACTAACCAGCCAAACTCTCACTATTAAGATAAGTATATAGTATCTACCTCATAGTGATAGTGTGCAGTCCACAATTGGGACGCAGCCATGGGTAAACGCTTGCTCAGCCCTGTGGGTTCTCAGTCTTGGTCGTGAAGTAGGCCTACCACCGCACAGCACATTGTAGTATGTTCCCTTCACCCAACACACCTGATTCAATTTAATTCATCTAATTGACCTATCCATGCTTCGCCCGCAAAGGTGTAGAAATTGTTGCTAGGCTGTACAGGCCTGACAGGATGTTGGCAAAAAATCTCATTGAACCTAATGAGAAACTGTAGAACTGAGCAGTAGAAGAACCGCTGATTTATAGGCTTGAAGTGTTTGAAAGCCAGGCAGCAGTCTTGCTAAAGAGGCAGATGATTAAGCTGTAGTGTAAGAGAGATTTTTAAAGGATGTGTCTAATTATAATGACTCAGGGTGTAATCTGGTTAAGATGTATCTCGCCACAACAAATAATGAAGAGCAGAAAGAGCCCCCTGCCCCCCATCCCCTCAATAATTCAGATGATTTAGTGTTTGTACACCGACATGCTCGGCTTGGTATTGCTTTTTACAAAGTCCTCATTTATTTCACAAAGAAAACACTTATATCTGCGCCTTGTTGTTTTAATTAGGGAAATTAATAAGTAAGAATAGATTAATATTGCCTCATTTAGTCCCTTCCCTCCCCCTTCTGCCTCAACAACTTCAATCCCCTGGCTTGTGCGCTGAGGATATATTTGCGAAGCGTAATTAACGCTTAATAAGTAAGTGATTAATTATGATTAGCACAGCCTCCCAATCAGGCCCAGTGTGTTTACTCGTTCGTGCACCTCTATCCGTCTCTGTCTAGGCCCGCGATCATCTCATCCTCTATCTGCATATCCGGCTGTGAGCGAGTGCTGTGCGCTCCCATCTCCATTTGCGTGTAAAGGCCTATTTGTTCTGGTCTTTGTGGATCTGTCTATCCATCACCAAGCCATTAGTGGCGCTGCCTTTAAATGGATTGCTGCGCACAGACGTCACGTGATTGGAGAATCATTCATTTTTTTCAGGATGTCTTTATTTCTAATGTGTGTGTGCAAGTGCTGGTTTTCATACATTTTTAGGACCAAAAACATGGCCAACCAATAATATGTGAATTAGACATGTCCTGATATTGAACAAAGATGATTTTGTGGACACTTGTTAGATACTTGTTAGCCTTACTTTCAGCTCCAATTGCACTGTCACTGTGATCCCATGCTTTGTTTGATCTTTGTACCATTGTTGTGGTAATCTTGCCTTGTCTTGACCTTGTCTTTTTTGTTTTTCACTATGTTTGTAGCCACACCCCCTCCTTATTGCTCCCAGTTGTTTTTTGTCCGTGTTCAGTGTTAATATAGACTTGGTTTCTTCTTGTAAGTTCTTATGTTTCATTTGTTTAATAGTTTTGTGTTTCAGATTCAAGAGTCTCATGTGTTTTGCTTTTGGTTCTCTTATTATGGACTTTATGTACTTTAGTACATAAGTTAGCACTTGCTTCCTGCCTCCATGGCTGCAATGTTACAGTTGTTTTAGTGTTTTGTTTGACTAAGGCACTTCACAGCAAATTTTATAAATGAACGTTGTTGTACAACATCTCTACAGTGCTCATTTCTGCTAGTAGACCTATTGAATGTTAATAATATGTTTTTGCTAAACTAACAGAAATTAACACTTTTTAACATTCTATATTAAACACAGACATTTGAAGAATTTGAAAAAAATCATGTTTTATTTAATGTAAAAGGCACACTTTATATGTAACCCTCTACATAATAGAATGACTGCTGTTGCTTTCCACTTTTAGCAATTGGCTGAACCCTGGATAGACTCCCAGTCATTGGAAAGTTATTTCCACAATCAATTTGAAGTTTAACCTGACAATATTATTTACAGATTATTAAAGAAGTAGAAAAGAAGTACAACTAAAGAAGACCTAACCAATGAAAGAACTCACTTAGCTACATCAACTAAGACACCACAGGAGAGAAGCTGTTTGAATAATTTTTCTTTCTTATGCAATTTCTTCAATCTTTTGTTAGCATCAAGCTAACAGTGTTAAATGTCCCTTTCTCCACACTATGTCTCAATTGGCTACCTGCTCCATTTGTAGTGCACTATGTAGATCTTACAATAATTGCTCATGCACCCAAACAGTGCGCAGTGTTTCTGATATTGGGTTTGATAGAATTGGAGGCCCTTTTTGTTACTGAGGTTAAAGTTAGAAGGGTTTAGGTTGGATCAGCAACACTGCTCCACAAAAGACAAGAGTATTTTACCCAGGATTGTCACCCCCACCCCCCATTCAGAATAATGAAGTGTGGCTTTGACGTGTTCATCATTCATGACGTCAGTAATAGAAAACTGGTGCTACAGGGCTTTTCCATGGGTACCTGCTGCTGTCTCCAAGGTATCCATGATAAAATCACCAAGGTGAAATGATGACATCACGGTGACAGTGGACATCTCCTCGGGCACAATGCGCATAGACTGTGATCACGGACAAATTGGGAAGGAGACAAGTCGGTCAGCCTTCCAAAACTCTCTACTTTGATCTATTCTGTTCTGGTAGAGTGGCCATTTGACTGGAATACCAGCAACACCTGAAGATGACAGTGGTTACTTTCGAGACACTTTCTACAAAGAGAGGTTTGGTGGTTCATTCTTCCCCCCTCTCACACTTTTGCTCCCTCTCTCTCTCACACACACAATGTTCATTGCCCAGAAAAATAATTTCTTGGTCATTTCAACCCTTTTGTGAGTGGCAATCAATTTCTCTTCTTTTCACGATGCTTCGAGAGTGTGAGCACAGAAGTTTGACCTTCTCTAAAAGATCTATCAATTCATCCGTCCTGCAATCTGTCTATTTATGTTTTGATTGCTCTGCTTTTTTGAGCCCGTTGATGTGAGAGCATCTACAGCTTCATATACGCTCATCTGGTCATCAGTCTGTCATCTTGTGTGTTTTTGTGCAATTATCCAGCTACAATTTAAAAAGAGTTGAGGATGGAAAAGGGAAGAGGGACCGTGATTTGAGAAAACACACAGCTGAAACAATAGTGGATGTATTTAATGACAAGGTGTAGCTACATACAGTAGTAGTGTGGTGTGTATATATAAAATTGAAGTGCAAATTCTGTAGTTAAGATTATAAAATTGCTGCAAGTGGTGGAGGAAAAGAACAAAAAATTATTTTCCCTATGGAACATTTCATGACCAAGAATTCAATATTGCTACAGTAGACAATTGTAGCAAATTGTAATGTGGCTAAGCACGTTCAAGTATGAATAATTTCTCGTTTTCCCATAGACATTTGTTAAAAATTTGTTAAAAAAATATACTTTAGAAATATATATATTTCTTTTTATGGGTGTGTATATATATAATATTATATTAGATATTAGATATTATATTTAATACTCTAATAATTTTTTCTATGTTTTTTCCCTTTTCTCCCAATTAACTGCCAATCAACGCACTCTAGAACTAGCATTGCTTCTAACACTAGGAGGGGAAAGACCTAACCCATGTTTCCTCTGATACATGCAAAGCCAATGACCACCTCTTTTCAAGTTACCACCAATGTGGCATTGTTGGGCAGCCAAAAATGTTGGTTCCCCAACTCCACAAAGCCAACCAACAGATGCTTAAGAGTGATGAGGGGAGAGAACACCATCTATCCACCTGGAGACAGCACACTCCATTGTACTCTCTCTGACTCTGGCCACTGATGGCAAAACAGCACGGCTCAGGATTTGAATTTGCCACCTCCAGACCATGGTGGTAGCGCATTAGACCACTGAGCCACTCAGAGCCCATGTGTATGTTTTCAGTTATTTAGAAAAGAAACAGTACCCTGCTCTCCCTATCAAACGTACTGTATATCACTATAGGTAACATGTTTACATTTATGATTTTTTTTCACTATCCAGATAATGACCATGACACAACAACAGAGGACATAGTTTCTTTTGGCCTCTACTCCTACTCCTGCCCTCTTTCCTTTTGCCCTTCCATGCTCTCTGTTACCTCCATCTCTCTTTCACTCCAAACTCCTCTCATCTTTTACCATCTGCCCCTCTATTCTCATCTCTCATTCCTTTCCACCAGTTTTCTGTCTCTTATTCACCCCCCATGCACACACACACACACACACACGTTCTGTCCCTTTCAATCTCGCTCTTGCCTTTGCTCCCCCTTTTCCTTGCTTGCAGGACAACATTATATATTCCAGTCCAATGCTTTGCATGATTTGGGGAGTAGATGAAGCCATATCCCTCTCTCCTCCTCTCCCTCTCCCCGCCCTCACTCTTCTCGCCTTGTTGTTTAATGTTTCAATTTGGAGGAAGCAAACATTCAATCAGACAGATTAACTGTTTAATGCATGTCATCAGTCAAACTGTCTACAAGAGGGGGCCCTTTCGCCTCACCCCCAACCCTCCACCTCTCTCTCTCTCTCTTTCTCACTCTCTCTCATACTCACACACAGACCCACACATACACACACACATAGCAGTGAGCCTCTAAGCCTCTGCCCTTCTCACTCCCAGGCACTCTGTGGCAGCAAACCCTGTCTTTTCCCATTCGCACACTTTCACAGCCTGGTGCCAAACAACAGGACTTTACGACACAACCATGCATAGCCAGCTCTCCAGTCTCTGAACAGATAGTAAATGCATAGAAAGATATTTTCAATTTAGATCCCGTCTCAAGTTGACAGATACATCACACACACTTACATTCAAATTTAAAAGTTGAGCACATCTCAAATGATATATGTTGTTGATTTTCACATCATCATGTTGAGTAGACACCATCTACAAAGAAAGCACTCCTGCATATTTAAAATCATTATTACTCTTTGTTTATTTATACTGTTTGTTTGTTTATCCATCCATCCATCCATCCATCTTCTCATCTGCTTTTTCCTGGTCAGGGTCGCTGTGGGTTCGGAACCTACCCAGAATTCAGCAAGGCAGAAATGCGCCCTGTTAAAGTCCATCACAGGATAAAACGCACCTTCATTCACACACTTGCACCTAGGGTCTAATTTAGCATGGCCAATTCACCTACCATGTATATTTCTGGAAGGCAGGAGAAAACCCAGTACCCGTACCCAGAGAAAATGTACATGCACACACCAAACTCCTCAGAGACAGCGACCAGAGCAGAGATTGAACCCACAATCTCACTGACTTCTGGAACAAATGCACATAAAATGTTTTTTTCACATGTATGTTTTTTTCAATATGCTAAATCTAGAAAATAAATACATAATATGCTAATAAAATGTACAGAAGATTTACAGTTTATATTTAAGATTAGAAGATTATAAAAAAATATTTATTTACTTACATATACTTTGAAAGTCAAACCAAAACTTCTGCATGAGACTGTATGTATATATAAATGCACTGTATATAGATAAATATGTGTCTTGTAAATTTTGGTTTCTTTTTAGCTTAGCTGTATTTTGCAATGTGTTAACACTTCAGAGTGACTAGACCTATAAAACGAGTCCAAATGTGCTCGGACAAAAATCCCGTTATATTTATGTAAGATCAAATTCAGAATAACCACTTATAAAGTTCCAAGTGTTTGTTACAATAACAAATATATATATATATATATATATATATATATATATATATATATATATATATATATATATATATATATAAATATACACATAATATATACATTCTAAAAGGTTCTGTATAGTACAAAATAAATATTTGTACATGTCTATTACTACTCACAGTCTTTAAAAGGTTAACTGAAGAACCATATGCTGTAGTGGCTTCATTACATTAGCCATGCAAACCATCCATACACTTCAAATGGTACCTTAAGTTGTCTGAGTAAGTCATTGAAAAAACTCTTTTCCATTATTTTATTACTTTTATTATATTACTTTCAGTGATATTGAGGTCTGTCAAGTTCAATGTTCTGAAAATGTCAGCATCTTTATGAGTTTGATTCTCAAATGTTTTTCTTTGTTCCCAGTAAGAACTTTTTAACTGCTGCAGTTCTTTCAGACCCAAGGATTTCTCATTCCTCTCAAAGATGAAAGCTTTAAATGTCTGATGGGGACACTGGTGGTGATCTACCAGGTCTTTCATGATTGTTAGGAGTCCCTTTTTTCAATATGTTTTACTAGGATTTTTACTACAATTGTTCTTCTCTTTGACTTTCACTTCTATTTTGCAAGAAAAATGTTTTCTTTATGTCATATATATTTCTATAATATACGTATATATATATATATATATATATATATATATATATATATATATATATATATATATATACACACACACACACATATATGCAACACACATTTTTACTCATTCTCTGTCTCTCTCGCTCTCTCTCTCTCTGTCTCTCTCTCTCTCCCATGCACAACACACACAAACACATACTAGGAGCACATGCCAGTGGATAGGGAAATCAAAGTGACAGGGAGGTAGGGAGAAGAGGGAGTGAGAGATTAGAGGAAATGAAAAGAGTAAAAAGGAAAGGCGAAGAGAGGGAATGAGAGGCGGAGCGTGGAGGAGGTGGAGTGGACTGTAAAACAGGGCCAGATAGAGAGACATTCTGCTTAGGGTGCCAAAAGAAAAACACATGTTCCAAATGTCAATACAACACAGCTATGAAGTCAGGCAAGCAACACCGATTTCCATTATTTCTTACATTTGATAAGCTGATCTGACACTAGAAAACCAATGACGTTGCTTAAACCAAATTAGTTTATGGGACCGTAAAGACAAGCAGATGTCTTCAGGTTATGTACTTACCAAGTATACCATGCATGCTCATACTAATGCAGTATGGGGCTCATATTGCATCCAAGGTCAATAGCAGTTTCTAAAACCAAAAATAATAAAATAATAAAATAACCCCTTTAGAACTATGTTAGTGCCCCCCCCCCCCCTCCCACCTTTTCACCAGTTTTCTCTCATAGTTTGTTGTTGCTATCCTCTAGCTAGCAAGCTGGGATCATGGCTAGCATCTGCTGAGTAAAAGGGGGAGGGGGATGGCCATCTTATACACCCAGAAAGAGCATTTGCTATTAAGCTCTCTTGGACTCACAGCCATAGATGGCTGTGGCATCACCAAGGGTTGAACTTGTGACCTCCTGATGATAGGGCCAACACTTAGACAGTTGTGCCACAACGTATAGTGTGGGATGTAGTTAATGTGGTCACACAGTGTTGAAGTTATTGTATCATGTAAAGCATCACGTAGTTTAAAGCTTACACTTATAACAAAAAATGTTCTGAAGGGATCTATTTAATGTACCATTAAAAGGTTCTAAAATTTGTACCAAACAATATACAGTTTTTGGAGTTATACAGAGCCAGAATTTTTAAAGAGGTATTTTCTTTAAATTATTATCTTTCATGGATATATGTAGTATATTATTATTATTATTATTATTATTATTATTATTATTTTAAAAGGTTCTTTACAAAGCAAAAATGGTTCTTCTATGGCATCACTCAAAGAACCCTGTGTAGTGTAATTAGAACAGCACACATAAACCAAACCATTTTCAGAACTGCAAAGAACCATTTAAGCCAATGGTTCAATTGGTTCCTTAAGTTGTCATGGTTCTTTGCACAAATCGCTGTTCATGATGTCGGTGGTTCAGTTTCCGCCAATTTGGTCGCAACAACACAGCCTGCTCCATCAGTCTCAGGTCAGCGAGTGTGATCCTATTCAGCCACCAGCCAAGATCAGCCCTCCAGCACCTACAGGTATGATTACATAGAATAGATATACAGAGAATACAGAGCAGAGACAAACCAGTCTGACACCGCACTTGTGAAATGTCTTCCTGTGTTCCTAAAAGGACACACATTTCTACTTAGACACTGTCTGTCTCTCTGTATCTCTCTCTATCTCTCTGTTATCCTCCATGTGTCTCCTCTCCCCCAGCTCTGCTGGTGTCTAGATGACCACAGCTCTCCGGGCGTCTAAACCAGGTAAGTATCGACAGCGAGCTCAAGTGACTCGCAGCCCAGCAGTCGATGCCCAGACAGAGAAAGGGGACAGAGGTCAATGACAAGAAAGAGATGGTAGTGGGGGAGGGGGGTGGAAGAAGAGATAAAGCATCCTCTTCTTTGGAACCAATTCATTATCAATTCATATCATATTGTTTGGTGACTAATTTGATTGAATTTTCCTAAATGCGTGAAACGTGAATTAGCCGGGTTGAGCGTGTTGTGATGAATAACAAATGCGGACGGGGTCACATGTCACTTATGCAGATTTCAGCATTTAAATAGAGTTTTAGAGCTGCCTGAATTCTTGACTAAGGTAAACTGTTCCTGTGAAGTGTGCAAATCCAGGGACAAACTGCCTATCAGGACTTCCTGGAGAATTCCCTTGGGCCACCCTATTTGTTGGGCGTGCTGTTGGTTCACGAAGGAAAATAGAAATAAGTAAGTAAATAAATAAATAAATAAATAAAGGAGGAATGCAGGTAACAGTAAAATAATAATGCAATAAACAATACGAATTTGAACAGATGCAGAAAATGCATAAAACACCAGCAGTGCACTCATTATAGAGAATATTCTTAGAGTGGAGGACTGTAGCCTGTTTATTATAGCTGACATATTGATTTGACATATTTTAAATTTGACATTATTATATTAACATAGCATGTTAACTAAGAACATCAGTTAGATAGCCTTTACACTAGTAACATTACACTGTACAAAATTATTCTGTTTTAACAAAAGAAGGAAAATAGATAGTTTTTGATGTGTTTTGTTTTGTTTGTTTGTTGTTGTTTTTTTGCTCCTGGGCTTCCCCTGCAGCATTCTGTTTATTGCATTCAGTGAGAAGAGCAGCTTTGCATTCAGCAGCCCCACCTCATCCCCAACTCCCAAACTTGTCCCAAACATATTGGATGGAGGACCATCATTTCAGAGAACACAGCTCTACTACTCCACAGCTCAGTGTTGGGGGAGTTATACCTCTCTAGCCCACACCTGGCATTAGGCATGGTGCCAATAGGTTTATCTTCATCTGCTCCAGAGAGTTATTTTCTAGATTAGATAAGCTGTGTGCATTTGCACATCTTTGTTTTGGTTATATAGTGTAACACAGGTTTCACAAGATGTCTAATGCAGCTCCAAAAGTGACACAGTGCAGTAGCAGTGTTCCGGCCTGGAGTGGCAAGGATAGAGATGTCATTGTCCCTATTACAAGCCACTGGAGCATCATTGTGATTTTGAGGTAGAATTGCTACATAATGTTGTTTTAAACAATATGTCAACATGGAGAACTGTGAAGATCATTGCTATATTGACTAAGAATGCACAATGACATTGGAACAATGTCAGTATTGGTAGATAATGAGACATATTTTAAGATATAATATACTACAGTTAAGACATAATAAGCTGATAACATATTCCAGAAGAGTAGAATATTTAGATGATGCTGTGTAATATTTAGGTGATGCAAGAAGTGCATGCATTTAATTTATTCATTTTATTTCTGGGCATGCTTGTGGTGGGCCTGGAATCATTTTGGAAACACTACGTGCAAGTTAGGAATACTTCCTGGACAGGGTAAACACCCTCATTCACACACTCACACCTAGGGGCAATTTAGTATAGTCAAGTCACCTACCATGTGCTTATGGGAGGTGGGAATAAACCCATGTGGACATGACGAGAAAACAGACTGTGAGAATCAAACCCCCAACACCAGGGCCCCGGAGCTGTCTGGAACATGCACCACCTGCGGTGCCACCATGCCAGCCCATTTGCCACAATATTTAAATGAATGGAAGAGTTTTCTCTAATGCTTAGGTAATGCCAGGTAGATGTGGCCTCAATTTGTACATTTAGTAAATGTTTATGTATTAGAACCGACATTTCACATTTTTGAGCATCCTTACTATTTGGTGTTCAATGCATTCAAACTTCCCCCACCCTCCAATCATGTGGCAAACTAGGGTTCAAATCCATGCCTGGCCAAGCACAACACTCTACACCTATAATAATCTTTTGAATCATGCCTACCTGTGTGGCATGACTCAAATATATAGTAAGTTGCTCTGGATAAGAATGTCAGCCAGATTGTGTGGATATGGATAGATTTGAGTTAAGTTTACAGTGTAAAAGCAGAGTTAAAGGTTTAGGAGTGGATGGATAACTGAATAGCTCATCTGGTTATCTTTAATGACTAGGAAACAACAGCTATCTTACTTATACTACATGGACAAAAGTATTGGGACCCCTGCTCATTTATCATTTCTTATAAAATCAAGGATATTTAAAGAGTTTGTCCTGCTTTTGTTTGAGTAACTGTCTCAACTGTCCAGGGAGGGCTTTTTACTAGAATACTGTGAGGATTTGATTGCATTTAGCGAAGAGTGTCAGTGAGGTGAGGATGTTGGATGATGAACACCCCATCTCATCCCCAACTCATCCCAAAAGTATTGGATGGAGCACCATCATTCCAGAGAGCACAATTTCACTGTTCCACAGCTCAATGCTGGGGGGCTTTATATCCCTCTATGCCTCTATGCTTAATGTTAGGCATGGTGCCAATAGGTTTATGTTTATCTGCTCCAGAGAGTTCTATTCCATTGGCCTATACCTCTCTACAGGGACTATGCAAACAGTCCAGGGCCAACAGCATATCCTTATGCTGCTTTTTGCCATCTTTGTAAATACTGTCTAAGAGCACTGGTAAATTCAGTGGTCACACTGTTTCCAGCTTGAAGAGCTGAGATGTTTGTGAAAGGACTGGATAAGGTGAATTATAGTAGCCTGATTAATGTGCTCTCACACACTCGTAGTCTTGAAACTGAAGGAGTGTCAGTGTGTCTTTAATCCACACGAGTTAACACACCCACTCCCACAATTCTCCCAGTCTTTCTCTATCTCTCTTTCTCTCTCTGTCTATTGGTTATCAGTCCCTTTCTCTCTAATCATTTCCTTCCTTCTGGCCTTCTCTTCTTTCTAATGCAATTACATTTTATTCATCTCTTCCTCCTCACCTCTTCTCAGTCACTTCATCATCTTGCTCACTGTTTGTATCAGGTTGCCCTTTGGGGTATCGGTTTCCTTTACTCGCTCCCTGCAGCCATTGTGCTTCTCTTTTCTTCTCCCTTCACAGGTAGTGCTGCTGTTGTTCCAGTGTGTACAAACACACTCATTTTCTTCTCTGTGGGATATTCACAGCTTACAATCTTCAGCTCCACTGTAAAGCCTTACACACACAAAGGAACCCAAATATTCATTAATCTATTTAACTAACTCATTGAATCCCACTCTGTTGTTGGCAGGAGCCCTGTTTTTGTCTTCAGTAGTCAAACCAAAGAAAGTTGTGGTGTCTGAAACAGAGCGAGGAAGTAAAGTCAAGCGAACAGACCAGCCCCTCCAAGGCACTTTAGTAGTGCCAAAAAACAAAGCTCTCACATTTCTCTATTGCTTGCCAATTGCACATCTTGTTCAAAAGGTTGTTGACTTGTCTCTCTGCCAGCTCACCTGATAGCTCTCTCTCACCTCCCTCTGATCTGTGCAGCTTCTTGGCAGATTGTGTCTTTAATTAAGAGAAAAAGAATGCTGTTAATTTTATTTTTGGGCCTAAAAATATCTCCCTTCTCATTTTTACATTCATTCCATGGGCCACATTTTTTATTTTTGTCTTTCTGGATTAATATCATGTTTTACTTTTTGACCAATAGAAATGCTCTAAAATGACTTAAACAACATGTTAACAATATGTTAAAAAAATATTTTGCCTTCTCCTGTAAAGTTGGAATTTTGGAAATATAAGGTTTTGTTCCAACAGCACCAGTATGTTGAGACATTGCCAGTTGCTTGTTGAAAGCAGTGTGGAAATACCTGCAGTCCATCTTCACTTCCTCAGAGAGTATCATCTCTATTCTGTGTGTAAAAAAACATTGTTAGAAAGCAGATTGTGAAGAAAAGAAAGAGGAACCTATTTGATAAGGTGATAAAAAGGGTAAGCCTTGTGTTAAGACTTAGCGCAGGAACGAGCACAGCCTTTCATCAAGAAGAAAAGGAAGAGGAAAATAACATGTTTTCTTACCTTCTGTCACTTCTTAACAAAGGTGCGGGTGAGAAGGCAAATAAATAAAGACGGGCACATTCACAGCCGCGGCCTCATTGGCTGACAAACACCTTTCCCTTGAAAATTTGTGAATTCAGTTTCCTGCCCTCGCTCGCGTTGCTCTGCCGGAAACAGATGGCTGCCGGAATTGTCCTCAAGCAAAGTTCTAAAACTGTTTGCCAAGAATGGGGCTGACGAGCAGCACGGGCAGTGAATAGATTCATGCTATTTCAAACATCCTTTGAAGACAATCACCAAACTAGAGAGTGAAAAAAACGGCTAATTACATTTTTATTAGCAGTCTATTAAGACACACCCACTTACTACTTTGGTCATATTAATAACATGGGGTGCATAATGTTCAATATGCAGACCCCTGTTGGTCTCAGATTTGTCTCTCTCTTTTGACATGGTGTATACATTAGCAGTTGGAACATTGCGTTGAGAATTTAATAGCATTTAGCCATAAAGACCAGTAGTGACTGTACATATTAACACCAGTGTGAGCAATGAATATACAGTAGTAAATATTCCCATGTATTACCTATGGACATATACAGTCCTAGGCAAAAAAAATAGTTGAAATTATGTATTAATAATAATTTAGGTTAAGATAAGTTAAGTATTAATATAACACATATAGAAACAAAAAATGAAATGTGTTAAGAAATTGAGAAAATATTTTGTAGGTCCTACTCCACCCTTGATTACTGCCTGTGATGACACAGTTTTGTGATTTTATTTACATATCATTTTCTAATGATACATATTTTTCATTGCTGTTCACAGACCTCCTGTGGTTGTTGGGTTCTTCTCCACGCATTTCCGCAACACAGTCTCACAAGTTCATAATAGTATTTAAATGTGGTGATTGTACTGTCTATTACATCTTGCCTCTTGCATTAGCATATCAGCATAAGGCATTGCCAAGTCATTAATCCACCATAAATAGATGGATACATTTTTTTCAAACACATCAAAACATTTGCTACACAACAGTGTGTAACACATACATCTTTTTTATTACCAGTCTACATCTATAAATATGATTACTAAATGTACACTAGTGTACTTTAAACAGTGGACACTAAAAGCTCTGTCCATGGTGCTGAAAGAAATCCATGGTGGTGCTGTCTCTGGTCCTGAAGACTTTTACACAGTGTGGTCTACCCTACTTTATTAGCTGCTCTTTAGTTTTCATATTTTTTTGGAATGTAATATTGAACTCTCAGTTTTTTGTTGAGTATGAAGAAGGCAGTGAGTTGGATGGGGTGGCTTGACATATTTTTGGGTCCCTTTAATGTCCATCTATTTCAATTACCTTGCTGTAACCCTCAGCTCTTCGCTGTTATGCACTGCTTGTTCTACCATGATACCAACACTCGATACTTTGATCTGGACCGTACAACCCTGACAAGCTGGCCCTTTGTTAAAGAGCACTGGGGACTAATCTGAATGACCCAGCATAACCTTGACCACCTATGCCATGGCCTTGAGTTTAGATCACAGTGCCCCGGACACACTGCCTTCCCACAAGACATCCCTTGATCGTTTCATCAAACGGCATCCTACAGCACATACATGCTCACTCCAAGTGCTAGTGGTCTGCGATTACGCCGAATAAAAGTAATGAGAATAACCTTAACTCTTACCCTGCTGGACCACCAATGGTGTATGTAATAATATATGTTCATGTTAATTTATTTTAATAATTGGTTTAACTGAATAGTATCATACAACACCAACAATTCTAAAACAATACAAAAGGAAAGAAAAAAAGGAAGGGGAAAGGGGAAGCCTTTGAATACACTTTTTCTTTTTTTTTAAATCAACAACACTGTGGCAAACATCCATAGTGCAATGTATGTATGTCAGTAAATTCAATGCAATGCTCAATTAAGACCTATTTAATGCCGTGAGCATGAGAGCTTTTAAACAAGTGTGTAATTTCTTAGCTATATATCACTACAAAGCAGTGTGCAGTATTGCAGTAATATTTACTTTGTAAGCTACCTGTAAACGACCTGACTAGTCGTTTTACTGCATATACATGAGATTTGTAACAACATAGTATGTTGAATGCATGCAGTTTGCAACTACAAAACTCAATTTCATTGACACACACAACAGCGACTTGATTGCTAATGTGTGGAGAATGTTCAGACTACTGGGACACAGTTTAATAATGACCTGCTTACTCTAATTATCACTTAAAGTACAAACTAATCACTAAACTAAATCATTGAGAACAGAAATATTATTGGAATTTTTACTGAGTAATCCTGGCTGTTTGGAAAATGACATGGGAACACAATAATACAGAGTTTAAAAAGAAACAAACAAAACATAAGGAGGGCTTGAGAGGGCTTTGTTGCATTACCAGTGGGAAAACCTTCAACATCCAGGGAGATCAAGAAATATTTGTAAGAGACCAAAACCACACGCAACAACACAACACCTGTTTATACTCATTACTTTCAAATTCTAACAGGCTGGAAGACATCTGGGTAATTCAATCTGAATTCAATCTATGCTGGTGTTTGAAAGTTACCTGCCAAAATGTGATGTAAATCATTTGAACTGGTTCCAGAGAAATTCACTGGACCTTCTGCAGGTTGCGTTCAGCTCTGACATGCCCACAGCAGAGCCAGAGACTCCACACAGTCCTACAACACTGTTACACTAACAGAACATGGACTGTTACAGACAAATGAGTTTGTTCCCCTAACACAAACGACTTACCCTTATATATTGTATGTAGGAGATCCAGTGGTTGGTTCATAGTGTTTTTACATGCTGTCTAAGCCTAGACATACAGTATTGCTTGCATGCTGTACGTTGTTTGTGCTGCCAGTCTCATTTAATTACTGTCGATTGTCGACCTCTGGTGAGTGAGATTTTCACTATGCTCATAATAGATCTCTGCGCCATGTGGAACAATGTAAAAGCAAATACAATAAAAAATAATGATATAAATAATGCACTTCGTAACAGCACTGTCAACCTTTTTTCAAGATCAAATTGCTTTACTAAAAACTGAGCAAAAAACATTGTTGGCTGTTTGACCATATTCCCCTCATTGAATAGAATGTGTAATGTTGATTATGTTTATTGGGTAGTCATAAAACAACATCATTTTTTGAAAGTTGAGATAAAAAATAAAGTGTATTGCGTGAGGCGACTCTTCAGATATTTACTCTAAGCTACATGGAAAGTTGAGGTAACAAAAAAATATGGGGTTTCATATTCTGTACCCCCTAACAAATCTATTTTTGTTGAATGACAATAAAAACATGACAATAAAGTGGATCTCTATATCCCCAAAAAGCATGATTAGATTGTTTTACCTTTGGATTGGCATATCTTTAAACCTATTAACCCTTCACGTCCATATTTCCACCAAAGCTATCATAGTTTTGAATAGCTATGTAGATAGGTAGGACATCATTGTCCACAGTAAGCTTGATGTCAAAGTTTTTTATATTTATAAAATAATAATATGTGCTGTAATAATTGCTGGTTCAACTGGTTGACTTGTGTATCCGCTTCCTCAATGGGTCATTTCTGAAAGAGAAAAAAACATTTGCTAAATGAGGATCCAGGAACACAGTTTGACCATTTTCTTGCAGATTGCTTTGACCATTTTTTTGGTTCCATACAGAACCAGAAACAACCAAAAATGACGCAGAGACGTGTGAGTGTGAAGAACCTTTACGTCAAATGTGGTTCTTTCCTTATGGAAACAGAAGTGCTCTTTCTGGAGCATTGCTTTAGGAACCATCTGAGGCTTGGGTAGACCTTCATTGTTGAGAGTTGATGTCTTAAATGGAGATTTGAGAGTCGACTTTGAGATCACGTTAGGGGACCAGGTTGAGGAAAACATGGCAACGAAACAACACGAGACAGTCAGGCGTGCGTGCGTGTTGAGAGAGAGAGAGAGAGAGAGAGAGAGAGAGAGAGAGAGAGAGAGAGAGAGAGAATCCAACCCCCCTCCATCCTCCTTCCCAGCACCTCCACCGCTACTCTCTTTCTCCGCTGGAAAAAAACGGCAAGGAACCCGCGACGCGCAGGGCCGCACATAGCTGATCAATATTCGATTTAGTTGCTAATTTAGGGCCTTTCTATAGCTGTCATCCCGTGATGTATGAGTCCTAACCCGAGGTCGCCGTGGAAAAGAAGAAGAAGGGGAAAAAGAAAAAAATCAAACACCAGTCAACTTTTCACTTAACAATAGACCGGCTTGAATATTATTTATGGGCGAAAGCGCCACTTTATGGGTGAATTGCTCCCATCGCTGAATGATGAACCGGGCTTGTAGGCCTAAGTACACAACACTCACACACACACACACACACACACACACACACACTGACGCGGCTGTAAACAGACACACGGCAGCCAAGACATGTAAACAACAAGCAGCGATGAATGAGGGTATAGAGGATGTGGGGCAGATTAGGGGCTACATTAGGCTAATTTCTCTGACAGAAGTGACCTTAGCATCACTGCCACGTGTTAGGCTCTATCACCCCCCACCCCCTCATCATGCAAACCAAATAAGAGCAGAGGAATTGATTGCTAAACGCAGGCATAGCCTTCTGACCCTGACACACAATGAGCAAGTGTGCCAGTGCAAGCATAGGGCAGTGCTAACATGCACATGGCAAGGAACTGGATTTGGTGATTTGCAGGTACTGCTGTGTTTGCCAATATGCAGAATATACATGTACCTTTAATGCTGATCGTTTTATTAGTTTATTATTTATTAGTAATGAATTATTAATTACTTGTGAGTCTTGGTTCCTCTTAAGGTTTCTACCCCCAGTTCCTGCCAGTTTTTCTTGCCCATGGTAATCTTTGGCTCGCTCACTTTAGGGTTACATGCTTTAGTAGTCTTATTTCTGGATCTTTGTGAAGCTATTGTACGACATCAGGTCATAAATGCTATACAAATAAACCTGACTTGACTTAAGGTCCAATATGGCATCCAACGTGTACAAGGAAAATGTGCATATTTGTGTTTAAAAATTTTGATCCAATATGATACAATTAGCCGTGATCTCTAACTGAAGGTAGTGAAAGTGTACTCTTAAGGTTACCACTCCAGAGACAAGTAAGATACCACCCCACATTCTTAAAAATAAAGGTGCTACAAAATAATTTATTGAGCGATGCCTCAGAAGAAAAACAAAGATGTGTGAGTGTGAAGAACCTTCTTCACCAAGTGAAAGGTTCTCCACACTCCCATGTTCTTCACACCTCTTTCACAAACATTCTTTATAGAACCAAACATTGCTGTTCAACACCGAAAAAAAACATTTTGCAGCACCTTTATTTTTGAGAGTGCTGTGGCATTGTAGCGGTATCTAATGGTTTTTAACAGGTTATCTGTGACTAACATTAGTGGCCTCTAATGGTCATCATTAGGCCAAGGAAGGAAGGAAAACCATCAGCTTTTAAATCATAATGGTCCTATAGTCTTTTTCAGCAGGGTTTTATGTAGCTAAATGCTGCTCTGCACCTAACTGTAACCTGAGGAACCAAATCTCTTTCTTTCTTTCTTTCTTTCTTTTTTTCTGTCTTCGGTAGTAAATCATTTTTCTTGTAGGTGGTCAGCTAAATGTCATAATATAACAAATAATCGTATACTTAAAAAAAAAAAAGAAATTTGACATTATTTAACTGAGATGTAAATAATAGTTCATGATGAATGGGCTGATACAAATACTCTAAAATTGCTTTATCTTTTTTATACTTCCATTAAAAATAATTTTTTTTCTTCCTTTTGTAAAACTGCCATTTCGGAGATGATGTTTTTGCTTAGTAAAAACATATTTTCTATATGCCCAGCTAACATGTCCATGTGGGGCCTGTATGGGTAAAAGTAGGGTGTATGGATATATGGATGCCCACCAGGGTCAGTGATGGGACCAGGAGGGGTTAAACATGGGCCAGAGTCTGGATTGTACATTGCATATGGGGCCTAGACTCTCCATGTAAGACGGAGGTGAGCTGTAACAATAGGGCCCATTTGGGAAGCCCAACTAGGTCCCAGTAAAAACACATGTACAAACCCATTCAGAGCTCATACCCACCTGGAACCCACCTAGCCCACCCATGGGAGCCCCACATGAGCATGTTGACTGGGTGGGTACTATCCTGCGTTACAGTAATCTGCATGTAGTGCAAAAATCTATGATGTAGTTTTTAGAAACATCAGTCTTTTCAGACATCTGATTCCACTCATCACTACTTTAAACAATTCTTACTTGGTAGATTCTTCTATAAAGGAGTGTTTTACACCAAACCACCCAAATGACTCTTGATGACTAAAGAAATTACTTGTTTACATTGTAAGCATTTAACTATGCAGACTTTTAGGGAAAGTGGTGGAATTCATCTTTATTAGTTTCTATTTATTTGCTCTCTATTAAACATTACATACAAACGTACACTGCCACGTCACAAGGTTGTATTCTCGTTGTTGTGGGGTATTTTGGCAAACTTCATACTATTTATTATTTCTTTATTTTTTCCCCCAAAATAAAAAACTGCATATTCATTATTAGAACTGAACAAATTTCCACAGGAAGTCACAGCAGCCATTCCGTTCTTTCTGGGGGCATTTATGGGGACGTGAGTTTCCCACAAAGGCCTAAATACATGGACACACACATACACACACGAGCACAGACAAGCGCAAGCTTACACACACACACACTGCTTTATTTCGCTTATTTCGCCCCTAATGTCTTCCCGATCGATCACTGTTCTCAGGATGTTATCAATAATTTGAAAGCTTGATTAACTTCAGCGTTTCCATAACAATCCTCCACGTTCATACTCTCTCGAATTTTAATTAACACTTGCTTAATTAGTTCGAGATCGTTTAGGACTAAGATGCTTTATGGGGGGAGGGGGTGTAGAGAGGGTGGAGAGGTGTGGGGGGTATTACCATAAAATCCTCGGCTGATAAATTGATAAATTATCAGGAAAGAAATGCTGTAGGAATTTTCTTAGCGGAACGAATCATAAACAGACATCCATCAAGAGAAACAGCTCAAGACAATGTAGACTATAATAAAGAATAGCCTGTTATTTCATTATTTCAGGCCTTTACATTTCATGAACAGAAATGATTAGGACACAGTCACAGGACGTCATTTTTCTCCTCTAGATAGAAATTAATATCTAATCAGCCAAGCACAGATCATTAAGAGATGGCTAGAGAGTATTAGTGCCCACTGTTACTATTGCAAATATATAGCTGTCTATTATTATTGCAGCTGAAGCACTATAGAGGCCTTCCCATTACACTGACAGTGTGTGTGGGCTAAGGTAGGCAAAGCCTGAGGCCTTCCTGAGACGAGACTGAGCCTAAATGGTCAAACTGCTATTGGATTTGAATTGCTATTAAACCTTCTTGCACATGCATCTTAATTGTAGTGCACATGACATCACCTAGATGTCTCCGACTATGCTCTAATGGACATAGAGACCTGCTTGGTGTGTAATTGGGTGCTCAAGCGAATCAATGCCACAGTGTGGCTTTCGCACAGAGGGACTGAACATGGACACTGCTGTAATGAATGTTCACTCATATGAAAACACTTTTACTTAGCTGTCATTAGACAAAAGCTTTGAAAGTAGATCACTTGGGGCATTGCAGGAATTTAAGGATGATGATAGTAAATATTTCATATTGTTTCTGTCAGACATCGTCTAATCTCTATTTTCCATATTTCTTGGTAAATGCAACAATAGAAATGCTTCAAAATAACTTGGACTATTTTTTGTTCCTCAGCTCCCCCTTCAGTTGTGGAGTGTAATTCACTTTTACTCCACTGCTCTAAATTCAGCTGTATACAAGCCAAGAGATATAGAATCGACATCTGAAGTGAAAGAAGCATGTGGACTGAGCAGGTAGTGTAATATCTATATCTATGTAAAATAGAGTAATATCAAATCAAATCTAATAACTTTTATTATCACATCACATTACACAGGTGTAAAGGTGAGTGAAAAACTTCGTCCCTCACAGTAGAACAATAGAAATACTGAATATTTACATATTAATGTATAATATACATACACACAAATAAACATACTCTCTATTTACAAAATTGCACTGGTAAAAGTAGTTAGTGTACAGATTTTTTTATAATTTTGAATTTTTACATTATTTATGAACGGCACTGGATGGGTGTAAGTTCAGGTGTAGTGTGGGTGGGGGAAAGTCTTTGTGGGTGCAGTGTGACTGTGCATAGGGGTCCCAGTAGTAAGTGCAGGGTACAGAGTGTGTTTGTATGGGGAGGAGGTGTGATGATACAGATGCGGTCCACAGTCCACAAGCTATTGTTCATTCAGCAAGCCTAACTTGCTTGAGGATAGCAGCTGTCTCTGAACCGACTGGTTCTGGTCTTCAAGCTTCTGTACCTCCTGCCGCTGGGCAGCTGTGAAAACAGGCAGTGGTTTGGGTGGGTGGAGTCCTTAATAATCCTCTTCATCAGACAGCGGCTGGTGTACAAATCTAGAAGGTTTGCATCTGAATTCCCATGGTGCGCTGGGCTGTGCGCACCACCCTCTGCAGAGCTTTCCGCTCCTGAGCTGTGCAGTTCCCGTACCAGGTGGTGATACAGCACCCATACAAGCCCCTGATTGTCGTGTCATTGGCAAATTAAATGATGACATTGAAGCTGTGTCTGGCTGTGCAGTCATAAGTGTAGAGGGAGTACAGGAGCGGGCTGAGCACACAACCCTGGGGGGTTCTGGTGTTGAGGGTCAGAGAGGAGGGTGTGATGCTGCCCATCGTTACCACCTGCTGTCGGCCTGTCAAGAAGTTTAGGATCCAGCTGCACAGAGAGCAGTTCAAGTCAAGTCAAGTCAAGTCAAATTTATGTGTATAGCGCTTTTTACAACTGTTGTTGTCACAAAGCAGCTTTACATAATTAGTAATTAGTAAAAGAAAGAGACAGAAAAGAAATTACGTAAAAAGACATGAAGGATCAAAGACCCCCAGTGAGCAAGTCAACGGCGACAGTGGCAAGGAAAAACTCCCTCAGAGCTGGAGGAAGAAACCTTGGGAGGAACCAAGACTCACAAGGGGGAGCGACCCATCCTCCACTGGTCAGAACTATTTAAACAATTATTGATAAAAGTTACCAAACCATCTATACTGTTGAACTGCTCTGATCATAATCATAATGTATTAATCATGGTGTAGATAGTTAATAGTGGTGATATTAATAGTGGCAGATAGTTAAGAGTCCATTTAGATTTTAGCATGGTCATTAGACAGGTAGCAGTGGTAGGAGGGTGTGCTGCTGGTCTGGTCAGTTATGGGTGGTGGTGGGTGGGGGCCGGACTGGTAGGTGGCAGCTGGTCTGACGTAGGTAGAGGGGACCTCAGCGGGCAATCCTTCAGCAGGTCGGGCTGGGTGACCATTTACTCTGAGAAGGTAAAAAGACAGAGTTAGTTCTGAGAGGATTTTATGGAGAGCAGAGAATGTTGAGCAGTATCAGAGTGTGTCTGACGACTCCGGCAGGTCTGGCTGTAACAGCCTTATTAAAAGGAGAGAGCCAGAAGGTAACACAGACACGGGAGCACCCTGAAACGCTAGCGTCCGTCTGCTCCACCACCCACAAACCTGAGTGATCGCGTGCAAGCAGCAAGACGACAGCTCCAGCATCTCAGTGTACTACAATTCCCTGTGTCTGCGCCCTGGACCTGCAACCTTTATCTAAGGGGAAACATTAATTACCAAAAGCTAAACTACACAGATGGATTTTCAGCGTAGATTTAAAGACTGAGACTGTGTCTGAGTCCCAAACATTATCTGGAAATTTATTCCAGAGTTGGGGGGCTTTATAAGAAAAGGCTCTTCCCCCTGCTGAATTTTGGGAACGAGTCCAGCACCCTGAGATCTAAGTAATCTTGATGGTTTGTAATATGTAATAAGATCCCGCAGGTACTCAGGAGCGAGGCCATGTAGGGCTTCATATGTTAATAGAAGAATTTTGTGTTTAATATGGAATTTAACTGGGAGCCAATGAAGTGCTGATAGAACTGGACTGATATGGTCAAATTTTCTAGTTTTAGTAAGGACCCTGGCTGCAGGAACTCCAAGAACTCCAAGAACTCCATATAGTGTAGTCTGTTCTCCCTATTACAAGTCAGTGTATCTTTAATGTGATTTTCAAGGTGTTTATTTAAAGTATACCATGTTATTTGGTCTGGAGTGGCATGGCTTTTGGGGTGTGAGGGGTAAAGCTGCAGTACTGGGTCATCATTCAAAAGGTCAGGGGAGGAGAAACTGATGAGGCAACTGATGAGTAGTCTAGTAGTGGGTGACTTGCACTACACTATATGGACTACACTATATTCACTATAAAACTATACACTGTATAATACACTATAAACACTACACTATGAATACTATACAGTGTATACTACACTATAAACACAATACAGTATATACTATACTATATACACTTCAGTTTCAGTTCAGTTTCAGGACATTGCTCATTCATTGTTTCTTCTGAATTTAAGAGTGTTATAACGTTTATCCTGCTGTTGTTGGAGTAACTGTCTGTACTTTTCAGGGAATGCTTTCTACTAGATTTAATTCCATTAAGCAACAAAAGCATTAGTGAGGTCAGAGTCTTGGATGATCACCACCTCACCTCATCCCCAACTCTCCAACTCATCCAAAAGAGTCCACAAACATTTGGACACATCGTTAACCTGATGAGTAGGTTTTATAAACTATAAAGAAAGTAATAGGCTCCTTTATGGTATTATTCAAAAGGACCCTTTCTTTTTGCAGGTTTCCAGTCTCAAATTAAGTGAGGCTGGTTACAGTGCCTTGTTTACAAAAGGCCTTCGTCTTCTGTGATCCTTTGAGGTGGGCACCTGGCTTCAGATTTTATTTATGTTTACTTATTTGCACAGGACAGGCTTTAGCAACCAGATAGGGTCCTTAACCTATTTGTATAATGACCTGTAGAGGTTAACCTCTCAGTCAGTAAAAGAGGGAAAAATCTATTTGGCTTCCTAATAGTCACATAGACACAGAAAAAACTGCAGCACATCCCACAGGTTCTAACAGCCAGAGTATTACGCTTTACATCTTTATCACTGCTTATTTGCACATTGTAAGCATCATGCCAGCTTTATTATGGGAAATTGTGATTTATTCACAAAAATGCTGGCTTAAAAACAACCTAATCTGATTCATTTCTGCAACCTAGCACTCGTTTATTATATAACAAAACACACACCGGGTTAATCTGACCCTGCAGTGCTGCGTTATATAAAGAACCCAACAGGCTGGATCGCAAGAGTTAGTGAAAAGTTGTGGTTACTTTGACCCAGCATTGGGTTATGTTGGATTGTTTTTTATTTTTTGAATTTAACATATATTACTGTTTTTCTTTACTTATTAAAATAAGGTACTTGTCTAACAGGCCAGTAAAACACTGTTCAGTAGAATAAGATCTTCATTTACATTTAAGCTACTTCTCAGCTACAGAGATTCTGTAGATTCTGGGAAAATAAACAAAATAATTTAGAAAAAAAACATGAAGCATTTTACACACATACATAAAAAATAATCATTTAAAGACTAATCAGGTTTGATCTAACTAGCTATGTTACAAAAATAACTCGGTGGGCAGGCCAATGTAAGCCAATTAGAATGACATTATTATTACATGGATAATGTTAATATCTTTTAATATCAAATAACTTGTTTAGTATGTTTAGCCAATGAGTTCAATGAGTAATTCAATGAGTAAATGAGTAACTACCAGCTAGTAAGTCTAGTAAGACAATGGAAACATTAAAACTTCATAGTGAGCTATATAATATGATAATAAGATAATCCTATCAGTTGCACATCAACAACTAGAAACAACAACAATTTATAATAATACAATACAATATAATAATGTTAATTATAACACTCTGTACTAATAAGCTTCCTCTGGTGTTGTTAATTACAGCATCTTCAGGTGCAATCAATTCATGCTGATAAGTATCCCATTGACTAGGTTGTTGCTGTGACTGTGGCTACGCTCACATTACCAGGCTGAAGTGACTCAAATCTGGGTTTTTAGGCTGGAACTGTGAGACAGATTAGATTTTTTAGGGCTGTGTGGACAAATGCAATGTTTTCAATCAGATTTCAGTCACTTTTATATGTGGTCCAAGATAACATATATCCGATTTGTAGCCTTGTGGCATCAATGTGAACAGACAGATCAGATTTCATGCACATTTTTGCCTGTATGCATGTGATTAGTGCTGTCGTCATCAACACTGTGAACAGCTGGAAAGCTGTGACAAAAAAGTTTGCATTTCAATGTGCACATGGGTGTCATTTCAGAGACAGATTTGTTCACATTGCAGACAGATACAGCACATTTACGTTCATGAATGTGGACCGTCAAGGTAGCCATATCCGATCTGAGTAAAAAAGTGAAATTGATTAATGAGGTTTGTAATGTGAACAAGACGATAACCTATGTAGCACTGTGGAAATAACCCAGCAAAATGTCCCAAAAGACTACATCCAGCATTTAGATAGAAAAAAGAATCCAGCAGTTCTTAGTTTGTACTATAAAATATTTTTCTCTTTACATATCCCAGCTTGAGAAGCAGGGGTCAGAGTGCAGGGTCAGCCATGCTATAGCACCCCTGGTGCAGAGAGTGTTAAGGGCCTTGCTCAAGGGCCTGACAGTAGCAGCGTAGTGATTGCAGATATCAAACCCACAACTCAGTGATTAATCTATATGTTTGCAAAAGCAAACCCCTAAATCACAAGCATGCTACGTTTGCTTACACTTTGCAGCACTGCTTTCAAAATGTACACAAACACATACATTTTAGTATTTAACTGATTTTCAACTGTAAACATCCTTATCAATGATGAAAGGAAATGGTAACCACTCCAAAAATCACATATGTAAATAAAAGGAAAAGTTCAAATCAAACATAGACGTCTTTAGAAACAATATAGTTAAAACATAAATACTTCGAAAGAAAACAGTGTGGATTTATTGGGCCTCAGTATTCCATCTGTGGACTACAGAGGCCAAATGACATAATCTACATCACATGCAATACTGTATCTACCCTGATCAAACAGCTTGGAACTACAATGGATTTCAACCATTAAAATAATATTTTTTACTTTCTACTTTTATTCTTAACAGCATTACGATGTTACACTTGTAATCATTCCTTGACTTACTAGAACATACAAGAGTAATATACAGGAGATTCATTCCTTTACATTCTCCTGCACTGATTACTGTAACTCACTTCAGTACATTCAAAAATCAGCACACATCATTCTCATTCTCAAGGTGCTGCACTGGCTACCAGTAACATCTCGTATTAAGTTTAAGATTCTGCTCACTACCTTCAACACCCTTCATAGTCTAACCCCTGTTTATTTTAGAGAGCTCCTCCACCCTTACAGTCCCCCTTGCACCCTCAGGTCTTCAGGACAGCAGCTTATTCACTGTCCTCTACTCTACACTCTACCAGCAGCAGATCATTTAGTGCTGTGGCACCAAGTCTCTCCAGGACTGGACTACTGTCTTTTCCTCTAATAATAATAATTATAATAGGACAAAAATATAGTCAAATTAATGTTTTTTTTATTAATGGTGCAGTTCATTGCATACTTGATAAACAATACTTTACTGTTGAGAAATATACCATGGTTGCTCTTTACATATAACAGCAGGTATAAATGTTCAAGGCTTTGCTACCTGAAGCTAACTAGATAGATTGTTGTGTTTGCCCATAGAAAACCATAGACTGGTTGCAGGTGTACCTTAGAGCACACGTGAGATGTACTTTTTAAACACTTCACCAATACAGTAATCAGTATTCAATAAAAGTATTTAGAAATACAGTACAGTATGTGTACTGTATGTGTATAGCTTACCATACAAATACTTACTTGAATGGATACTATAAAAAAAAAAACGTCTGCATTGAGACGTTGCAAACCTCACCAGAGCCTAATTTACCACTACATGAGCTGAATTAATACAGGTGATATTATGTGTGGTCTGTGGTTAATAATGGTTACACACTCGAGCATGTCAAAACTTAGTGTTTGATTACAGCCTGACTCTGTGTAATCCCTTTACGTCTCCTTCTAATGCTGCGCGGAACAGATGCTAGCATAATTGAATGTTAATGAGAGGAGGACAGAGAGAAGAGAAGGGGAGGGGTGGGGCAGTCACAGAGATGGTCTGTTGAAACTGACTTGACCTGGGCCACACATCTCACGGTTGAGGAAGGCTGACATTATTATTTTTGTGTGTGTGTGTGTGTGTGTGTGTTTCATCTACAGGATTAATAACCTCTTGTAAAGAGTTCCTTAATGATTAAAAAGGGTTCTATATAGCATCTAGACAGGTTCTGCTACTGTCATAAACTACAGTATATGGACAAAAGTACTGGGACACCTGATTCTGAGTATTAAAATCCTGCTTTTGTTGGAGTTACTGTCTCTACAGTCCAGTAAAGGCAGTCTCCTAGATTTTGGGGAGGATTTGATTCAATGAGCATTAGTGAGGTCAAGATGTTAGATGATCACCACCCTCCCTCACCCCCTACTCCCCAACTCATTCCAAAAGTATTGAAGCACCATCATTTCTGATAACACAGTTCCATTGCACCACAGCTCAATGCTGGGGGCTTTCTACCCCTCTAGCCCATGCCTGGCATTAGCTGGCATGGTGCCAATAGGTTCATGTTTATGTGCTCCAGAGAGTCCTATTCTATTGGCCATACTTCTCTACAGGGACTACACAACCTGTGTGTGTGTATGTGAATTTGCACATCTGTGTCAGCAATGGGTGCAATTTAAAATAGCTGAATGTATTCCTTAGAAGGGGTGTCCACAAAAATGTGAACATTTAGTGTATCATTTGTCATATAATGGATACCTTTACACATTAATTTTCTAAACATAGTTTTTAAATGCCATGTGATATTTTATTTTTTAAGTAGTGAAGTTTCCCAAATGTGTTCTCAAACAAGTGTTTAGAACCTAAACATTTGCATTTACAGTGTTTATTATCTCTTATTATTTAGTTTTCATACTGGTTTCCAATGTGGAATGCTAATGACATTAAAGGTAGCTAATGACGCAACAATTACGTGTTTACTTTGTGAGAGTGTTTAATATGCATTGTTGTAGCCAATAGAAAAATACCATTGCAGACATTGGGATGAAAGTGAAGATCTGATCTGATCCCAGTCCTCCACAAACATTAACCCGCTTTGACTGGACTCTGGGGGCTCTGAAAGAAGACAAGAGTTTCAGGCTCAGAGCGAAAGAGATTGAGAGAGAGGGAGAGAGAGAGACAGAGAGAGAGAGAGAGAGAGAGAGAGAGAGAGAGAGAAAGGGAGAGAGAGAGAGACAGACAGAGAGAACAAGGGAGAACGAGAGAAAACGAGAGGGGGGGATTAAAGCGTTTCTAATTTAAATAAACCCTTCGGCAGACTAAAACTGGCAGCTAGCTTCCCCTCTGTGCACAGGAAAAGAAAGAAACAAAGAAAAGGGAAAAGAACGAGGGCAGGAGGAAAGCAGAGATAAATAGAGATGTAGAGATGTCTCCACGTGTGTTTGGCTTCAGGAGTAGATGTGTAGAGTAAGGGTGGGAGGAGATAATGGAGAGGGGGAATGAGAAAGTGATGCTAAAAGACAAAAAAGGGAGATGAGCAAGAGAGACAACAAGCTCGTAATGACAACAAATGAAAGTGAGATGGGACTGTGATATGAGAAATGTGAACTGGGGGAATGTTTTGTGCTTTAGAGTGCATTTTGAAGTTTTGTATGGATGGGGTTCTTTTTTCTTTTTTTCTTTTTTTTTTTTTTTTTTTTACAGATTTAGTATATGATTATAATCCAGCTCTTCAGATTACATAAAAAACGTTTATATTGATTGAAGCTCAAATTATTCTCCACTGATATCAGGGTTTTTCTCTTTTATTTTACCATGAGCTGAGAAATCTGATTTCATAATAATGAGAAAGGATGTAAAAATAAGGAGGAAACATCTCGAAATATTGAGATAATAGCTCAAAATAATGAGAAATCATTTCAAAGTATCAAGAAGGCATACCAATAACTTATTATCTCAAAATAATGATAGTGTCTATTTCAAAATGTCTGAGTATCTCAAAAATAATGACAGTGTTTCAAAAAGTCAGAGTACCTTGAAATGTATAAGTGTTTTAAAATAATGACTGAGTTTATTAAAACAGTGAAATAGTGTCTCACAATGTCTAAATATCTCAGAATAAGAACTTAGTATCTCTATATAATGAGAAGATTTCTCCGGATATTGAAAAAGTCATTACAGTTTGGTTTACTCTCACTGAAACCAGACGGTTTGGAGTTGTCATAATTCTTGAACTTTAGTTTATGCTTACATTCATGGCGTTTGGCCGACACTCTGATCCACAGAGACTTACATTTAAAACATATTAAACATGTAGGTGAATGTAGAGTAAGGACTGTGTGCAGTGTGGTGTGTCTATTTAGCCGGGAGGTCAAACCTCTGACACTGGGAGGGCAGTGTTGTGTTGTTAACCACAATGCTACACCGTCCTTCAGTCTAGTTAATTTTTAGAGTGATGAGCGAAGCAATGTGTAATATCATGCTTCTTTTTGTATTGGTTTGTGGACTCCATGGGGTCTCCATACATAACTTACAAGACCATGCCTTTTTAGGGCCCTATACTATTTATTATACCATATATATCATTTTATATATAATAACCTTTTAACCACACAAGCAACCATTTGAGAGTTAAATGTTCTTTGATTTGTTAGGGTTCTAAATAGAACCAATGTTTTTACTATTGAAGAGCACTCAATTGCATCATTTCTGCTTTGTTATTTACATCTCCAATTTTTGAACATCGATCCCAAAAGGAAATAAACAGCGCCTAAATACATTTCAGTTCCTATGCTGCTGGAAGTACAAAGAAGTTCCACTCCAGTCCTACAAGGATTTCAGTACCCAAGTATTTTGTTTGGTGTAATGTTTATTTTCTTAGTATTCAAGTTGTTTTTGCTATAGGCTACTTTTATTTGTGCAATTACTTCATTTAAGGAGTTCTTAAACATAGAAAAGAAACATTTAACAAGACAAAGATCCATTTAAGATTTTAGTGGTAGAACAGATAAAGTCTTTCCCAAAGTAGCTCTGAGGGACTTCCTCTTAAATGGTGTTCTGCACATAAAGCATACTCTTTAAATTTAGAATAAACAAGCAGAACAAACAGGACAAATGTGAAGAATGTTTACCAACCAGCAAGTGAACAACTAACACTAAAATAAACACTAGGTGTTAATTGGGTTACGAATTTAACACCTTTCACAGAGGTTGCAAGACTGCAATCCACTTGGACGTAACTTCACTGATGGCTCCATTGTATGGATGGTGTGATAGAAGAGAGACAGAAGGGTCAACAATGGTTTAAGGCACAGTGGAAAACTTCAGTTTGTGGGAGCCTCAGAGTGTGAATTTCATTAGTACATATAAACGCATTAGGGAAGTGGGTGAGACAGAAACTTTATGTGGAATATCAAGAAGAACCATGTTTGAAAAAGAGATTCTGAGTGAGAACAATCATTGAAAATTCTTCATTAAATAAAGTAAAATCTTTCCTAAAAAGTGCTGTTTCCTAAAAGTGTTCTATAATGAAATATTATATTATGGAATATTATTAATATATTGAAATATTATTAATGGTATAGATGAATAATAAGAGTTCAGCACATAAAAGTGACAAATCATGATCCTCAAACACAGTTGTGTCCTCCTTTAAAAGAAAATCTAGTATAACCAAAACAGAGCTGTAAAACAAGCCAATTCCAAAACCCCAGTTATGTAATAGACTTCACTCGCTATATTTACACCTCCTAAATTTATATCAACTCTGCCCACAAGTGAAAACCTTGAAGCTGTGATGGGGTCAAATGCAATGGAGACTTCAGAAGAATGTGGTGTTTTTTGATGCTTCTAACACTGGAGAGCAACACATCACCACCAGACTCCGCTGGTTCCCAGGATACGAGTTGCTACGCAAACCATCATGACCACAGTTTTTCCACAGCGTGTCCTCTAGAAGGGGAGCTCAGACTTGGCAAGCGAAGAAGTGAAAGCCGGGGAGGCAAGGAGCTAGCCGCGCTAGGCTAAAAGCTAATGCAAGACAAGCTAATTGTACCGTCTCTTCTCTCCAACATCCCCTCCCTCGAAAACAAACTGACCTACCTCAGCTGACTAGCAAGCTGGATCTAAACAGACATCAGAAGGGAAGGTGCTGGCTTATCATTTTTTGAGACTTGAGAAAGCCAAAGCCAGAAAGTGAGTGTAGGGCTAAAAGCTAACTCTAACAGCTAACAGCACATCAGAAAGAACACAACGAGAGAACAGCAACACTATCCAGTGAGACTTAGGAATAATTACGATAAATAATGTTAATCAAATTACATTTTGTTACAGAGCAAAAACAATTCTATGCTATGCTTAGTGGCTACAAGCCATCACAGTGCCGTAAACCAGCCAATAAAAGCAGAGCTTATCATGTTTGTTTGTTTTTTCACAAGCCCACCATAATACGAAAACCGGCGTCCTTTAACGGGAAGCAAATTAACAGGGTTGTAAATATGTTTGTAAAATCACATCTAAGCATTTTGCCCCAACACTAGTCACATACCTACTATCTACACATTAACAAAAGTACTTATGAATACTAAATAAATGCATTATTTGGCACCTTTAACTTCTTACTGACTTATAGAACATACTATGTGTTATTACTCAGTAATTACATGGAAATCAGTGTAAACGAAAGGTCTGGAACTGCAGACGTCCGGGAACCTCTTTTCTCCTTTAGAAAGAAAAAGAACTATCCATTGATCCATGCTGAATGGAGGCTTAGACCAACCATAGTCCTATAGATTTCCCACCCTGTAGAGTTTAGTACAAACCCTAATGTTCCTCAGCAGATCTGATTACTGTCTTCAGAAGTCACTGATTAACTGGATGAGGCATGTTAGGTTTGGGCTGGAGGTGAAACCTTTAGGGTTGGGAGATCTTCAAGCTGAAGGTTGGTGACCACTTTCTTGCAGGTCTGCGAGAAAGAAAGAACCACAGAAAGAAGGGCTCCTTGCTCAGGCAGCAAACTTGTAGATTCAAAATATAGGTTTTAAAGCAATCCCCACTTGACATGACCAGGAATATACCCCGTGACATGCCTTTAGAAGATGACACGGTGGGATTACACAGTCCCCCGGTATAAAAACTCGTGTGCGAGAAGCGAGACAGGCATCCCCGTTGACTATACATAGGTATGCCTAGAAGAAAACGGAGTAGAGTCCTTCTCTCAAGCATTCTCTCTCTCTCTCTCTCTCTCTCTCTCTCTCTCTCTCTCTCTCTCTCTTTCACAACACACACACACACACACGACCTGGCTCAGGCTTCAGCGGCGCTGAAGTGGAGCGGCGACGCGGAGAGAACCATAAATCTTCATATAGCGGCTGTTTTGATTAATGCAGCCGAGTCGAGCTAGGGGGCTGGACCTATCCCATTACGCCCTAATGGAAGATGGAGCGCCGCTGTCTCCACCACTAGGCCCCTGTCATTTGTTCCACTTTGCAGTCCATTTGGCCGAGAGACTACAAGCCACTCCATCAAAAATATTTTCAGAGTTAATTTCCGCCCGCTTAATTCGCCTTGATTCGGATTGCGTATCGAATGGCAGGATCGATTTTCGCCTGGCGTCTAAATTAAATAAAGGGGGGGGGGGTTATACTTTAAGACTGCGTTTCTTTTCTTTTCTCTTTTCTCTTTCTCTGCCCCCTCGTTTTCAGCCGTCTTTCACTTCGGCACCCCTCTCCTCATTCTCGGCTCCCTCGTTGCATCTCATTTCCATTCTTCTTCCCTTTTTTATTCGGGTTTTTTATGATGTTGGGGGACGACCAGTCGCGTCGTGGTAGTTACAGATAATCCCTGACTTTGCCGGAAGACAAATGGAGCAAGTTTGCGCATTTATGGATCTTTCAAACAACTGCAATGGAGACATTATGCTTTTCTAACTGATGCGCAAATTGCAAATATACCCAAAGTCCTCTTTCCTCAAGTATGTGTTGGGTTTACCTGAAGTATGGTGGCTTGTTTGGTTGTGTGTGAGTTTTTTTTGTGTGTGTGTCTGTGTGTGTGTATGGTGGTAAAAGGGGGGGGGGGGGGGGGTGCCGTAGGAAAGTACCAAAAAAAAAAAAGGAAAGGGGCGAAAACGCAGGAAAAAAGCGCAGTGACAAATTGGTCTAGTGTGTCGCGAATTCCCTTTTAGATTTAAAGCCGCGTGTAGCCCATCGTCATATCTTTCCAGAGTAATTTATTTTCTCATTTCTCTCGCTCCCTCAGTCCCCCTCTGTGTGAATTTATCTGTTGGCCCCTGCGCAAGAGCTCCAGTCACGTGTCGTGGAGGTGGTGTGGGGGGCGGTGGGGGTCAATAAAAGTCTCTAGCGACAACTGTTTCCCCCCCAGCTCTTGTCTTTCTCTCACTATCTCTTTTCCTCTTCTCTTCTCTTTTCTATTTTGTGGTTCCTTAACACTTTACCCCCCTAACTTCAGACCCTCGTAGACCACTGTTTTCCAAAAAACTTCAAATAGCGCAGAAAAGTTTCCAAATATTCGCTCAGGACCATTTCTGAAACATTTACACGAAACATTTACATTAAAGGTGACAAATACAAAGTTTAAGCATTTTACAGTGTTTTCTGATGTATAAATAGTGAGTATGTGAATTGTGCTTGTCATCGGAAGCCAGAGTCAGAGAGAGCACAATTGGTCTAGCTCTTTCAGGGGTGGGTTGATGGCACTTCCTCCCCACATCATGCCAAGTGTGATGCTGGTCAGAACAGGCGTCTGGTGGTCGTTGTATCGGAGCTGGGGAGATGCGCTTTCCTCAGAGCGCGGTGGCTGCCTAGTGAAGCTGCATCAGTTGCAGTTCGAAAAGAAATAGTGTTTGGCTTCACATGTGTCAGAGGAGGCGTGCTAGTCTTCATCCTCAGAGGCTTTGCTAATGATAGGGGGCGTTCACATGAACCAAGATTGGGTAATTGGCCTTCCAAATTGGGTAGAAAAATTAAATAGATTTTTATATTTATTTATATTTTTAATTGGGTTGGGGTGCATTTACAACCCTGTTATTTCACCCCTAAATGAAACATTAGAAAAAAAGCATAGCTGTGTTTTTAGCACTGAAAGTAGTACTGGATAGTGTTTCTGTCCTCTCACTGTGTCCTCTCAGCCAGATGTTCTGTTAACAAGACATTATTAGCTTTTGGCTTTGCCACCACTCACTTCCACAGGATGGGCTTTCTTAAATCTTACCATTCAAAAAATAAGCTGGTACTTTTCCTTCTGATGTGTAGTTAGTCCAAGTCTGAGGTACTGCAGGTTGTTTTCAGTTGAGGGGACGGTGGAAAGTTGAGACAGCTAGCTTTAGATAGATTGTTAGCTTTTAGCCTAGTACAGATCCTTGTTTGCTTCCCTGGCTTTGAGTTCCTCTTCTACAGACACTGGTGCACTAACAACCACAGTCATTTTCTTTTTAATAAAGAAACAACAGTGTTTGAGGTTTATGGTTTGTTACTGCCATGTACTGAACTCTCATTATTTGAGCATACCATGGTAAATACAGTTTTCCATTCTAGGGTATTTAAAAAAAATAAAGACATATACATCAAATAACATTGTACTTTCTGAAAGCAAAATCATCATACAATCTTTATTCTGCCATTATTACAAATGACACAAGCAGTTAAGAAGGCACTGATGTGAATGTGACATTAAGGTAAATACCTGATCATTTTCACGCAAATCTGCTGATGTTTACTTCTAAAAGATTTTAACAGAACATTTTAATGCTGATCATTTATAAGATCGTTGCTAAAATTTCGAGGCTTGATCCCCGAGGCTTAGTGTGGTGTGTGTGTGGGGGGTCCTAATTAACTGCCTATTCTGTTTATAGCATCAAACATCTAGTTCAGATGTTTAAAAAAAGTCTCTTTGGATTTGAAAATGTAAAATGGTTCAAATGGCAGAAAATAAAGCGAGGGCCAGCTCTTTGAGGACACAAAGGCAGTGGTAAAGACAACCCCTGGTGTGACTTTATTGACTTGTCCCAGGCCACAACACACTCTGTCAGTTTGAGTCCACACATCAGTTACCGTCTGATTCTTAAGAAAAACTGCCCCAACCCCAAATAATGAAATAAATACACAACACACAGTTAAACGGCCTCTGGTAAGATACACATTGTGTCAATATTAATCTTTCTGACAGAAGATCGAAATATAGCGACTGTCACACATCATCTTCCCTCTCTCCTGTCTCTTTGTGGAATTGGGAAATAGAGAGAGAAACACAGAGCGAGAAAGAGAGAGAGAGAGAGAGAGAGAGAGAGAGAGAGATGCAAGAATAGCACATATAGATGGTGGAAATGGTTTGTGAAAAGTGAAAATTCAGGTATAGTATTTAGTACAGGAAAAGTTACAGAGGCAGAGAGATTATTGGGGGGTTAATAAAGAAAGAGAGAGCAAAAGAAAGCCAGACAGGTAGACAGATATGGAGGACCCACCAGAGATGATTTTATGAGCATACGATTGCTTTCATTGGGGCTCCACTCTCTCTGTCAATTTCCGTACTGTGGCCTTGATTTAATTTATAGACCTGTTTCAAGTGTCTCAGCTCTTACTGTAATGCGGCTACAGTCAGGAGGCACAGGGCCACAGAAACTCAATGGCAAGCCAAAGCTAAGCATACATTACCTTCCCTAGACCTCCACCCATCCAGGCCAATTTTCAAATGGCCCCTTAACCACTTCATCCAAATGTGTGAGATAAATGTGACCCATTACTACTTCTCACTTCTCCAAACAGAGAAGCAAGTGTGTAAAAATACCGAAAATACATTAAACATCAATGCCTTGGTTGAGTCTAGATAAAACAGTGATGAGGAACCAGGCAGGACTGGATGACTGTGCTAGAGCAGTATGTAGGGTCTTGTTTCCGCTCTGGAAACATTGCCTTGCTCAGACGATGCTTATCTAGCAATCATAAATCTGCCAATTGGTCCCCAGGGATTGCTGAGGTCACGCAATGGTAACACTGAGGATTAGAGGGTATTGTATTTAGTGCTTATCGGCAGACGATTAACACTGCTGTAACAGCGATTAGGGCTAATTAGAGTATATTAGCCCATGAGTGTCTATACATCAGAAGGCCCATAATTATAAGCTTTTTGATTTCTGTTTGAACCCTGGTTGTTTCCTTGTTTGCCTTTTTACTGTATATATTCCTTAAAGATACTATAAAGATAGTGTTCTTCCAGTTATCTCGATTTCACATTTGTAACATGCAGGGGTCTAAATATTTATTCGGTGAGACTTTATGTGTCAGTTCTCAGTGGATCTTTGTGCTCATTTCAAGAATTCATTCATCTTCTTATCCTCTTCTTCCTGGTCAGGGGTGAGGTGGGTCAAGAGCTTACCTGTAATCATTGGGAACAAGACATGAATAGCCCCTGAACAGGGCACCAGTCTACAGCAAGGCACCACACACATTCTCTCATGTCTAGGGACAACGTAGCATAGCCAATCTATCTACAATGTGTGTATTTGGGAGGTGGAAGGAAATTGGACCCTAGATACGCTTAATACCTAATAACTCACCTTATTCAACACTCAATTCATCTGTGCAAAAAGTTATTTACCCCTTCCTTTGAATAGCTTGTTATATCCCTTTAGCAACAACAACTACAGACAAATACTTTCTGTGGTTGTATAGTGTCTCACAGTGCCAGGTACTTGGCCCACTCCTCGACTGAGGCAAAGAGAAGTTATACACAGAATTATACACTTAGTTAGTTTCCTTTTTGTAATATAATTGAGTATTGACAATACTTATTTTCAAAATTTCAGTTGTAGCCTGATAAATGTCACAATTTTGGACAAACACAACCTAACTAAACTAACACATACATACTTAAGATAAGATAGTCCTTTATTGGTCCCGCAGTGGAGAAATTCCCAATACTTATTTAGTATAATGCTTTTACTGAGCACATTGAGTAAACATTCACATTGCAGGCCAGAAAAAGTAAGTGACTTTTGTGTTAATGAGGAGCTCATTTGCACACTGTGTTTCACATTTAAAAAGATGAGATTTTATCTTGGATCTTGAAATCTCCACTATCAGAAAAAAAATTAACTAGAACGGTTACCATGGAAGAACACCAAAAATTAAGGAAGCCACTACTGTTCAAAAGAGCACATTGCTGCCCATCTCAAGTTCACCCAAACCCACATGGATGTTCTACAATGCTTCTGGGAGAGGTTTTAATAAACAGATGAGACAAAAGTATGTGCAAATTCACAATGCTATGTTTGTGGGGGAAAAGGACACTGCATACCAACCACAAAAACTTTGCTGCCTGATTGCCTCGGAGCCTTGCAAGCATTGAGAGAACATGCATTTAAGTGTGTCTCAAAATATTTGTAATTTAAGGGCAGTCTGTGACCTTAAGCTAAAAAAATGCTGGGTGATGCAGTAAGACAACGACCCAAAGCACACAACTAAATAAAGGTTGAAAAATGGACAAGTCAAAGTCCTGACCTTAACCCTATAGAGATGCTGTGACCTGAAGATGGTGACGCATGAGATGTACAAGCAATTCAGTATTTACAAACTGGAACACATTTGCAGAGGAATGGTCTTGAGGTTCTACTCAGCATTGTGCATGTCTTATACAGGAAAGGTTTGCTGGCGGTGATTGCTGCCAAAGGGGGGGGTCTGCAGGTTATTAAATGCAGTGGTTCACCTACCTACCTACTGTTTGTGTGTTATTAGTTTAGTTAGATTGTGTTTGTCTATAATTGTGACTTAGATAACAATCAGACCACATTTTATTAGTAATCAATGCAGAAATATAGGTTCTTTCCAGAGGGTTCATTTACTGTTTTCTTGCTACTGTATAATATTAAAGATGAAAATGAAAAACTGTTCAGTTAAAATCAAATCTTTATGAATATTTATGCTTCTACTGAGCTGCATATATACTGGCATATGTGTTCCAACCTGTAAAGACAAGATTAATAAAATTAACTAATAAAAACGAATGTTAGCCAAATACAATACAAATTGTTATACAGATAATGTAAATATCATACACACGACTTATAAATAACTTCTCTAAATGGGCTACAACTACCAGTGACCTTCCAGTAAGACAGTGGAAACAAACACTGTAACTTAATAGTGAGCTAAACAAAATAAACTTAGCTCATAAAAATTATTTATTTGATTATTTTCACTCAAAATAAGCCACTCATATTGATTAGCTTCACTTTTTAGTAAGTAGTAAAAGGTTTTGTGACATTGTGACCTGCCTTCCTCAGGTGCTGTTGTTAAAGTATGAACAATGCACGTCACAAAGCAAAAGTTGTCTTAAACAGGTTTCATGAACAGGAGGAATCAAGCAATCATGTCAACATGGACCAAAATCTCTAAGGGATCCAAACCATGAAGAATTAGGGCTGTTTTAAGAGCAAAGGGATGTCTAGTGAAGTATAGTGTTTCTAATAAGGTACTCAGTGAGTGACTATATTTTAGATGTTGTTAAAATGTGTATCAGATGTTGCAACTGGAAGATGTCACACAAAGGCCAGGAACATATCTGGAGGGGTTTTAAGTTCATAAAGTGGGTCCGTAGAGAATATACACGTGTCTTCCAGATGTACTGGAACCAATTATTTTGTTTTTGATATAAACTAAATATTACATTATGGAAAATGGAAAATAGCTGGATTCCCTTATGAATCAACAAATTTTTATATATCTGCACTGCTTTTTGCCCACTACAACAACTGACAAATTGGTGCATTCAGCACCACAGGAGCAAAAGAGCATGTGCACCCTGTTCTTAATGGTTTCAGCCTTAAGTCTATATGTGGTATTAGTGGTCAGTGGCTATGTTCAGCAGTGAGGATTAACCTTATTGGCCACAGTGGCAGGATCAGGAACCTGGTCTTTATCCATCACATTTTGGCATGAGATTAAGTGAACCTTCCTCACAAGAACCATCATCCTTTTGCTCATCATAAATACTAACAATACCCAGACTCCGAAAAGTACATTTTAATACATTTAAACATAATATAATCCTGGCCATGGCATTAAGCTGTTCACCATTCCAAGTTATGTCAATACTGATAACGTTCTCAGAATAGTGGTTTGTGTTATTATTTATTGCAGTTACGATAACAGATCACCCATATTGCCCACTCTTATCTAACCTCTTAACATTCTAGGAGTACTGGGGAGTACTAAGAAAAAGCATACTGTGACATCCGTCTGTGCTGTTATCGCAATAAATTATCATCATTCTCTTCATCTTGCTGTTCAGTGTTCCAGAAGTAATGGCGATGCTCATGATGTGATCAGAAAAATATACTGTATACGGCATCATCATATTGCCCACCCCAATCTAGCTGTTGAAGTACAAATAATACTCATGACAGTTTTACCATGATGTATTTTATTGTGGTAATGATAACATGTTATATTGCCCACCCCCACATCCTTAAAAAGGGGGGTTCTTTAATAAGGGTTCCTTAGTAAATACAATGGTTATATATAGAAATATGACAAGTCAAAAAACCTTTAAACTTCTTGTATTTGCGTAAACTATAAAATAGAGAGAGTTCTATATACCAAAAAGGGTTCTATTATTGTTACTAAAAGCATGTGATTTATGTCAGTATCGATAACATGACACAGTGACGCACATGATATGGTCAGAATAGTGTATTGTCATATAAATTTTTTTTTTAGATAAAAGTACCATTGAGATAACAATAGCATTGACATACTTAAATAGTATTACCCTCTCCATCTAGCAGTTGACTGTTCTACAAATATTGACTGAACCCATGACATCAGAAAAGTGCAGTGATGTATCATACAGCGCATGTTGTATCTAGCTGTTTGCCTTTCCAAAGAATACAAAGAATACCCATAATATACTTAAAGGTATTTGGACAGTATTATCATCATTATCATAATGCCCATCCCTATCTAGCTGTTAAAGTATCAGTACCCACGATATGTTTACTGTGATGTTATCTACTGTGATAATTTTAACATATCATTTTGCCCAGCCGTACGTCCTTAAAAAAGGCAGTTCTTCAAGGGTTCTTTAGTAAAGACAATGGTTGTGTATAGAACTATTTGAATGTTAAATGATTCTGTACAATGGACAGGTTCTTTATAATCGCTCAAATAAGAGCATTCTCTTTTGGTTCTATGAAGAACCATGTTAGTACAACAGATATGAGTGTGAAGAACCTTTTGATGGTCTAAAGAATCTGCACTTGATGTAAAGTCCCAAAGGTTCTTCACACATATCTCTGTTACAAACATGTTTTTTTAGGAAACCAAAAGTGGTGCTTCTGTGGCATCACTGAAAGTACCATTGGAAGCACCTTTATTTTAAAGAGTGTATCTAGCTGTTAAAGTACCAATACCCATGAGTTCACTTCAGTGTCATTTACTGTGATAATGTTAAGATACCAAATTTCCCAGCCCTACATCATAAAAATGGGGTTCTTTAGTAAAGGCAATGGTTATATATAAAACCAAAGACCTGTTTGAAAATCTAATGGTCCTTGGCCTTGGTTATACAGTTGCATATAGCACCAAAAAGGGGTCTACTATTGCTATAAAAAGCAAATTGTGGTGTAATGTATGTCAATAATGATAACATATCATGACACTGCCCACAATGTCCTCAGAAAAGTGTATCCTAATGAAATTTATCTTTTTTTTATCTAGCAGTTGACTGTTCTGCAAGGATTGACAATACCCATGATTTCCACAGACAATATGGTGTTTATTACAAACATTATGAAGAAATGCCCACCCACATCTAGCTGTTAAAGTATAGATAAGTAAGATAAGACCATGGTTATATATTGAACTATGAAAAGCCAAAGAACTGTTTGAATATCATTTGGTTCTGAATTATGGAGAGCTTCTTTCATATGGTTTATAAAGGGCCTTGGTTGTATGATTGCATATAGCACCAAAAAGAGTTCCACTATTGTTGTAAAAGGCTGTTGTGTATGTCAATAATCTTGACACTTCCCATGATGTCCTCAGAAAATAGTATCCTAATGTAATTTATTACAGTAACAATATGGTTGTAGCATCTAGCAGTTGACTGTTCTGCAAGGATTGACTAAAGCAAATTATCGCAAATTATCAAAAATATCACTGCTGTCCAATGAGAAACGTGTATCTCCATTTTTGTCCATTTTTAGTTCTCTCCATGGTTTGATCCCTATACCTGATCTGTACACTGTGTGAATAATTCTGGATGAACAGACCAATAGAAATGCTCTAAATGGAATAAACTCCATACAGAGTGGAGAATATGATTGCCTTTTAATTTGGAGATACTTGTTTTTCACGATGCAGTTTATCACACTAATCATAATATACCCTGACCACCTAGCTGTTCTAAAACTACTGCCAAGAGCCATAAAACACTTAGAAAAGCATATGGTGATGCAATTTATTGCGATAACGGATCTTCACCCTGTCCAGTGCTGCTGTTCCTGCGGTGCTCTTACCCACCTCACTCCCTTCCCAACATCCTCAAGCCACATCGCTCCTCCCAGTTATCCCTTTTCCTTCCCTCTTTCCCTCCCTCTTACACTCTTCCCCCCTGTGATAAATGAGGCTGTCTGTTTGGGTGCAGTTCATATTTACTGAGCAGGGGAGCGCTCACTGTCAGTCTCCTTCTCCCACGATATCTCTATCCCCCGTGCTAAACAGACATCCAAAGCCAAAGGTTAGGCCAGAGGCCAGAGGAAGGAGGAGAGGAAGAGAGGAGAGAAGAGGCATGCGGACTGTGGCCAGAGTAAAAGCTGTGGCTGCGGCTGCTAGGTTCACTGGAGGTGCCAGAAAAGCTTCTTTTGGAGCAGTGCCGTAGAGGAAGCTCTATTGGTTCTTTAGAGAACCTTTCAGTGGATGACTCCTAGATTTTTTTCAAGAACCCCAAAGTGTAAAGCTTCTCTACCAATTAAAAGCCTTCCCTAGAACTGTGTCCAAACCAGGAGCAATTGAGAAAGCTTTGTTTTTGAGAGTGTGGAGTGGGAAGCCAAGGCATGAATGGCAGGACTAGGAGTTACTCCAGATGAAAAGGAGCTGACAACATTGTCGACAGAGTGAAGCTAATGGAATATGAGGAGCTCCTCATTTTTGAGTTTGACAGAGCCGACCCCACTCACTTACAGCGCTAAGCAGCCTCCCCGAGGCCCTTCCCAGCAAAACGCTCCACATCTCTCCTCTTTTTCGCTTGCCTGTGCTTTTAGGCATTTTGGAAGCCTATATGTGCCAAGAAAGTGTGAATACAAGCCCGAAAACACCACCCGACTAAAAATACCCAGTTTCATCTACGCCCACACAAACCTTCCACTCACACACATGGCGAGGGTTATCCGAGGGAGCAGAAAAGCGGTGATTTGACCCACGTTCTGACCCCTTCATGAATGAGAGAAGTAGATCTGGGCTTGGCTGAGCCCAAAGGGACACGGACGAAGACGCCCCAAAGCCCCCCAAAGACCCGGAGAGCCGCTGGCTCTTCCCACACACTGACCTCGGGGGCCAACAAGCAGCAAAATCACCACACCGTGACGACACCGTGACACCAGCACACCAAAGCCGACAATGTGTTCCTCCTCTAAATTGACAAACGTATGGACAGTAAATACGGTCAAAATTGGACTGCTTGAATTACAGCGAAGAAAAAAAACAGTAAAAAAAAAAAACGTACAAGTGGACTTTTATTGGGCCCAACATGAGTGTAATTTAATTTTAAGACAATATCTAAAGGCCCTAGGGTGACGGTTCAGAAAATGGGCTCCCGATACACAGGGATATCTTAGAGAATTCAGATGGTAAAATATCAGTATTGGAGAATGTGGGATTTTTTTATCCATGATTAAGTTGTGATTAAAACAGTATTTAAAATTTGGCACGTACATAAAGACACAGATTAAGAGGGCAATGAAAAGTAATTTTCGTGAATTAAACCGAAGGGTCTAAATCAAATTAGAAGGATAATCTACCATCTGATACTGATATGAAGACAATACTCATCAGTAAATTCACATTTCCAGTGTGGATAGAGTTAAAAGAACTGTAAGCCAATGTCGATATCCAATAGTGTTGATATATACATATCTGCTTAGACTACATCTAACTGGTTTAACCACACAGAGAAATATAACTATATATAACTATATACATCATTTCTACAGGGTAACATGGATAGACATGAATGGAGACATTTTAGCACAATATCCCAAAATTGCCCCCCAAAAAATATTCAAATATTGCTTTGAACTATTAGTCAAGTCTAAATATTTGTTCAAGTCTGATCATATTTGTAACAATTATTTGCTGATATCAGTTAGATTGTTCTCTGTTCCTCAAAAAAACATGCAGTATATTTACAAATGTACATCTGATATAGTATCTTTAAATCAGAAATGCTGCACAATATTACCAAATTGACCAAAGTTGGTATTGATGCTAACAGTGCATATCCTCTAGGAGAACATCTAGAACATCTAATCTTCTAGGAGAACATCTAGCTTCTAGAACATCTAGCTTTCATTTCTTTTCAGTACTGTTTTTTGTAACATGCCCTGGTCAACCTGCCCTCACAGTTGACACTGTTGTGATTCTGATATCATTGTGCGTCCCTGGTTTATACTACCTATATGCCATTTTTCCTCAGTAGAAACATACTGAGGTACATATCATCAAATATTGCAGATATTGTAATAACACACAGGGCTCCCTCTTTCAGAGAACAGTGTGAAGCTTTAGGTGTACACAGACAGCTCTCAACTATTCCCAAAGCACCCATCGACAGCTATCTGTTTCCCCCTGGTGCTTCAAAAGAGGAACTGCTTCGGTATTAACCTCCATACATGGGGAAACTAGCTTTATTAACATGGCCATTGTTTACATATTTAGCTGGTGCATTAATTGCAAATATGTAAATATGTACCTGAGCTTTCATGTTTTACTGCATTTTGGAATAAATCAGTATTTGTTATAGTGGATAGTGTTCCTCTAGTCTAGATACTGCTCTGAAAAAATGATTTTCCACATGATTTCTCAATTTTCAGACTATTACCTTTGTTTTCCCGAGCCATCCTTCCTATCATTCAATCTTCAAATGCTTAAGTTTGTCCCTACTATTATTGCTACTATGGCAGCAGCAAAAGAATTAAAATATGTCCGCCTCCATTCATCTCTATGCTCCTCCCTTTACAGACAAGCCGCTTGCCAAATGAAAAATGGACGTGCTTTAAGAAGTATTGATTCCAGCTTTAAACAAAGGTACACTCAATATTATTTAGCCCTAAATACATCTTTGTTATCTGTGTCGGTGCACCAGTTACACCGCTGTCCTAGTAATCGTAGACATAAAAATAATAGGGCAATTCCCCCAGCATTGACTGAGGCAGACCTGTTTTGGGCCTTTGACCAACCAAGTGATCCATCTATTGGCTCTAAGTGTCTGTTTAGATCTAATGCTTGTAACTACACCAACTAGATCTTTGTGAAGGGACGAGCAATGTTATAAAGCGGCGAGCAATTCAAAATCTATAAAGCAAATGTAAACTAAGATAAATCAGTTGTTTTTGATCTGGCATTTTTTCGAGCTTACGTTTGTAAGCATTTGATTTAGGAACTGACACAAAGCAGGACATCCACCATTTAAACTATTATCAGTGATCCACAACTGCTTTCCATTCGAACAGTAAACCATACATAAGATCAGGGGTGAGGAATCAAGGGCCAGAGTCCAGCTTCCTGCTCTAACACACAGACTAAACCTGGTAATTAATGGATGGGATAAATCAGATGTGCTTGAGCAGGAAAAGCACAAACCTGTGTAGAAATCTGGCCATCCTGGACTGGAGTTCCCCACCCCTGGACAAGATCAATGGAGGTAATACAGTAGCAGTTGGTGTAGTGCGGTATAAGGACTCCTAACACTACATTCTCCTACCTGTGTAATATGATTCAAGTCTCTGGATAAGAGCGTCAGCTACATGTTATAAATGTGAATGCATCCAGCCAAACCTTCATCAGAAACGTACTCATGTCCACCATTTTTAAGCAGGAGGGTAAAAATAATTACATCAGCTCTGCTAGAAATATGAATTTCCATCAGATATTCAAACTAGGCCTTATGTAGTAAGCTACTCCATCTGTGTGCATTAGCAGGGTGGTCCAGTGGTTAGCGTGCTGGGATATTATTCATAGGATTGTGGGGTTGATATCCACTATGCTGCCACTGTAGGGGCCTTAAGCAAGGTACTCAACCCTCTCTGCTCCAGGAGCACCATAGCTTGGCTAACCCTGCTCTGTGACCCTGGCTTTTCAAAGCTGGGATATGTGAAGAGATTAATTTTGTTGTACTGCACTGTGTAAGTATAATGCCAATTTAGATACTTAACATTTTACTTCAATAGTTTCCTAGTTCATAGGTTTCCTTAATAGGTCATTTTAAGGTATAATGTACACAAATTGTTTAAATGTTTGTGGACACCCTTTCCAATGAATGCATGCAGCTATTTTAGGTTGCACCCACTGCTGACACAGATGTGCAAATGCACACATACAGCTAGACCCTGTGGAGAAATCAAATTAGTTAGATGTGTCCAGAAATGTTATGATTTATGTATACAAACTATATGTCCAAATGTTTGTGGACACCCTTTCTAATAAATGCATTCAGCTACTTTAAGCTGCACTCATTGCTGATGTGTACAGATGTCCTAATGCACACACCGCTTGTCTAGTCTCTGTAGAGAAGCATTGCCAAAAGAATAGGACTCTCTGGAGCAGCTAAACATGAACCCATTGTACATAGTGTATATATTCAGTATGTATTGTTTATTTCTTGTTTATTTCCTTACAATATTTTGTTGTAGTTCAGTTAGGTACATTTTTATTTTTTATTTGAATTATTTGACCTTGTTTAAAAAGTAATTCATTAAAATTAACTGTCAAAGATTTAAAGATTTACTTGATTACTAATGTAACTGATAGTGGCAGTTCAAGACTAAAGTTGATAGCTGTTTGTTTCTACATTTGTAAAAGAAAATATTATAGCTGAGACATCATCTGCACATCCAATGACATTCTCAGAGTGTGAAGTTAGAGGCAGAACAGCCACTGCTATATTTAAATATTTTAATTAGCCTATTTTCAGCTGCGGAAAACACAAGAGACATTTCTACAATTATATAGAGGTAAAATTATCTGAGAAATAACTGGATGTGAGGAACTCAACAAGACACAAGGAAAAGCATTCTAATATATGTAAGATTTAGCACATGAATGAACACAAAAAAAAAACAGAAACATTTAAGCCTCCTGTTCTACTGAGGACCTTTTTATTTTTAATGAATGCAGTTGGATACTGTAGGATATGCACAGAAAACAATCAACAAGCCATTTACACCAATCAGCCGTAACAAGTCCCCCTTGTGCCGCCACAACAGATCTGACCATTCGAGGCATGGACTCCACAAGAGCTCTGAAGGTGTCCTATGGTATCTGGCACCAACACATTAGCAGCAGATCCTGTAAGTCCTGTAAGTTGTGAGGTGGGTCCTCCATGGACTGCATCAATGAGTCTTACGTGCCCATGACCCTTTTTGTTGTCCTTACTTAGTAGGTACTGACCACTGCATACCAGAAAGAAAGACCTGACTGATGTTTTAGAGACGCTCTGACCCAGTGGTGGTTCAGGATGGATAGATTACTTTATCATATTCCAACAGAACATGAAACACCTCTGGACAAAGCAGGTGGCTCAGATGGCATCCTTTTTCCACTGTTAATGCTATAAAGACTGGTGTTTTGTTTAATATACCTGAGCAAATGCTGCATAACACATTTTGTAGCCATCTGCAATTTTAATAATAATAATAATTATTATTATTATTATTTCAATTTCATATGCAGTATTAAAGGTCACATCATATGGCATTTGATTCCTGCAATACCTGCTTACAGCTTCATTTGTCAGTTGACAATTGACAATTTGTCAGTTGACAGAAAGACAGTTGACGTCTTTCCTCAAAACTAAATGGAACTCTACATGCACCATCATTTACAGCTCAGCTTTTGTGGTCTTTATTTTATATGTACAGAAGTGTTTAAACTCAGTTGCCAGATCAATATGAAGCCTGAAAGCACTGTTTTCATTATACAGTCTTAATTCTAATGAAGGTCTCGTAGCACCTGATGCATTTTCATTGTAAAACTGGTTTGAACTACTACTTTATTCTATTGTAATATGCATACTGATCTGACGACAAGCTGTCCTAAAGCAAAGGAAAAGTACATGCTCAATGTGAAAGGCAAGCTCTACAGAAAGCAAAAATCAACCTAACTGAAAAATCATATGGTACAATCTCCCCTCCCTCAAAATGTAGTTGGCTAGTCAAAAGATGCTGGGAGCTCCTTTAGTTTTGCACTAGGCTAATATATTATAATTAGTAATAATAATTATTATAGAAACTGCAGATTTGCCTGTTCATCCCGATCACACACTGTGCTAAAATCACATTGATTTGCTTATATGATTTCTGACATTGTATAACATCAGTATCTAAACAAATGGACCCATAACACTTCAACTATAATTCAGGCTTCTAGAGCATTTCTACTAGCGTATATGATCTTATTTTTCTCTTTAAAATAAAGGTGCTACAAAAGGTTCTTGAAGTGATGCTATGGAGGAACCTTATTTGGTTCTATTACAAAAACGGCTCCTAACTGAACCAAAAGCATTTCTTCTTTGGAATTACAAATAAACATTTGTAGCACCTTTATTTTTAACAGTGTATAGAAATCAGTAAGTCATACAGGGCGAGAAAGCACATTAGCAAGTCTATTTGAGATCACCTAACCACTCAAGGCAGTTGGAGGGGAGCCTGTAATGATTTAGGCATGAAGTTTATTAATCAATTACAATGATAACTATAAGCATTCATTACCTTTTGGCTACATTAGGCTCGTAGTTCCAGAGCAAAACTAAAGAAGCACCCACCCACTTGACTGATTAGCTGTATTTGAGGGGACATATGTGAAGTGTACTGTTTGCCAAATCATCACTTCAACATTTGAACAACTTTATAAATTACTGCTTTATTGTTGTCCACTAGACTAGTTTATAATTATTAATTTTTTTTTTGAAGAAACTGACCTTCTAAGATTAAGCATGAAATGGACAGACCCCTCACAGGCTCCTAAAGATGAAGACTTGCTGCTAGGCGTCAATTCCCCATAAGCTGTCTCTGGAACATGAGCAACATTTTACATTATTAAATGGTTAAGATTTAAACAATGCTCCATAAAAAAACATACTTATTTCTTTACAGGTTATGGGAAACAGACTCCCAAAGTGGAAATGAAAACTCTATGTGCTTTTGCGATTAGGTTTTCAGTCTAAAACATTTTCCAGATACACAGCACCTCATAGACCTGGCTAGTCACTCACTTACTTAAGCGAAACTGTCCACAAGGGGGTACTGTTACACTGCAGTTTATGTTCCTATGTTTGTGGACACCCCTTCTTATGAATGCATTTAGCTAATTTAGGTCACTCTCATTACTGACACAGATGCTGTATCCTGTACAGAAGCACTGTCAATAGAATAGGACTCCCTGGAGAAGATAAACAAGAACCTATTGGCACCATGCCTAATGCCTAACAGAGGGGTATAAAGTCCTCCAGCATTGAGCTGTCTAGGAGTGGAGCTGTGTTCTCTGAAATGATGGTTGGTGCTCTGGACAATACTTCATGTAATGAGTATGTAATGGTAATGTGTTGGGGATAGGGTGAGGTGGTGAAATTCCAACATCCTGACCTTACTAATGCTAATCCTCACAGCAATGCTCCAAAATATAGTAGAAAGCCTTCCCTGGACAGTAGAGACAGTTACTCCAACAAAAGCAGCAAAAACTCTTTTTTAATACCCTTGATACAATGTTTAAGCAGGTGTCCAGATACTTTTGTCCATGTAGTGCAGTAGTTAAATGGCTTTTGGTGCCTTGCTTTAATGACACTGTGTCACTGTGTTTCCTTGTTTTGCAGTGGTTTCTAGGGATGTCCCGATTCAGTTTTCTGTCCCCATTCAACAGAGTGCCTTAATGCTAAGTACCGGCCCATACCAATCCAATCATTGTTTCTATAGACAACACAGCCACACAATTTAGGTGGGGTGTGCTGCTAATAAATACTACAGTGAAATCATAGTTTTTAGTAAACAGTTTATATAATGAGACACAATGGAGTGATTTATGTAGTGTATTATTGTTCTTTCTGTTAATAATGTGAAATAAAGATTGTATAGTGTTGTGGATTCACTAGGATTGTAAAGTTGTGCAGGCTAAGGTGTAGCCTACTCATCTGACAGTGCTGAACAGAGCACAGAGTGTTTCTGCAATAGCTTCACTACCACCGATAAACAGCAAGAAATAAAAGAAAAAAAAATAGCCTAAATACAGTCAAAACATTAAAACCACTTTCATGTTCCACTGTGAAACAGCTCCACACTGCAGACCGTAATCTGCATTTTCACCTTCAGAAAGCACTCCTCAGTGCTGTGGGTGTTGAATTACATCCGTTAATATTGACTAGAGGAATTCAGAGAAAACTCTGCCTGCACACAGCGGTAAAAACAAAGGATCATAACCAGATCGGGCATAAAAACAGACAATACTCTATATATTCAAATATTCTTGGATTAGACAGGGACATCCCTAGTTTCAAATTCACCAGAATTTTTTCATTAGCAACAATTCATATCACTCAGAAGAGGTACAGCTTCACTGGTGGGTTTGAACAGTAAACAAAACGGGCAGTCTTCACAGTCTAGACAGCAGAACCCACCACTACAAAGAAATGAAGATGTTAATGTTCTCTACAATGAACCATTTCACATCAAACCACTTTAAATCACTTTGTTTACATCTTAAATATTAAATTATGCATTTATGTTGAACAAACAAACCAAACAAACAAAATAGGGAAATCCCCCTTTAACCTCCTAAAATATCATAACGTAAGACGTTACTCTTTTGCAACCTGCCCAACATCAGTGGTGCTTGCTGATGTGCTGAGTTAGGTGGTGTGCCCGTATAAAGGTCCGACAGCACTGTGGACAACTATGCGGCCTCTCTCCAGTGTGTGTAAGGATGTGCGTCTTCAAGTGTTGGGGCATGAGAAATGCCTTGCTACACTGCTGGCAGCGATAGGGTCTGAGGCCAGTGTGACTACGCCTGTGCTTGTTTAAGTCCCCGGAGTTGTTGAAGCGACGGTCACAGTCAGGACAGGCGTAGGGCTTTTCCCCTGTGTGGCCACGCATGTGTTTGGTCAGATCTCCCGACTGGCTGAAATTGCTGCCGCACTCCTCACAGCTGTACGGCCTCTCGCCGGTGTGAGTGCGCTGATGGTTTGTCAGGTGCTGGACACGCTTGAAGCGCTTCCCGCAGACCGTGCAAAGGTAAGGCCTCTCTCCGCTATGAATGCGCAAGTGCTTCTTTAGAACATCCGGCCGTGCAAACATCTTCCCACACTGCCCACATTTGTGGATCCTGTCTTGGTTGTGCATCAGCTGGTGGGCCTTCATGTTGCTTAGGGTGGCGAACACCTTGCTGCAGTCTGGACAAGAGAAGGGCTTTTCTCTGGAGTGAACACGCTGGTGGATCTGAAGCGTCCCCTTGTGGCTAAACTTCATCCCGCACTCAGAACATGGGAAAGGCCTTTCACCCGTGTGCGTTCGCAGGTGTGTGCTCAGGTGGTTCATCCTGGCAAACTGCTTGCCGCACTCGGGGCACTTGTAGGGCTTGATTCCAGTGTGGATGACCATATGCCTTCGCAGACTACTCAGCTCCCTGAAGGCCCGGCCGCAGTCTTTGCAAGCATATGGCTTCTCCCCTGTATGGCTTCGCATGTGTATGGTGAGACTCTGGAGCGTAGGGCAGTTCTTGCCGCAGTGTTGGCACAGGAAACCACGGTCCGTGCAAAGAGGTCTGTCTGAATCCATTTCTGCTTTGCTCTCCCCCTCCTGCTGCTGCTGCTGCTGCGGCTCCACCTGCTCATCCTCCTCTTTCTCACAGCAGCGATGTGGTCCAAGGCCCCACATGCCCATGAAGCTTTTACCACATACTGCACAACTGACCTTTCCATCCATACACACCGTGTCCAAACCATGGCACTGTCGGCAGTGGTTCTGCAGGTTGCCAACGTAGCTGAAGCTGCGATCGCACTGCGGACAAGTGTAGTGTTTCCGGGAGGGCGCAGGGGGAGGTAGATGACTTCGCTGCATGTGCACCTTTAGTTGACTCTGGGTGAAGAAGCGCTGGTAGCAGAAGGAGCAGCTCAGCATCCTGGATGATATATTGGAACACTGAGGTGGTGCTTTGTGATTTTTAAGCCAGGCGAGGTAGTTACTCCGATGGGTCCATTTCAGGTGTTTCTCAAGATATTTGAAGTCAATGAAGGACACAGAGCAGTAAGGGCAGGGGAAGAAAGAATTAAGAGCTGGAGATGGATGAAGAGAGAAAGAAATGAAAGAGGGAAACAAGATAATGACACATGAGCAATCTTTAATATATCGTCACTGTCACAGAAAAACTTTACAGGAGAAAGAAGAAACCTACTTAACTTTCAAAAAGAGGTCAATGTAAAAGGATTTTATTACAAGTCATTCTGGAGCATTTCTATTGGCCCATTAGACATGAAATTATGACACAATGTAAAACTCAAATTCAATCCTAGTGTCCAGCAGGGGTTGGCAATTTCCCTGCTCCAACACACTCCTGGTAATTAGCACACAATTTAAGTGGAGGAAAGTGCCAAACTGTGCTCAACACTTGCGCTCCTGGGCCAGATTTAAAGAACCCTGAGCTAATGGGACAATGTTAAAAATTAGTTGAGTAGTTTTTTTAGATGGTCAATTAAATCTTATCTTTAACAACCACCAGGCATGTGCCAAGCCTTTGCTACTACCAGAGTTAAATATCTGATTCAACCAATCAAGCAAGCAATCAAGAACCACAACTTTAAGTAGCTGAATGATGTGGCCCTTTAAAATACACTGACAATTAGGCTAATACCCCTCTGGTATCTACACTCATATGCACTTTATTTGGAACACCTAAACACCTTCATTTCATGCAATTATCAAACATCAGCTAACTGTGTGGCAGCAGAGCAGTGCATATAATCATGAATATACAGACCAACAGCTTCAGGCAATAGTCGCATCAACCAATGACTGTGGACAACATGGACAGCGCAACGCTTTTCAAAAGTGAAGCCACCACAGGTCTAGTGCCTCAGCTGGCTGGTTGCATCCCCATATATTTCAATGAGTAAACAGCTCATTTCCTATCTCATTTTCCTCCTGTGAGCCATCTTTCCATCTCCAGTGTCTAAGTCCAGTTGTTTAGTTTAGTTTTCCTTTCATTTCCCTGCTATATAGTAAGAAAGCAAGGTAAGAGTTACGCTTAGGAATTATGTATTTGGTCAGGACCTGCATTGCGCCCTTTCTGTTCATAACATGGAGCAGCTGAGTTGGAGTGGAACTTGCATGAGCTGCACTTTTACTGTTGAAGCATTACACCTACCAGATAAACTGGGTATCCAGAGGAAAATCAACATCTGTGCTGTAAGTCTCAAAAGGCGATCTGAGACAGGTTTGGTCTGTGAGAAGAGGGCGGGGCTATAAAACGAGTAGGGAAGTCTGGTTCTGCCTCTGGGCTCTACAGGCAAGAACAGAAAGCTGAGGCTGCAGTGGGCACAGGATCAGCAAAGCTGGACAATTGAAGGCTGAGGAAACATAACCTGGTCTAATGAATGCTGATGCTGAGGCACACAAATGGCAGGGTCAGAATTTGGCACAAACAGAATGAATCAGTTGACCCTACCTGTTGAACCTTGTTTTAGCAGTCCAGGCTGGTGGAGGTGGTATAATAGGAATAGTTCTTTGTGTAATGTTTTTTGATTGTTTGTTTGTTTGTTTGTTTGTTTGTGCTGTGCGGGGCAACCTAAGGCAGATGGGTTCCTCGGACTAAGTCTTGGTTTCTTCCTCTTAGTATGAGGGAGTTTTTCCCTGCCACTGTCGCTACCACCTCCGTTGTGGTTCTTGCTCATAAGAGGCAGGGACCTGGATCTCTGTAAAGCCCGTAGTGACAACATTTGTTGTGAAAGGCGCCATATAAATAAACTTTAAATTGAATTGAACTGAATTGAATGTAGAAATGTCACAAAGCAAAAGTCGTCTGATTCTGAGTTCTTCAGCGGATTTCCGAGATTCGCAGCATGAAAGTTCTCCTGAAAAATCTGCAGCAATTGAGTGATGCAATCATGTCAAAATGGACCAGAATCTCAAAGGAATATTTCCATTTATCTTGTGAAATCCATACCACTAAGAATTTAGGCAATTTCGAGAGTAAAGGAAGGTCCCACCCAGTATTAGCACCTAGTGTTCCTAATAAAGTGCTCAGCGAGAATAGTTACGCAGGGCATTTTCAGATAGGTACTCTTTGTGTTAGGCCTGTTTTAGTGTATTTGTGGACACACTGAACATGTTTCGCAACAATCCAGACTCAATCCAGAAATGAAAGGTCTACCATACCTGGTTCTCCATCCTGTCTATGGTCACCCCCAGTGACCCCCTCTGGCACCTCGAGCTTGACCTTTGTCCAATAATCTTCTCGCTCCTCCTTCAGAAGTAAACCTCTCTCTCCATTCAACACCACCTCCTGAATGTCTGGGTCAGTTTTCAACACAACATCCAAATGTACTGGAACAGAATCTGGTTCTGTCTTTGGGAAACGGCTTTTGGAACCAGAAGCCCAGGGCTGCAGACTGCTGCTACCCTGCATTAACTCCAAGTGACCTGGTTCTGGCACTATTTGGTGCATCTCTGAAGAGGTACCGTCCTTCGAGCCTTTCTGTCTATTATAAGGACAGTATGACGGAGGCTTATCTGCCTCTGAGATGACCAGATCACCCTCTGTAGGCAGTGGCTCTGTCCTATCAAGGGTGTCTTTGCCACATGCAGTCTGGGCGGTGTTAGTGTTGAAGTGAGGTGGTCTTCCTCTCTTGGCCAAGTTGGTTTTCATCATGATCAATGCCACCTACACAGGCTGGAGGGAGGGAGGCAGGAGAAAGAGGGAGACACAGAGAGAGAACAGTGAGGATTTCATAGCATCTAGCTTGGAAAATAACTTCTACCATCCTGCAATGGCAGAGCTGGTGCATGGAGAACACAGCAGTCATCTCAAAGGCAGCAGTGGAGGTACATCCAGCAGCCTAAACATTATAAATTAATTAGATTGAGTAAATACAGTCAATTAGAGGGCCGTTCTTACTAGTATTCAGCTCTGAGAGTAGCTGTCCTCTTCACATGGCCGCGTAGAAACAGACTGAGGGTCACCTTCCGACTCCGCTCCTTGGTTAGCTCGTCCAAAGCCATGCAGGTACCGAGCGAGCTGACCGATAAGGAGGAGGAGGAGGACCGACAGTGGGCAACCGCGCCATGCAGGGAGCTACTGTCACCCCATCTGCAAGCCTCACAGCGTCAACCACGGCTGCCCAGAGCTCCTCTGCGTCCTCAGTTAACAGGATCTTCCTCTGTTAGATTACTGTGCTGCAATAAAGTGATCAAAACTGCCAGAACTAGTTAAACTGCGTGAAGCCAGAAGACCACAACCTCTACGTCAACATGGCCACCCTCGGTGTGCTTTTCAAAATAATAGTACAATGTCTAAAGCATTCAGAGTCATTTTTATAAACTACACATCATATAAATTACAAATACAGACAAATAAAATATTACAAGTCATTAATAAAAATATTAGCAACCCATTCGTCAGTAAATGTGTAAGAAATGCAGAGACATTTTACTCACAGTGACCTGCTTTGTTCATGCATGCTAAATAAGTCAAAGAGACACCGGTTTTCAAAGGTATTAAGGTCGTCACATTTATTCAATATTTTAGGGATTTATTTTAATTTTTTACAAAATATCTGAAAAGAGGAGAAAAGGAGGGATGTCCTGATTAGGCTCTTTGCCCAAGCTCTGATCAGTCTCTTAATGCTAGCTAGCTAAGTATCAGCCGATGCCGATCTGATCTTTGTGTTTGTATAAATAATAAGAGTTTAGATAAAATGAGCTGCTAATAAATACTGAAGTAAAACCACTTTATTTTTAGTATCAGTTTCTTTAATGATGGATTTTGCACTGATTGATTTACTTAAAATGACTTTTATAGTGTGTTTAATATCTTATAATCCAGTCTGACTCTCGTCCCTGACTAATCAGCTCCCAGCTCCTTTACAACACTGCTAGTCATTTCCTCTGTGTGTGTGTGTGTGTGTGTGTGTGTGTGTGTGTGTGTGTAGTGGTACACACTCTGGTCTGATTTATTTTGTGAGGTGAAAGAGATATGATTTGGGATTATTATAGTGTGTGTATTAGTGTCAGCATTCACCTCCACACTGTTCTGAAGGTGCTTCAGTGATAGTTTGCTAAAATTTTATATAATTGTATGTTTTGAAGCTCCACTGTAAAACTCTTTTACCTACCTTCTGAGACTGTCCGCACTGCAGCCGGGTGGGCGGTAACGCCTTGAGGACACCAGATGGCGCCCTGAACACTGGTTAAAACATAGACCTGAACCTGGACTGGTTAAATTAAAATAGCCCATACCCAATCCAGGAAAATATGCATGCACTGCTTGTTTGAGGTGTATCCAAAGATTGCTGAAGATAGATCAAGGACTTTGTTAGATCAGGGACTATGATGGCATAACATTGTGGAATCCATTCTTCCCGCTGTCGGTTTCCCATGCCACTGGCTGCAACACCAGCTCGAAGCATGATGAATCCACCCCTGTGCTTAACAGTAGGAGAGGTGTTCTTTTTATGAAATTCTGCATATGGTATTCTTCTACAGTTGAGCTATTCTGTGGTAGGACCGTATACCCAATGAAAATCATGTAATGACCGTTTAATATGCCCTGTATAAGTCATGTACATATCTGTGGCATTCGTGAAAAAGCATACACCACTTTAAATCTACAGTTCTATTGTTGATGTGTCGCAATTACTACATTTATCTAACTGATCTATTAATAACGTATGTATTGCAATTACTACATTTATCTAACTGATCTATTAATAACGTATGAATTTAGCATTTAAGGAATAGTATGGTAAGAAAAGTTTTAAATGTGCCCTAAAACTGCATATCTTGGCACAGTTAAAAATAAAGAAAAACAAAAAAAAAAACAGAAGTACCATAAATCTTAGTTTGTCCCTAAAAAAAAAAAAAAATTCGACATAACCAAAACAAAGCTGCAAAACAGGCCCACTAGCAAAATCATTTAGAAGCTAAACTCTTCAGCAGAACATGGAAGTGAGGTTGGAAAGGCTAAAAGCTAATGCTAGGCCACCTGGAGAAGGAAGAACAGCTGACTGGAGAGGAGCAGACCAGAGGAAGCACCGCTGCAGGTATTCAGGAGGGGAAACTGGGGGAGTAATAAACCAGAGGATCACTGCGGAGGGAAGCCTGTGAAGTGAGCGGGTACTAAGTGAAAAGCTGACCCAACCAACCGGCTACAACCTCTTAAGCTAGCTCGTCGCACTTCGTGCCAGCAGGTCACAAGGAGGACAGCAACATTATCCAGGAAAATTACAGAATAGTTACAAAAATATTGCAGTGTTCTAGCTAGAAGCTAGGCTAGGGCAGGTTTAGAGTATGTCTCAGTGCTGTAAACCAGCCAATCTGAGCAGGGGCCACTGTAAAAAGAAAACTAGTATGTTTCATAATTAGGTTAAATAACAGGGTTATAAATAGGCTAGTAAATGTTGTAAAGGTGCAGTACAAATGCAGTACAAATAACAAAAAAAACAAGGAATTTAAAACTAACACAATGACATTAATAACCACTATTAGATGAAGTTTAATTGGGGACACAGTGCTGTACACAGAAGATACACACAGATATAAAAGCATGTGTGCAGAACTGAACAGAATGCACTGATTCCACAAGTTCTCAGATACCTGTACATATTTTGGTATTCAACACCTTTTTTAAACCGAGTCATTCATGTAAAGCAATAGTTTACAAAAATAAAAACTTCAGGACATGCAGCTTAGTAGTAGCTTATTGACCCAAACTGTTCCTCCTCCAGGATCTTTGGGCTTTTCCATCAGTTGCACTAAAGTGATCTGACATACAAGACTTACTATTGGTTGAACGTGCACTTTATTATTTTTTTTTAATGAGCATATTCCAAAAGAGCCATTCACCAACAGTGGGGCCAAATATATACACATACTGATTCTTCAGTAGTTTTGTGTGTATGGCATCGTATGCTCTTTTAGACAATACCAGGAGGATTTTCTTTTCAAAATAGGCCTTTGACTAAATCTAGTTTTCTATAAAAAGGTAACACAAACTCCATTCCAGAAAATACTGATAAAGGCTTGTTCCTCAATTTCCATCTTTATAATTTATCTTAATAAAATCATACAATTTTATCCACTTTCCATTGCAGATTTTTGTTCCACGCACTCCAAGTTGGCTGGACTGTACAATTTGTAATGAATTCAGTACTTTTCAGCAGCTTTTGTTGGACACAGTCACTAAACTGTTAGGGAAACAGTAAATACTGCTCAGTAAATGTGAGCCAAACACATACAAGTTTCTGTCACGTGTACAGTGTAACCTGTACGCTAGCATGCTAGCACACTAGCACACTAGCATACAGAACAAAAGGTAATACAATTTTTAACCCTTAGAGGGAACAAAATGTAGTTTGAGGAAAATACATACGTGTCATGCACTTCTTAGGTAATATTAAAAAAATGTAATCAGTGATGAGTAATGTACAGCTTAACATGGACCCTTGGGCACCTCCAGTGATTGGGGATCCCTTCATTCACACTGCTGCAATAGAAAAAAGAAGAAAAACAAAATCAAATCTGCTTCAGTTCTACTCAAGGCAAGTTACTGAGGGAAACAAACTGGACATACAATGGGAAAACAGGGGAACTATTAAGCAAGACTGCCAGGATAAATATGTATAAAAATAATCGCATGGCTCATCATTCAACAGACCAACTGCTGCAAAAGCAATGTTTCTATAAGATGCACGATCCATTATCATCATGTTTATAGTATAATACTAGTTAACGGACATATTACAACCAAGTTACAGCCACTTTGCGCCTTTCGACAGATGGTCAGGTTTTTCACATTCAGTTGAGAAATGCTGCAAAGTCTCTTCTCTGAAAATGGCAGTTCAGATTGTCACTAGACGTAATAAAGCACATTTTGGTTCTGTAACTAAGTCACCGTTCTCACTGGACAATACTCTGTAGAGGTCAAGCCAAAGTAGCTGTGACAGGCACAGTGCTTACTTCAGCTTCAGTAGTGTACGTAGGACAAAGGCAGGATGCAGCAACAAAACATGTAGTGCATTTCGTAAAACGTTGCCGCCATGGTCACGCAAAGCTTCTCATGAATAGCTATAAATAAAAGACACTTAGTAAATAACAACACTGTATGTACAAGTAAACTCTAGTCCACATTATCTGTTCCATTGCTACAATAAACACATCTCTTACAAAACATCCACACACAGTCTTCAAGTAGCTTGACCTTCCAAATCTTCAGGTTCATCTTGCCTTAATCTTCTTCTGCTATTAAGTCTTTACGTTGATCCAGCTTTTGCACCTTCTTGTTCTTAAGAAAGTAACTCCATGTGTTTTACTTTCTCTTCAGATTTTACACTGTGAGGGTCATTATTTCCATCTGTCCGTCCCCCACTATCTTCCAGCTTTTTATTCTGCCCCTTACATGGCCATGGTGGTCAGATGCTGGTGGCCCAGGAGACCTTTGCGGCCACCGCCAACTCCAGGATGCGTGCCTGCCCCGCCATGACCACAGTACTCCTGCAGGTTCTGCCGCAAGGTGACCAAAGCAGAACCTAGGCAGGCCCGGTTAGGTGCAAGGATTCCGCCAGGCAGCTGGATGAGGACAGTAGCTACTCCTGCCATGCCATCATCGGTGGGCTCCAGAGTGATGGGCCCCACTTTGAAGGAGGAGTAGGAGAAGCCCAAGAGCTGGGAGAGGAAAGGGTCAGAGCGGCAGAAGTGCTGATAGCTGCCGTGCGAGGCTGGATGGTGGTGGTGGTGTGACGTTGGGTTGGTGGTGGAGCTGGGAGTGTAGTGATGGGCATTCAGGTAGTGCAAAGGAAGGTGCTGCCCACTGTTGCCTCCATTCAGGGCAAGGTGGTGGTGATGGTGGTGGGTTGCCGTACCAGTGTTAGAATCATGCTTGTAGGTCGGAGCCCCAGGTCGCCCTCGCTGCCCGACAACCACACCACCCAGCTTGCCCGTCCTAACGTGAGCCAGGGAGACTGCCCCTCCGCCGCCGGCCGACGGCAAGTAGACAAGCTGCGGCTCCTCGGGCTCCAGATAGACAGTGAGCTTTGCAAAAGGGCGGGAAGCCATCTTGGTCATCTCTTGGATGTGGCGGCGCTGTTCACGGCGAAAGTCCAGGAACTGCTTGACCTTCCAGAGCAGCACACACACAGACAAGAAGAGGAAGAAGCACGAGAAGAAGACGGAGAAAAACACAAAGAGATCAATGTGTGCCTGGTCCTGGCGCAGGAATAGAAGTCCCTGTGACTCTCCCTCATGGCTGTCCGTGCCCACGCCGCGCAGCGCAATGTAGAACCGACTTGACTTCAGAGAGTGTACCTCGTGGGGGAAGGTGATGACGACTCGATCGCGAACGCCACGTACAATCAGCACGGTTTGTGGCTTCCAGACAGTAATGTACGTGATAAGGCCTTCAGCTCGTTCTTCCCGCACCTCCCTGTCTGGGCCATGCGGTTTTGCATGCAGTCCAAGCAGGGCTGAGGAAGAGGAGTTTGCGTTCACCTTCAGCGGAGACAGTGCTAGAGGTGCGTCTTTGTCTCCCCGGGCCATGGTGGCTGAGGTGAGCTCATCTTCAATCTTGATCGTGTGAATGCCTGTCTGACGATCCACGTCCACAATGAAGGTGTCATGGGAATTGGACACGTATACCTCTACCTCCCCGAAGGTGACGTCTATAGTGACACGGATGTCCACATTGGTAAATTTGGGCTGGGCTGCAAAAAACACTGTTCGTCCCATTGGCAAGTTGCGGATGTTGGGCTCGTGGAAGCAGTTGACTTGTGATGTGGGGTCAAAGCAGCATTCGTTGTCCACGTTAAATTGCCTGTAGCATTGACGCCCGTTTACTGGTGTGCCGGTGAATGAGTCTTTGCACTTGGCACACTATAAAAGACAAGAACATGGCAAGAGAATGATGCCGGAATGATTACCAAGTCATACTTTCCTGTTGTGTATCGTATGTAACTGTGTAATTTTAATATTGTCATATAGTCATATAGCATACATATGAACATCTAGAAGCTAGCTAGATTGACAGCTAGAAGTGCCAATCCTAGAAGACCAGAACAAGACCAGCACAGTTTAATTATTTCCCTACTCAAACACACCTGGTTCAAGTTAGTTAATCAGCAGGGTTACTTGGTCGTTCTACATCTCATATATCAAACTTTGCTCTACCTCTGACCAGTTGCATACAGTTTTATAAATATGACTATTGGGCTTATAAATTTGACTATTACGTAGTCTTGATTTTTTTTGTATTCAATGACAAGAGCCTTGTTGATCACCCACTTAATTTACATCGCCCCAAACACTTCGTAAAATTATTGTATGGAGTACCATTATTCCAGAGAACACAGTTTCACTGCTTTACAGCTCAATGCTGGTGGAAGTATACAAACTATGCTTCAAGCGAACAAAGGGTGAGCAGGGCAGCCATGTTGCACACATATTTGCACAATATTTGCACAAAGCAAGTAGATCTTGGCCATTGGAGTTAGGTCTCATTTATGTTGTGTTTAATTGGCCACCGTTTTCTTCTGTTTTAGACACAGACGATGCTGGAGGTACAGCAGGGAATCCTACCACTGACGTTAAGCACAAACAACAGACTGACCCTCAACACTGAAAGCTCCTTATGACCTTAATGGCATTAGTTTTCATAAAAATAAGGAAATCAGGAAATAATTTTGAATAACCTTTTCTAGTACTTGGGAATGTCACCATAGGTTTGTTACAATATAATTGGTAGTCAGACTGGAATGTAATACACTGAATTATAATGAAATGACAATGCCTACTGTTGTACTACTGGTGTGCCACAAAAAAGAGAAAAAATACCTGTTGTTTGTAACACTCCTTACGGTCATTCTGTGGGCTGCTAAGACAAGATGAAGTTTCTGTATTGTTTTGGCAGGGACAACCTGTACCATCATGCTCATTACAAGTATCGGCATGTCCGTTACACTGACACCTTAAGACAAGAAAAAGAAAAAAGCACAACCAAACCAATATCAGCATACATGAATGATCTACATCATTTTAAAAAGCATCCATATTCAGATATTTACTGTATCTTAATAATAAGCTTGTCCTATGTAGTTTACAGTTCATTACTTCAGCAGAACTCACTTTTCACACTTGCCCTGCAGCAGAAAGTAGCCCCCAAGGCAGCTTTCACACTTGTCCCCAACACTGTTGTTCTGACAGCTCACACACACAGCATTATCCTCAGTAGGACCCTCTGTGAGCCACTGTATAATCTGAAAGAGTCAGCAGATAACGTTAGAGCTAAGAAGGTGAGAGACAGAAAGACAGAGAGAGACAGATACACAGAGAGAGGGACATACACTATCACGGTCCAGTGGGTAGTCTTTTGGGTGTTCAAGGGCCAACTTGAGCTCTTCTTTGGAGAGACATACATCACTGTTTCCCCTGCAAAACTCTCGACAGGGTCGACACATTCCACCACCGACGGCTGAGCCTACATACAGTGGCTTACACTTCTCGCAGTGCTGACCCTGAGAAAGAGCAATATGACTTGAGTGCATTCAACTTATTCATATATTATACGTTCTGCCAGGATCACTCAAGATAACGACATTAAGAGCTTGTTTATCAATTAACCTAAAATCCTGTCATCATGGTTGCCACAGAAAATGGAGATGAATTATATTAAATCTGTGTGTGCAGAATGGCCTTTTCATTTGATCAAGCTTCAGATTACATGTGCCAAAACAAGTCTACCCATTACTCCAGGCATTTCAAACAATTATGACTTGGTTTCTTATTTGCAGATACATCAAGCCCTTCATGCCAATCTTTTTTGCCTTACAAATGGTACAGATGGTGATTCCACCGTAAATATTTTTGAATGCTAAAATCAATCAATCACAACTGATCACAATAATATTCAGTTATGTGCAATGCGCACGCCGTAATGTTTTTCCAATATTATTGTTTGTCTATTCTTCTTCCTCCAGGCATATTTATGCAATGAGATCATTTATAACTCTGAACAGAATTGGATTATTTTGATCTGATGCACTAAATCATTTTTTAAAAGAATCATCATAAAAATGAATGAGGTGAGAGGTTGCAGATGAACACGGCTTGTGAGTCAGAAATGTTACATTTACTGGTTCTAGTTTATTTTAGCTTGAAGCAAACAGATTAAAAAATCTAAAATAAATAAATACATAAAGAAAGAAATAAAATGCTACAAAATATGTAATACCTTAGTGTGGTTGTGGCACTCTAGGCAGGCGTCCAGCTGAGTAACACTCCTACAATTGCTGTGCTTGTTACAGCGGCACTGAGAGGAGCAGTTCTCCCCAACAAAGCCAAAGTGACACTGGCACACTCCTGGTGACATACATGTGCCATTAACACAGCCCTGTGCGCACACAGGCTCACACTGCCCGGACACACTGAATGGGGAAATGGAGGGGGAAGTGCATTTATTAATAGAAATACTGTAGTTAAGCCTTATTTTAGTAATCAGTTATTCTAAAAGTGTAGCTACTTTGATGGTATTTATTACACTGCTTGAAAAGCACTGTACAGTCTGAATCGCTCAACATACAGATTCCGTTCAAACTGCATTTCGAAGGGATTGGCAGCGAGAGGTATGCTTTTTATTTTTGGAGTTGATCAGATTTGACATTTTTAATAAATGTGTGTTCCATTGATGTCTCCTCAATTTACATACATGACAATTTGTGTGTCCCTTGGATAAAGGGTCATCTAAGCAATGAAAAAGAACCATAAATGAGGACAATCATAAAGTTTTGAAGTATTTAAGAATTTAATCTGTTTAATAGCCATAATCAGCTGTTTAACTAAATATTTCTTAAATACCTGCACCAGTCTACATGATCTTGGTTACCCCACCAGTGACTCTACATACTGAATGGTCAACTAAAAATGAAACTTATGATGACGGGTAACAAAAAGGACTCCTGTCCATTCCATTCAATTTAAGTTTTAGTAATTGCAAATATAAAGGAATTGCTGAGCTTACCTGCTGAGTATATAACCCTGTCTACAGGTGCAGTGATAGCCATCAAGCAGGTCATGGCAGTCCTGGGTAACATTGCATCGGTGGTGTCCATTGGCACATTCGTCTTCTTCTGGACAGTGCAGGAATGACCAGCTGGCATTGTGCTGAGGGCAGAGAGACTCACTCACACCTATAAAAACAAAGACAGAAGAAAGTTTGGTTCAGTTCCATTGTTATTTTTATATATTTTTGTACTAAATGTGAAAATTGAAGAAGAAACATCTTTAAAGAAAGAAGAACTTCCTCTAAGAAAGCTGTTTTCCAAGTGCCATTCAGTTAATGAGGCTGTATGACACAGCTGGCAGGGCTCCACATACCATCTAACCCTCCTTGCAGGCACCGTCCTGCCCCATTGCCACCGCGGGTCGCGCACCAGCCACACTGTGGCCTTACAATGCACTGGGAGCACTGGGTGAGCTGGGAGCATTGTGGAGAGCAAGAGTCTCCTCCTGAGAGCAGGCGGCCACACTGACCAGCCTCACAGCGTAACGGAACAAATGAGGGACTCATACACTGAGATGGGGAGAGGGAGAAAATAATACATATAGTAAACATGCACATTTAGAGCATTAGACAACATGTATAGAGCTAGTCCTTTAAGTAACATTTAAAGTGTAACTATAAATAACCTGTGTGTGTGTACCGTCTCACCTGCTGAAGAGCCATACTCCACACACAGTGCTGCCAGCCCCCATCAGAGCCACGGGAGCTCAGACACTGACTGCAGGTTTTAATTTGGTTGCAGGGCTCAGGGCAGGGCATAGGGGGTGAAGACTCCACCTGCATAGGTGACACATTAAGCAGCGCATAGCTAAAACACGTCCAGTCATACGTTGGATTCACACTAAGAATGCGTCTGGTCTCTCCTGGGAACAGAAAAATAATGAACATAATTCAGTGTTTCTATATTAAAACACATGAAATATTAGGAGATGTTTGTGCATGGATAAAAGATAAGGCACTATGTATACACACCTGTGCGCTTAAACTGACGCGTCCACATACACTTCCCTGAGGCTGAACACTTGGGGCAGTCTGAAGCCTCACAGCTGGTTTCAGTGCAGTTGCTGGACAGGAAAATCTCCCTTTGATTGATCCTACAGTCATGCTCAGAGGTGCAGCTCACAGAGCTGCTGATACATGCTCCTTCTGGACAGTTGGTGCACCACTTACAGTGTAGAGCAGGCTGCATGAGAGAGAGGCAAAAAGATATGAGTATCTGATCTGAAAACAGATGCCTTGGATTTGTCATGAATGTACAAATAAAGTAGGAAACAAGTAGCCTAGTGCTACTATTCAGTGTTCCATCTGTCTTACTTGTCCAGGGCTAGAGAGTGTTCTCGGATGTCGGGCCAGGCACTCACTGCAGGTCTTCAGTCGACGACACTGATCAGGGAACAGTGGAGTAGGGGAGCAAGGGGACTGGACAATAGAACAACCTAGCCTGAGACAGAGATGAACATGGAGGGGGTGGAGTAAGAACACACATACACAGAAGAAAATGTAGTGAGGGCATCTTAAAATATAAACCTAAATAGTCCTACAAAACAAAGTGTAAAATATTATCTGGGTGTGGTACTACAATTTCAATTTGCACACTTGATTGCCATCATTCTGCCCAACACTGCCAATGCTAAACACCTTACTAATGCTAAACACAACAGTGCAAGCAGGGAAGAAATGAGAGAAACATATCATTGCTGTACATTTTTGAATTTTTCACTTTTTGACATAATGGAAATCAGGTTGTTCCTTACATAGCGTCAAAATGGTGATTTCTGTCATAATGATAAATGGACCAATAGAAACGCTCCAACATTACTTTAAATAAAATCTTCCAATCTGACTTTCACTGAAAATTAAGAAGGTTTTTTTCTTTCTTCTGTAAAGTTGCTGTTTGAGATGTATGGTTTTTGCCTAACAGCCATGATACACAGACTGTCTTGTTTAAACCTACTAAATTGTAAACATTAAGCTGTACCTCTCTGCTGTGTCTGAGGAAGCACAGGTGCCTCTGCACCACACACAGCTACCAGTGCTGCTGTTACAGGCCTCAGGGGTGGGCAGCAGGACACAGGGGTCAGAAGGCAGAGAGAGAGTCAAGAGTCGCCCCAGCATGATTCCATTAAATCCACCTGACAAAAACAGGCGGCCTCCCCAGCCTGCCATGGCCAAGGAGATGGAGCGATTTACTGCTTCACCGACTGAAGATACTGGAAATACAAATATTTTATTGTGACAATCAATGACAATCATTTGCTCACATTTGATCAACACATAGAGAAGGAAGTGCACATAAATCACTAAGCATTAAAAAAAGTAATAATAAAAAATAATATAGCAGGTATAATAAAAACTCAATCCATTTGAGTACTGGCACCTGCATTTGTTGAAACTTGTACGTGTCCCTTCACATTGAATGAAAACTACATCTAAGTTTTTATTTGCCTCAGGGTGTAATAGATGCACCAATAGGCACTAGGTGTTTTGTTTTTAATGCCAAACCATTCAAACTAAATAATGGGCTGCTCTGCGCTATTAAGTCCTTGCCACTTGTCAACAGTCAATACAGCATTTTCAAATTTGGTCCTGAAAATTAGAAAACTTGCAACAAGGTGACTTTTTTGTGTTCTGTGAAAACACAGTTTCTCAGCTTCTCAGAAAGAGAACAATCTGTTATTTCTACCAAACGTTTGCTTATTCTCCTTACTCAGAATAGAAGGCGTGTCATATAACCAGAGGTGACAGCAAACGTCAATAACAGTGTATCTGTAGAATCAACCCTTAAGAATTTGCCATCTCAGTCGTGATTTCTATGTCATTTCAATTTCTACCTCTTTCCCATGTATGTGGACACCCTGTTCTTAATTTTCTGCCCAGGGTACTCTCCACTACCTTGCTACCCATTGCGATGCTGTCCTACTCTGGATCTTCCCATTGTTTCATTCAGTGTCCTACACTCACTTTTCATCATTTATGGCTCGATGTCACAGTAATCAGAGCACTTTCGCATTATTTTTCTCCAGTAATTCTTGTCTCTGTTATTTGTTCTGCTATCTGGTGTCGACCAGAAGAGGATGGGTTCATCTGTTGAGTCGTGGGCCCCATTTACACCTGCATGTGAAAATCTTAATATATAATGCTGCTTTAACATATGAGGTAGCAAATAGCTTATTGTTTTGACTCCAGAGCAGGTGTTTGTTGAGATATTTATTGGCCTAGATTGTACATTTGGCAGGAACACTGAATATATACTGCAAATACTGCATTTTAACTACCTGTAAAATGCTTGACTGAGGAGTGTGGGATGCATTAAAAAGAGTCCCAAATTATGCATGCAGCCAATATGAAAGCCTACACAGACTAGTAGTATAGGAGCATACATCTGGTGTAAACTAGGCTAAAGCGTGCAGAACAAACTAAGCATTCTTCATTTTTAAAGCCTTTAATTAACACTGCCTTATCCTGATTGTGGGATTATGGTTATAACGCCTTCCAAGCAGAACGACAAAAAGCATTCCTGGTCTATTGTTCTTCTGTCCTACTGTCCTGAAATGTCATCACTCTATAATGTAAAAGTAGTACCTGGCTGAATCCAAGTGTTGCAGTTGATCTGATAGAGGTAGACGCTGTTGCTATAGTCTTCTGCTCCTGTTCGGCCACCGACTATCACCATGGTGTCTTTTAGCAAGGCTGCCGCATGAAAGAAACGTGAGAGAGGCTGGAGAAAAGAAAACAGTCCTGATTAGCCTGAAGTTTACCTTCTTTTAAAGGCAGCAAAAAAATAATAAATCAGTTGGTCTCTGGCTACCTTATTTCCCCTAGAAGGCACCAGTAAGGACCAGGTGAGGTTAGGGTAGTAAAGGCTGTATAGTTCTCCAGAAGGTTCTACAGCTTCCACATGAAAACGATAACCACCGAAAACATAGACAGCATCAGTCTGCTCATGATATACTGCAGAATGTCCATACAGACCTAAGGAAAGAAGAAGAGAATAAGAAGGAGGAATGCACTACACTACTACACCAAACTACACTACTACTCCATATTTGAATTTAATTATGAGCTGTTTGTGCAGTGTGAGGATTTTACCTGTAGGTGGTGTGCCAGTGTGTGGGGCAATAGTCCAGTTGCCAGTCTCTGGGTTAAACTCAAGCAAGTGGTGGTTGAACCCATTCTCTGGGGAGTAGCCTCCAATCAGTAGCACAGACAAGCCCCTGCGTACTGTCAGAGTGTGACCAGCCACAGGGGGCAGCACTGAGCTCTGAAGGTGAACGTAAATGGGTCAAAACCTTTGTTTCAAGTTTCAATTCAATGTAAATAAATAAATAAATAAATAAATAAATAAATAAGACAGGCAAATGAGACATTTAAAAGAGGGCTCTTCACCTCATACTTGCTCCACACTAGACTGCTGAGATTGAGGCTCCATGTGTCATTTGCAACACCCTTTTGAGTGACTCCACCCACCACAAGCATCAAGTGATGAGTAATGGTTTGAGTACCAGACAGATGGTCATGGATGGGTACCACAGCAGAGGCATGGTGGTAGCGTGGCATAGGGGTGGAGCCTTCTTCCAATGAACTGGTAAGCATTTGAGTCCAACGATGCTCAACCACAAAGTACCTAAGCAGATCAATACGTTGTCAGTTTTCAATGTATATTAATATGGTGGGTACAGTCATGTTTACTCAGTGATCTTTCTTTACGTTTCCAACCTGTAAACATTCCCCAGAATTCCTTCTGTGAGAGAGAGGCCTCCATACATCCAGAGAGTGCCTTGAGGCCCAGGAACCAGTGAGTGGCCCATCCTGTGGAGGAACCTGTGAGATGGATTCTGTGGGTGGCAGGGAAAAACGATAAAAGAACATCATGGTTTCTAAATAAATAAATAAATCAATCAATCAATCAATCAATCAATAACTAAATAAAGTCCTGTTGATTGAAACATGCACATTTTCACCACTGGGCTGTAAAGTATTACATTATCTTATAAAAAACAAGCATCTTATTATGAAATATAAATAGAAAATATCATAGAAACTGAGACGAATAACGAATACACTTGCAATCATTACGGTTTCATATTTTTTTTCTGCCATAATCCGTATTTCTAGTTTCACCATTTCCTTTCAGGTTTATTCAAGTTTATTTGGCACATTTAGTGAAAGGTACACATGAATATATCCCTGAAATCATAATCTGTAGAGGAAATTTTGATACCCAATTTCCCTAGTTGAGGTTCAGACGTTTAACATAGCGGAGAAGGCTGTTGATGGTTGTTTAAGTATATATGTGCATTTAACTTGGAACAATGCTATGGAACAATGTTATTTATTGTTCTATCAATTGCAAATTGACTACTCTGCTTCGAGGTGCAAGTTATTAAACATTACATAAGCTGCCATTTTTCACGTTGATCTGATAACAATGCGCTTGAAAATGACATGCTTGTAATTCCAACTTCAGAAGTGGGAAGTAGGATCTCCCCACATAAACAGTGTAACATTCACGAAAGTGAAACTCAGTACTCATTTCAAACTCTGGGTTACACTAGGTAGGGCATGGTTAAAACGATAATGTCTCTCACCGCTGTGAGCTGTGTGTCCAGTAGAGTCTCCCACACCAAGCTGTTTGGGTCTGAGATGGAGGAGCAGTTAGATCCAGCCCAGCCAACTGTGCAAACACACACTCCAAGAGTCTGTAATTACATAAAACAAAAGTTATATATACATATATAAAATCCAAAAGCTGGGACAAGGAACACTTTACCACCAGAAAGCTGATGCCAGGCAAGTAAGCAGGTATCCTTGCTAGGCTAAAAGCTAAACGTAACCATACATCAGATCAACCACACATCATTCGGTTATAGGCAGCTAAAAATTAACACTCTCCAACTGCACACAACACAGAGATGACATCAACAGTATCCTGTAAGACTGATTGGAGCCACATAGCATAACATACCATATTCTGTGTCACAGTGACATAAACCAGCCAATGAGATAAGATAAAATAAGATAAGATAAACCTTTATTAGTCCCACGTGGGGAAATCCTCAGTGTCACAGCAGAAAGGGATAGCAAGACACTCAGATGCAAAAACGTAGATAAATTACCACTATATATACACACAGTATAAATAATAGAAGTAAAAAAGCTATTTTATTACATTAATAGTATTGTAATTTTATTACAATAACAGTACTATTTACAGATTATTTACAGAGCAGAGCTAAACGTAATCGTAAGGAAAATCAGTGAGTTTCATTCTGAGGCAAAAAAGACCAAAAAAGAACCAAAGACTTTAAATATATTATATATATATATAACTTAAAACACATAACAAATAATAAATACAGCCCATGGTAACTATTAAAGGCTTGTTTATTATTTTATTACATTGCAAGGATTTGTTTATGTTTTAGAGCAAAAGACAAGCATATCCGCTAATGTGTTAAGGCTTGAAATCAGATGACCTGGTAATTGGTTGTATACCTATGCGTGTTTACTGTCAGTGCTTTGAATCTGCAGTGTTACAGATTGCTAAAATGGCATTATTACTAAGGTGGGGCATCATTCAAATAGTCTTACCTTTTATTAAAACTGTCGAATGAAATCATACACAATAAATAAAATTAATTGCTCAGCCCTAGCTAAAGATGACACTCAATAACGAGCTCTCTCACCGTGTTGCAGATGCCTCTGCCCTCTTCCACACCACAATTCCCTGGGCAAATGAGTCGGTCACAGAGCGGTCCACCGTACCCACTGGGACATTGGCAGATCCCATCACGGCACTGAGCCATGCCTTGGCATTCAGATGAGCCATCAGTATCTTCCCCAGGGACTCCCTCTGTACAGCGCCGTACCCAGAACGAGGCATTGAAACCCTGAGGATGGGCCAAGGACACATTTGCCTCAAAGTAGACAGAGATCACACCTACAACACAGAAAAAGTGTTAAAAATGTAATTTAAAAGACATTTTAAAAGTACAAAAAAAGTTTAAAGACAGGACTATAAAGGTACTGTATGATCAGACAAGCATCTAATACAGAGGGTGATATATATTACCAGATGTGGCTTCAACTGTGATTGGTTGATTTCGGCTTGTGCCACAAAAGGCTCCAATCAGGTTGTGGTCCGAGTGCATCACACCATTATTCAGGAAACGGGGTAGTCCATCAAAAACGTATACATACGAGTTCTGCATGAGACAAATGAAGCAACATTATCCTGCTGCAGTAACAGTGACTTCACCACATACACGAATGACTATGTAATAACCTAGTAGCATAACAACAGAGACACTTACTGTGCATTGTGTGTAGGAGTCTGGATGCAGGGTCAATGCCACAGGTGGGCAAAGCTGGCCTGGCATACAAGGTGCGAGGTCCTGGGAGACAGACAGGACCCACAGACAGTGTGAGAGACCACCCTGACCCCCTACTGCCCCACGCCAGCCAAGAGAGGATGAGAGGGGCAGTGTTGAGGCAGATGAAGATGACAGGACTACAGAGCGACCCTGACACTGCCTGAAACATGTGCCATTGTTCCTGTAAGAGAGGGAAAAAAAAAATATAGACCATGCGTCAAAATGTGTCTCTGAACTAAAGCTAAAATTATAAGGCTAAACATCTTCCTCAGTTTCAACATACATCCCATTACTCCACCATCTACAGGGTGTGTCAAAAGTCAGAAACTAGCCAAACATGTGATGCTTAATGATCCAACCACCATTCCCTTTAGACCACAGAGTAAAATGTTTGGTAAAATTATAATGATATAAATGTAACTTTTTTATTTATCCTTCAGATTTCCTTCAGCAAGCTCAAAATGAGGACAAACACCACTTATTCTTAACTGAAGTCTCACCGGGGATCTCCATAGTAGCCAGGCAAGCAGAATTCACAGTGTGGTCCATGGGTGTGGTGGGTACAGTAACACTGGCCTGTCTGGTTGTGGCAGTAGCCCTGTAGTGGGTCACCATGGCCATTACACTGACAAGGCACACAGCCTTCACCATCAGCTAGTGCAGAACCAAAGCTTCCTGGCCGACAATGCTCACAATGGGGCCCTGTTGTCCAGTCTAAAGGAGTGGAAAGGAAAAGGGACTTAAAATAGGATAAGTCGGACACTTTTTAGGCCAACAGTATCAACTCAAAATTACAAGGCAGATTAAGCTACACAATAAGACACACGACCAAAGTGTACATAGGGGCAATAAGATATGTAGGTAAATAAAAGACAATAGGAAACATTGTGTTTTGTAACCTAGTCAAAGACAGTTAGAGTGAAGATTAGGTACCCTGACAGTGGTCGCAGATTCCTGGTGCTGTAATGCAGGTGCTGTGGAAGTTACACCCACAGTCAACGTCACACTCCACCCCACTCAGCACTAGAGTAGCCGGATCTGAAGTCCAACCCAGAGAGCACTCACACTCGAATCGTGGACTGCCACTGCACTGGCCCTCACGACACTCGTTATAGCATCTACAAGAAAGAAAAGACAATCAGGCATTGTGCTAAACATGAAGTGAGATTAATGGAATGGATATTAATGGGCCCATAATGTGGCAAGAAACATTTTCCACAGCATAATACCACTTCTAACAGCCTGGACTATCATACTTATTTGACCTCCATTATCAAGACTGCAGAACTGCCACTCTGCTATGATTAATATTTTTCCCATTCTAATGGTTGATGTGAACATTACCAGATGCTGTTGGCCCGTATCTGCTTGATTATTATTATGCATTGCACTGCTGACAAATGATTGGCTAAACAGATAATTGCATGAATAAGTAGAGGTACAGATCCAGGGAAGGCATTCTACTAGATTGCGAAGCAGTACTGTGCGGATTTGATTGCATTAAAGGACATGAGCGTTAGTCAAGTCAAGTCAAGTCAGTGAGGTCTGGATGTTGAATGATCACCACCCCACATCATTCCCAACTCACAAACTCATTCAAAAAGTACTGGATGAAGCACCATCATTCCAGGTAACACAGTTCCACTGCTACACAACTCAATGCTGGGGGGCTTTCCACCTCTCTAGCCCAGGCCTGGCACGGTGCCAATAGGTTCATGTTTATCTGTTCCAGCTTGTCCTGCTTCTCTACAAGGACTAGACAAGCTGTATGTGCACACCTGGACATTGGAATCAGCAATGGGTCTGATGGGTCATTCAGCAAACTTAAAGTAGCTGAATGCGTTCATTAAAACAGGTGTCCATAAACATTTGGACATACAGTGTAAATTGTAGGTGTACCTAATGGTTAGGTGTTAGGTGCTGTTAGGTAATGGTAACTGTGTACTGTGAAGTGCTACTCACACACAAAACCGATACAAAATGAAGTAACGCATTGCTCACGTCTGATTGCAGTAATGTTCTCCGTCTCCAGTGAAGCCCCTCTCGCAATGGCACTCATAAGAGGTGGGGGTGTTCACGCAGGTGGCAGAAGGGTGGCAGGTATGGAGGCCCAATCGGCACTCCTCCACATCTGGACAAGACGGGTAAGACCACACGGCATCTCCATCACCCTCCATCCCTTCCAGCAGCTCCATCTCCATCTCAAGCTCCATCGGCCGTGGGGGGGACAAAGTCTGTGGCTCAGGACTAAAACAAGGAAAGGGATTTAAATGGGTGTTTGTGTCAATTCAAAGACTCATTTACTTTACACTTAAAGGATATAGGATGGGTATGCATGCATACTGTTTTGTCCTATTAGACATATCAGCATGTTTCAGTAGTAGTAAAAAAACAAAAAACTAAACTAAGGTTTAAGAAATTAAGGTTATCAAGTTGTACCTGGTGGCTTTCACTTCAGCAACCGCCACGGTGCAGTTAGTCACAGATGGGTCATTCATTCCTCCCCAGTCACCTTTCAAACACCTTAAAAATAAATAAGTATATAAGTAAATAAATAGCAGATGGAGAAAAAAGGAAGAGACATGCACTTATGAAACAATGTAACTATGTGACATGAACCAGAAACCCTGAACCAGAAGCCAGCTGCAGTCATCAGACGTTATTATTCATTACACTACATGAACAGTGTCTATATCCCACCTGCCAATAGTGGGATTGTTGTAGTCTCCACACCAGCCACACTGAAATGTCTGCAGGCATTCCGTACAGGTGGCTAAAGCTGAGCACTGCTTACACTGGGGAACGGAGTGGACGCTACGAAAGTAGACAAAAACATTTTAAAAATAATTCAACCATTCAAAAGCCCCCATCACTGAAGACAACACTTTAAGGGCTTTCAGATGCGAAGGACAATGTGAAGACAGAAAGTGAAAGGTTTATGAATCAACCCACTACTAACCATTAAGACATTCGCTTTGGAATCAGTCAGTGCTTAGAAATGCAGTGTCCTACCTGTCATACCAGTCTCTGCATTCTCCATATGGGAACTTGGTGAGGTAAGCAGCAAAGTAGAAGCAGGACTGAGCAGACTCACACCATGCACACTGGCTGGAGTTGGACAGACACTCTGCACACGTCATCCTCCTGTTACAAGCAGGAAAGTAGGCATATTATGGTTTAAAAAAAAAAAAAAAAACAGAGACAGATGAAAGGAAACCAATGAATTCAGGTAATAATTAGTTCCCACTTACTGACTGCAGACTTTAGGGCAACCTCCAGGGTCGCGGATGGAACCTTCCAGCCTCCCACGGCGACTGCAGAGGTAATCACCTTTCTTACTGGAGTTGATTTGCCACTCGCAGTAGGGGTCCTGCAGGGGAAACAATAATAGCTTAGACAACACTGCTCTCAACAGTGTCAGTATTGCTGACTGGTAAAAGTGGGTGATGGGAGGATATTTTATAGGTAGTACAATCATTTAAATCACTATCATCACTGTCCTGCAAAAACTTCAAACTTTTTGTTGTTTTAATTTATTTACAGAATTTGATTCTGGCAGATGTCCTTTATTGTATTATTGTCCTTTATTGTATCAAAACGTGATGCTGAATGGACCAATAGAAATGCTCCAAGATCTCTTAGAATGACTGACTTCCAGATTTTTTTTTTCCTTCTCCTGTAAAGTTGCCATTACAGAAAAACACTGTTACAGCATGACAGTAACAATATGCTTTACTGAGCACACTGATGTTTACTAAGCACCGATTGAACGCCTTGTCTGTAGCACAATTACCATGATGATGAACTTTTGTGCCATAATTTTATATATTTCTTATATTTTATATTTGAAAACATCTACAAGTAGCATAAGATCACATTGCTGCCATATAACTCAAATTTAGAAAAACTCTATAGGAGCCCAAGCAGCAGGTCTCCTATCATGCAACAGAGTGTAGCCATGAATCATGTACTGTATGCTGGTTGGCAAGACAGGTGGACATCTGTGTAGTACCTGAGTGCATGCTGCACAGTCTCTGTACTCCTCACACAGCGTACAGTGTTGGGGGTTGAGCAGCAGGTGGCGTTCTCCTCCTTTTGGCTCTAGGCAGGGCTCATGACTGACATTGGCACGGAGTGAACACACATTGGTGGTAGGACACCAGCCGCAGGACTGGTCGGACAGGCAGGCTGAGCAAGAGCGGTATTCAAAACAGGACTCAGAGCGATAGGGCTCCAAAAATAAGAAGGAGATCTCCTGTAGTTAACAACAAAGGAAGAAAAATTAAGAAAAAAATATTACAATCTTAAACCAAATGCACAACTCTGGGAATAAGCCAAACCCTAACCGTAGGAGAAACCTAACTGTGCTGAAGCCAAACTAAAAAGTTAAACTTAAAAGAACTTTGAATTAAGTTCAGGCTCTGAAAACTGAAATCTCAAACTAAAAAAAGAATGCCCTTACGCTTCCTCCAGGCAAGGCAGTTCTATTCCAGATCAGGGTCATCTCACTAGTCTGGCCTGACGCAGAGTTGTTGAGGTAGCCCTCCGCCTGGACCAGGTAACGGTTTCCCCGTGTCAGGTTCTGGAACAGACGAGACCCATCTGGCCGAGTTAGCAGACGGCTCTCCTTCTCCTCCTGAGCTGACCAGCGTCCCAGCACATCCGTCTGAGCCCACAAAAGAGTTTTATGTCATTAACATCACACTTACAAACACTTACCACACAGAGAATGTAACTGAACAAGAACTTTTCAGAAACCCGGTTCCATCCAGTTCACAAAGTTTGCCTACAGTCAGCGACTGTGTTTTGCCTTTGCATGGCAGCACATCACTCCTAAATGGGTGGTGTTGAAAGCACATTCCTGATATTGACACTTCAGCAAAACATCAGTGTGTGTGTGTTGTCTTCTCACCAGCTGAACAGAGTTGGGCCCTCCAGCCATCTGAGCAGTGAAGTGAATCTTCTGGATCCGAGCCCACACAGAGACAGTCTCCTGGGGAGGGGGAGCAGGAGGTGGGGCACCCCACAAGGGGTGAATAAAACCACGGAATTGCAGAGTGACATCCATCTCAGTGGAGGGGTTGAGCGTGATGGAGGTACTTCTTAGAATGGACACCTGTGAAGAGGAAGGAGACACGGATGTAGACGAAAAACAGACGAACAGATACGAAATCATGTACACAGAAAGCATGGCAGGGAAAAAGGAATATATGGATGAGAGTATCTTTTTAAGCTTATATTATCTGGCAGAGGTTACACCTGAATTTGATTAAGATGATGGATTATGAGGATAAAGATATGTTAAACCGGAGTGACTACTGTAGTTGCGGTGGAGTGTGTTAGTGACTGAAGCAGGACTCCACCAACGTGCAACCACAACCAGCATTTGCTACAAGTACAACGCTGTGTCTCCTTCGCTATGCTACACATTGAAAACACTAAACAACGTTAACATTTGTTTATTAAGTTGGACTATCCAACAAAATAATATAAAAAAATACTTGTGCAGAACTTGTTAAATGTAGTGTGCACTCTGCCACTCAGCAGAGAGAGAGTGCCATGCCTGGCATTAGGAATGGTGCCAATAGGTTTGTTATCTGCTAATCTATTCCTAATAGGGCATATAGTGTACAGTATAAAGTTTAAAAAAATCTTGACGGTCAATAGTACTTTTATGTAGGACCTCATAGCTGACCACATCAACAGACTGACCAACCAAGTGGACACTCTGTCACTAATTTATCCATGTTTTTTTAATGAATAAAATACATACATTTTCTAGTTATGTTATTTAAATACTCTATTTACTCTATATCTATTTATCTGAATATTAAATCCATAAAAATAAAAATAAAAATCCAACTCTAGCACAGACAGGAGTAGAACAAAAAACAAAGCAAGACAGCAACTACAACTGTAATGGACAAAGAGGGACAGAAAAGACACTGTCTGAAGACACAGGTCCAGTGATACTGCAGGAGGAATTGAAGCTAAAGAGAAAGAAAAGGTCAGCGTGCCCGGAGAGTCCTGACGTACCTTGTCAGGCTGCGACTGGTTGCGTGGATGCTGGAAGGTGAGCAGGTGCAGTCCCGGGACATAGTTCTCGGTGCGACAGGAGGGGAGGGAGGTCAGGAAACGCGTCCGCTCCCCCCACCAGCCGTACGCCCCTGAGATCTGGTCCACGCGGCACGCACTACGCTCTGCCAGGGGTTAGAGTTTACAGTTCAACACAAAGTCTATGCAGTATTGAGGTTTTTCGCATAAGCATCATCAAAGAGACAGCAGAGTCTATGGCATTCATTTTCACGCAATCAGGGAAGGGTGATGTACCTAAATACACAGTAGACCATGATAACCAGTATGCACAACCACAGACCAATGAGCAAATCATCATTTCACAGACAAAGGTAAGTTTTCAAGTCATGAAATACTGATTTGCTAAAACGCTCTGTGGGTGCACATTAGCACCATGATCCAGCTCAGAGATTCTTTGCTTGATAATTAATTAGTCATGCTGATCTTTCTTTATTCCATGTTCCTACCTGAGACTGGTAAACAGGAATCATTCTGCACACACCAGCCAAAATCACCAGGAGCACGCGGTAGAGAGTTGGGCACCCCACTGAATACCAGGCATGACTGGCAGTCAGAGAGGAAACGGGCCAAACCCAAACAGCCAGTGCTACCACACTACAGATATAAACACACAAACAAAAGCTGCTATTTAAAACACTGTAGACAGAAAAAAATGAAAGAAAAAGAACACCACAACAGGGACCACTGCAGAGTAATAATTAGCAAACTTTAAGAGAAAGGGTACAAAAGCTTGTTACCGGGTCAGTTGGCTGATACTCCCGACAGCGACCCTCACACCAACTGCACTCTGGATTTTTAAGACACAGACTCTCATCAGGTGCCTCAGCACACACAGCATCCTATTAGACAGAAACATACACATACAAGAAAACCTTACTTCTACTACAGACTGGTTGATTGTGATAATATATTGTCATGCAAAAACCTAGTATCTCTTTTTTTTGTTATTTTCCCACTGTGAATGTGAATCTGGCAGTTCCTCTTTAACACATGTTTAAAAAGAAGATTACCAAAATATAGATTTTATTATAAAAGAGAGAGAGAGAGAGAGCTGAGTCACATGACTGGAGGACTGTGCAAAGTTCAGAGAAACACACACACACACACACACACACACACACACACACACACACACACACAGATGTGAGTCAACCCAAATGTGCTTTATTTACACATAAGTGCATCAGTCACACCAAAAACACTACTTCTCTAAACCTGAGTTTCTAGCATTAATCTGTGTGGTGGCTCTTGCACCATGGATAGGAAGTTTCTCTAAGCGTTCTCTAAGGTCTTAAACTTTATCTACTATTCAAAATGACCAGTAAACATACATGTGTTTCCTACATTTTTATATTTTTATATATATATGAGCTGTCTCTCACCACTTTCTTTAGGTACTATTTTGTCTCATATCATCCTAGATGTACCGTTTCATTAATTCTGACTTAGTATGTTTCTCCAGAACAGAGCTGAGCAGAGCCCATATCAAATAAAATCTTCTTCAATGACTTTGTTTACTTCTTAAACATTTAATTATACAGCGGTAAAAGGGCAAAAACTGTGGAACCTCCCTTTAATTTTCTGTACTAAAGACTTGTGCAAGTAAGAGTTCCATCGTACCTGGATAATTTTTTTTTGTACTTTTTACTTATAACAGTTATGATGATAATTTACAAATTGCACTCACTCTGTCTCCAGGATCACTGATGACAAACAGTGGGACTTTGTATGCCACCAGGTCGCCAAGTGCAACCCCGCTATAGCCGCCAGCAACAAGTAGTACACGACCGTCCATCACAGCGGCAACATGGGAGTAACGACCTCTCACCGGCTGACTTCCTATTGGATTATGAATGGAAAAAGCACTTTAGACACACAAGGCTTAAACAGCATTAGCTATGATCAAGGGAAATATGTATATTGCTGTTTTTACATTCACTGCCCAGCTCTCCTCTTTTCATTCTATTAATAAAAATACACTTACGATGCTGCAGATTCTCTCCAGCAGAAACCCACTGGTGGCATCCAAGGTGGTAGAAGAAGATCTCTTCGTCATAGCACTTTTCCTCCATGTAATGGATGTGCACATTGCCACCTGAAGAACAAAGACCGCCCATTTTTAGCACAATTTAATGACAGCTGAAAAGTTTGTAATGGTTGTCCAAACACACACACTCCACAGCTTGGTTACTGTGAAATGACCGCAAAATGTGAAGTAAAAGAACTAACACTAACCATACACCACCATGTAATTGCCAATGATGGAGGCTGAATGGAAGGCTCGCTCTCGGGGTCCGTTAGCAGGGAAACGGGAACGGAGGGAGGTCCAGAAACGTTTATCCACATGAAACACGTCTGTGGAGTTTACCCGCACACTGAACCTGAGGAAAAGAAAGCTCTTGAAAGGCATGTATGGAATTAGGACTACTGTCCTATTCCAAACAAATCTACCTGAATAGGTCTTCACTGAAAATGGTTTTTACACTGCTATAGAGGAGGAGAACATTGTGTAAACTTGATTTTTTCCACAAAACGTCATACCTGGCTGTAGTGGGTCTATGTCCTCCATATACTAGCAGAGTTCTAGATGGAGCGTGAAAGACCATGCTGTGACCTGCAGTGGCAGGAGGCTTTCCACCATATGGCTGCACCGTCTCCCAGACTCCGTTCCACAGCCGAAAGCGGTAGAGAGAGGAGGAAAACATGTCTTCTTCTGTGCGCCCTGTGGACATAAAGGGGAAATGGGAGAGAAAGCTTTAAAAAAAAAATAATAATAATAACTAAAAAAAAAAAGAAAAAGAAAAAAGAAAACTGCTATAGTGCTCATGAGCAAGGCACTAAAGCATACCAACTAACTGAAAATATCAGTAGGTACAGAAGCGTTCTTTTATAATGACAGCAGGAAGAGGTCTGTATGATGGCTCAATATGTTGTTAAGAAAGCTGTTATTTTGCAACTACTGGTTACATAATGAGTACTCTGTTACATGTAGTCCTGTTGACCTTTCTAATATGAGCTTACACTTACCCCCAAATATATAAAGATAGTTGTCTACAATAGCCGCTGCATGATTTGCCAGCCTAGGAGCCCCTGGGGCAGAAGACTGGCCAAGCTGTTGCCATTCATCTTGCTGTGGGCGGTATAACCAGACATCACTAGCCAATGAGTGGTTGGCAAGCTCACCACCATAGATCACCATGTTACCCTGCCATTCCACTGCTGTGTGAGAATGCCGTGCACTCTTTTAAAAGAAAAAGAGAAAAAACAGAAAATTAGCCGACCAACATAACGTACACACAATCAATGCAAGCAGAAAGAGTGACAAAAAACACACAAAAAAAAAATAAGGATCTTACAGGGGCAACAGAGTGTAGCTTCTTCTCCCATTTATTGGTTGAGAAATTGTACTCCATGAGGTCACCCAGTGCTCTGTTCAAGTCAAAACCTGAAATACGAAATAATATCCATTTAGAGACTTAAAGAATCCGGCACTTCTTCATTTTGTTATGAGTATCCTTGGCATGATCATTTATACTGAATACCGCAACAATTTACATTTGTAATACTACAAATTCATTAGTCTGTATGCATAGTCTAACTGCCATCAACATCACTGACACAGGGAGAAGGATTGCTTTCAGCAAAATTACACTGCTACTGTTTAGGTGTTTAGCATCTGCAGCCTAGCATTAGCCACCTGGCTATAGTTACCCTTCTACCTTAAAGCACCATTATGTATCATATTTACCTTAAAATAGCAGCTTCAAAATCATTGTGATGCACCAATGACCTGTAATGTTGAGAACAGCATCTCCATAATTGCTACTCTGGGCAATGCTAATCTATGTAACTTTGGTGAAACGGAGCAGGACAACGATTAAAATCCTGTAATCTTGCTCTACTAGCGCAGTCTTCATTATTCTTATACTTCAGATCCCGGTTCTGTACCTCTCAGCTTATCCAGAAAAATGTCTGTGTAAAGTGTGTCCTTAAGGGGTGGCTCAAAGCATGAATTACACTTTGTCCTCCTTAAATTCATATTATTTGCCTGTCCAGCACCGAGTGGGGCCAGTAGTTACTTCGAATGACATTAAGACTTTCTCCAGAGCCTGGGAAAGAATAGTACCCTAAAGGTACACATATGGCTGTAAGATGGTGGTATATGCAACAATTTATGGCAGTAAGGGAGTATTGTGTGTAATGTAAACTAGAGATATAAGGACTAATCGACTATGTATCAGTATTGGCCAATGTTCAGCCCAAATATGCGATCAGGTGACATTTCTATCCAATCCCGAGAGCTGGTCAGATCATATGATCCATATCTGGTGAGTTGCTCTGCACTGTGTGCAGCACATCAGTCACAGGACCCTGCAGTTCCTCATTCAACAGCTATATGAGTAATATGGATCTCACTCATGGCTACAGAAGCCTGTTATAGCCAGTGTAGAAATCTGCTCTGCATGCAGAGCCTCTGGTGGTTTTTGGACATATCTGATTCAAGTTCAAATATTTGTAATATGTGTAAAACTAGCTCTGCCTCGCGAGAAAGCAGTGTAAACGCTTTTAAAACAACTATCCAGAAAACGTACCACTCCGAAGAGTACATCAGTTAATACAGTGGGTGTGAGAATACAGCTGAGCTAGCAAGCAAACACCACCAACGACCCTCTTAACTACTGAACCTTCTTTTCTAACTACTGAACCTTCTATGCTCAGTCACAGAGCACCCACAAAGACTTCTTCCCACTCACACTACAGCTGAATTTCCACCCATTCAGTTCAGTTGGAAATAACCATACAGATTATATCAACCTGTACATTTAAACTGCTTTAAACGAGTGCAATATGGTACATAGAGAGTATGTATAGTGTATGTGTAGTGTGTATAATGTGTGTGTATGTGTGTATATATATATTTATCAAATACGGTATAAGTTAATTGTAAAGTGTAAATATTTAGTATTCAAATTTTTGTACTTTTGTCAAGAGGAGACCCCAGTCTTTTCACTCTTCTATAAACGTACCTCCAAACATGTACAAGGCCCTGGTGGAGGACAAGTAGACCCCAGCTGATGCAGTCCGAGGGGAGGCCTTGACATCCCCAGTGTTAACCTCCCACCACTGTCCCACACCACTGTTGTCACGGAGACCAAGCTGACAGCTCTGACCAACAAAGCCAGAGTTACAGAGGCAACGCTCTCCCCTCTAAAGGAAAGCAAGCAAGCAAGCAAGAGATATCACAATTACAGTTATGCTTTATACACACAGAAATCTAAATTATTTACTTAATTTCTAAATGGGTAGTCAGAGTAATCACACAGATACTGGTGCTATAACATCCAGGAATATTATCAACATGCAGTAGCCATGCACCAAAATGTTAGCCACTGATACAATAAATAAAAAAAATGAACAAAAGTGGCACTAACAGAGAAAATGGCTTTTTTTTGCATTCAACATTTCTAGTAAAGCAGTAGAACCACAAGCAAAACTACGAGCCTACCTTATCACAGTGACCGTGGTCATGGTGGGTACAATCTGAAGAGCAGAGCCGCTTAGTGCAGTCCACCCCTCCCCAGCCCTGATGGCACTGGCAACGGGATGAGGCTGAATCGCAGCGCCCATGACCTCCACAGTCCCCAGGGCAAAGTGAGAACGTATAAGTGGCATTGAAACCCAGCAGGTTGTAGTTAGCATCACTGAAGAGGTGGAGCAGCATCTGCAAATGAGGAGCAGAGGTAAGAACAGGAAGAAATGGTAGAAAGAGGGAGAAGAAATAGGATGTAGGTCCCAGCGTAGGCAACATGTGGCTTGATGCGGGTACAATATGCGCTCACAAGGCATCTGATATTAATGTTTGCTGCTAATATCTTGACTATGCAAAGTATGCAAAACATGCCTTCACTTTAAAGTCTCTCATAAACTTATAGGGGATTCTAAGAAATTTACAGCAGGTTTAACAGTCTGAGGAAATCACAAGCAAAACTGAGTAGCTCATGTTAAACTGCAATAAGGTGCACTTCCACTATCTCCACCCATTATTTACAAAGTACTCCCTAATACGTTTATGCACGAGGAAAAGCAATTATGTTTCGCCCTATGCACAAGGTCCATAAACTGCATGTGCATCATACATAGCATGCAGGCAAAATCAGTCCAATATGCACCTAAACAGACCTAGTACAGCATACTCAGACAGGATGAAGAAAGATAAATAAAAGTGGAAGTGGACAAGAATTAATTGGCTGATGTTCCCCAGGATTTCCTGTCATACAAACCAGCATTACGTAAATGGAACTAAATCCAAACATCCACAAGGTTTCTCCATCAGCAATGCTTAAATGCTCTGCAGTTTATGTACTTATGACTGAAAGATGCCCTTTCAAACAAACCATCATGAAATCAAGAGCTGTCAGTTACACACATTTTCTCATATTTCTGCTTTGTGTTTCCTATTTAAACTTCTCTGAACACCCAAGTTTAATATTATCCAAAAATGTCAACATATCAAAATGTGTCTAATATAAGTACTGCTCCTGACGCTTACCAATATCAAAAACAATCTTGAGAAAAGTCCTAACAGAAAGTCTACGTCAGATCCATGATGTGTTTTTAAAGTGCAGAACCGTTCACAACTCTGCTCTTATCAGAATCTTTATTAGTGGGTTTTAAGAAGAACAGTTTGTAAATATGGCTCAATGTTGATTAGCTTAGGTAAGGCAGGATAAGTCCTCCAACTCAGACTAAGAACTGGCTTAAACAAAGATAAATGATAAAGTTGCCACTGCACAACACAACACTTTAAGCACTGCAAAACAATCTGTAAAACAATGTTTTTCGCCTTCTGATGCAGCCTAAACTGAGCTATCATCATGCCCTGACAACGCAGTGCACTGGGTAATGGACTTTAAATCAACACAGCAACTTTCCTTGATTCCACAGAGGCTACAAATCCATTCACTCATGGAGCAGGAACGTTTTCTGCTCACCTTGCCAGACTTTGCCTCTATTGGTTGGGGAAGTGTAGTGCCACTCAGACTTGCTAGCAGGGGGCTCTGATAGGAGTCTCCATCATAGATGAACAGGTAGTCATAGGTGCACTCTGTCTCCATGAAAGTGAAATTGAGCACTATGTGATAATTGCTGCCAGGAGCTGCGAGAGAAGGAAAAAGAGGGTTTATCTGTGAGCAGAATGATCGGTGTAGAATATTATAATGATAAACTGTAGAAGAAAAACACTGTATCCTTTATGAATGATCCTGCATTGCAACAATAAATGTAATGTAATACCTTTTAATATAACTGTTATATTAACTGTTAATAACTGTTAATATTATGTCTTAAAATAGCCAGTAAGACTAATAAGACAAAAAGAATAAGTGAGCTTTTTTAAAGCCCCCTCCTAGCATTTTAAAAGCTCAGAGTTACAGACACGACAATGAAAGTGACAGAAGCATATGTCCTGACGTGCTCAAGTAATATTGCAGACTTTACACATATGCAGCGTTATGCAGTTTTCATGAGTAGTCTTGTGCAGATCCACCAAACTTCCATAGTGGAGTAACAGTGTTTTGGCCCAGAGGGACAAATGACAGAGATACTGATCTCCTTATTACAATCAGTGGAGCGGCAACATTATTCTGAAGCTGCTATTTTACGGTACAATTGCTGCATAATGTTGCCTTTAAGCTAGAGTTGCAAACAACAGTGTGAGTAAAAGTAGGCAAACTGTTTAAGCAATACTGCAAAGTTCATGAGCAACTGAGTCAACATTAGGAGGGAATCAATATTACATATAAAAACCCGGGACACATGTTGTTTTGGATGGTAATTAAAATGGCTATATTTGTGTTGTAGACATCACAACCCCTAGTGTGTCCTTTTCTCCAGATAATTTAGGATGCCTTATGCTGCATAAGATTTCTTATCCATTTTGTCATTTATAGGACTCTTTATATTTTTATTGTTCTGTATCTTATTTTATTTATATCTTCATATAATACCATTAATCTGCTCTTGTTTTTGTTCTTTTCACTACTTTTGTGCTTCTGTAGTTTGTGAATTGCCATGTGGGGATTAATGTAGTAATCCTTGAGAATTTCCCCACTGCGGGACTAATAAAGGACTATCTTATCTTATCTTATCTTATCTTATCTATCCATCTATCTATCTATCTGTCTGTCTGTCTGTCTGTCTGTCTGTCTGTCTGTCTATACAAATCTAAACCAATAAGTTTGCCTACAACGCACCATTTCACATCAGACGACTCTGAATTATTCTGTTTACATTTAAGTGACTAAATTATGCAGAATATTTGAAAATTTATAAAACACCCTTTTAGTTCCTGTGTACTACTAATTTGGTGTATTAATGACTCTCCTTCCTCTAATATTTTGCTGTATCATGGATAGAGTATGTATGGTCACACATTTTGCCACACAAACATCACCTTCTACTTAAAATAAGCACAGTAAGCACTGTTAGACATCAAAGCAGACACTGCTGAAGCAAGTGTCAAAGTCAGACACCTACAAACAACTGCAGTCAATCCATTCCTCTTGACACTCACCTGTGATGAGCCATTCACAGTTCCCATTCACTGAATAGTTTCCTGGCCCGTCTGTGACATATCCTGGGGGTCCTCTCAGGATCTGCCTTTGGCCTTTACAGTCCCCTGCCCAACACACAGGGGCCAGCAGGAAAGGCAGGAACAGCGCAGGAACAAGGGAATCCATTCTCTCCTCCAGCCAGATGTGGAGGAGGGAGGCAGTGAGAGCTGGAGGTCTTGCTTGCTCACAGTTTGGGGACCTTATAAGAGAAATGTAGCTAGCTAAAATGTCAAGGTCTGCAAGCAAACATACAAACAATCAACGTTACAACTGCCTTACAGATAGATAGCTACCTGAACAAAGAATCGAAGTGACTGGTAGCAGTTTTACTAGGAAAGACGACTAACGTTAGCAAACATCGACAAAACTGGCAAAACTGGTGGACCTTTCGACTTTGGCCATCACAGGGTTGGCACTGAAGTACCTAGCGGTTCGTTCAGCTAGCTTTAATAACGAAGCCTTGCTCTTAGGAGAGCTAAGCTAGCTATGTTAGCTAGCTAATATACAAGCAGGATATGACATATTTGACATAGCTAATTCAGTCGGCACAAGAGCAACGAAAACAATAGTCGTTTCTGAAAGGTTGCAGCCCGTTGGCAAGCCTGTTACACCAAGAGATAAGCTAGCTAGCTAGGTCCAGCTAACGCTGCACAGACCTCCAGCTGCTAGCATACGAGTCACATCTGCATTAAAGCTCAACAAACCCTTTATCGTTAACTTACCAATTTCCGAGTCCTTATCTTCATTCTTTAAAGCATATATTTACTGATTAATTACATTCTGCCAATCCTACTACTGCTGCTGCTACTAAATCTGATCATATCGCCTGACTGAGCTAACCCAGCTAACTGTTATTGTTGTGATAGCGGTCGGTTCCACGAGAACGTCTCAAGGCGGCGCAGGACGGCGGCCTTTAAAGGCTCCACTAGCGGGCTAACGTTAGCAGCCTTTTGCGGTCTACAGTTGTATCTAGATCTACTGCGACCAAAGTCACTTTAAATGTCGCCGACGGTCCAGTCGTATATTATAACATCAGTTTTGCGACCCCAGACTACTCTACATAGCACAGAGCCCAGAGTAGGACTTCTATGGAAGGATGTTAGTGCTAGCTAGCTTTGCTGTTTGTGCTGAAGACCCTCAGCAGCATCTGTATGTATTAGCAGTGAATGAATCATTCTTTGAACCGATTCTTTTCAATACAGTCAAGTATTGAATCACAAGCGCATTTCTGGTATTTAGCTACGTATTTGTAAATCACATAAGCTCTGAATCAAATTAAATTGTTTCGAATTACAGCGTATATGGAGGGACTGAGAAGAAATGCCATTGCTGGACGAAAAAGAATGAATTGGACGTTGGATTCATTCACTGACAATTTAAAGAATCGGTTTGGTAAACTGAATCACTGAACCCTAATAATAAAACAGTGCCTGCATTGCTCTCCATCAGGAGCTATCAGGACTGCAATCTCAAACATGTGTCTTGAAAATGTCTTATATCCTCATTAGCACGTTTCTATATTAGATTAGTAAAACAATCAATCAGTCATTTTGGGAATTTGTTACTCAAGTATTATATGCAGACAATACTATATAAATATTTATTATATTGTTTCTTAAATGACTGTAATGTTCAGGGCATTAAATAGGGTTATATCCAATTTTATATATTTTTATATCCATTTTATCCATTCATTTGTCCTCTTATGAATGTCTCTGTGGGTTTTGTTTCTTTTGAGGTGCTCCCACAAACATACCATGTTGTAACTTTATGTCTGTGTGTTCACACACTTCGTTGTTCACATCTCCATCCATTATGGAGTAAACAATGCATTTTGAAACCAGAACAATTTTCACATTGAACATGAAACAAGAAAATGTGCTATTGCATGAAACAGATCATTTAATTATATCTTGATACTGTGGTTTAGGGAGATAAAAACAACACAAATATTTAATGAACACCTACATCAGTGAACAAATGAATGAATTAACAGAAAATGCCTGTGTTACAGTTTTGGTCTTATTCTCTAAGTCTTATTCCTCAACCCTCACTTCTCTCCTGGACTCACTTTTTAATAAACAGTTGCCTCATTGTATGTTTTGGCTGCTATAAGCAAATGAAAAAGAGGGGAAAGTATGTTTATATATAGTTTACATAAATGACAATGTTGAGTTATATGATATATAAATATACATGTTCTGTGACTAGTATAGTTGACAGCATGCTTGAATTCACTCCCACTCCATTCATTTTTGTCTAATTTAAGGATATAATGAGAAGAGGGTGGTCTACTTTTGTCTCTACGGGTCTGAATAAGATAATAATTACTGTCAACTCAACTTTATTAAAACTGCACCTTTTAATTTAAAAGCATGATAAGACAACTTTAACTCTAAACAAACAATATACACTGCTCAAAAAAATAAAGGGAACACTCAAATTACACATTCTAGATCTGAATGAATGAAATATTCTGATTGAATACTTTGTTCTGTACAAAGTTAAATGTGCTGACAACAAAATCACACATAAATCATCAATGGAAATCAAATTTATTAACCAATGGAGGCCTGGATTTAATTTTGTGTCACACACAAAATTAAAGTGGAAAAACACACTACAGGCTGATCCAACTTTGATGTAATGTCCTTAAAACAAGTCAAAATGAGGCTCAGTATTGTGTGTGTGGCCTCCACGTGCCTGTATGACCTCCCTACATGGTGGATGGAGCGAGACATGATGTCCCAGATGTGCTCAATCGGATTCAGGTCTGGGGAACAGGCAGGCCAGTCTATAGCTTCAATGCCTTCATCTTGCAGGAACTGCTGACACACTCCAGCCACATGATGTCTAGCATTGTCCTGCATTAGGAGGAACCCAGGGCCAACCACACCAGCATATGGTCTCACAAGGGGTCTGAGGATCTCATTTCGGTACCTAATGGCAGTCAGGCTACCTCTGGCGAGCACATAGAGGGCTGTGCGGCCCTCCAAAGAAATGCCACCCCACACCATTACTGACCCACTGCCAAACCGGTCATGCTGAAGGATGTTGCAGGCAGCAGATCACTCTCCATGGTGTCTCCAGACTCTGTCACGTCTGTCACATGTGCTCAGTGTGAACCTGCTTTCATCTGTGAAGAGCACAGGGCGCCAGTGGCGAATTTGCCAATCCTGGTGTTCTCTGGCAAATGCCAAGCGTCCTGCACGGTGTTGCGCTATGAGCACAACCCCCATCTGTGAACATGGGGCCCTCATACCATCCTCATGGAGTCGGTTTCTAACCGTTTGTGCAGACACATGCACATTTGTGGCCTGCTGGAGGTTATTTTGCAGGGCACTGGCAGTGCTCCTCCTGTTTCTCCTTGCACAAAGGCAGAGGTAGCGGTCCTGCTGCTGGGTTGTTGCCCTTCTACGGCATCCTCCACGTCTCCTGGTGTACTGACAGACACAGCAAACCTTCTTGCCACAGCTTGCATTGATGTGCCATCCTGGATGAGCTGCACTACCTGAGCCACTTGTGTGGGTTGTAGAGTCCGTCTCATGCTACCACGAGTGTGAAAGCACCACCAACATTCAAAAGTGATCAAAACATCAGCCAAAAAGCATAGGTACTGAGATGTGGTCTGTGGTCCCCACCTGCAGAACCATTCCTGTATTGAGTGTGTCTTGCTAATTGGCAATAATTTCCACCTGTTGTCTATTCCATTTGCACAACAGCATGTGAAATTGATTGTCAATCAGTGTTGCTTCCTAAGTGGACAGTTTGATTTCACAGAACTTTGATTTACTTGGAGTTATATTCTGTTGTTTAAGTGTTCCCTTTATTTTTTTGAGCAGTGTATAACAGTACAATCAGAAAACAACAAATATGAACATACTACAAGTATGTGCCAAAAATAAAAAAAGAGTAAAAAAGAAATATATCAGATCTCACAGAGGTAGCTTTGGTAATGTCTCTGTTGACCACGTCTACATTTGTGAACATGATATTTGATGAAGCAAAAAATGCAAAATGACCCCCTGAGAACAGCAGGCTATGGTCAGGGATTAGGGTCTATGGAAATCCATGTCAAGTAAAATGAATTTCTCTCATCCCTGCACTGGCTACAAGTTCATTCTGCTTGGATTATAAAACACTGCTCTGAACATATTAAGCTCTGAAACACTTTCAAGGCTATACGCATCACTTCTGGACAACATGGAAGTAAACAGGTATCTGTGCTAGGCTAAAAGCACTGTCCAGAGAATGGCCGACTGGAGGAAACATCACTGCGATATCCATGTGAAGGCTAGGGAAGTGAGCAAGCACCCGTGCAAAGGTAATAGGTAACCCTTGCGGACCCTACTGCAGTCTTTTGATCTACAGCTAACCACATGCTGTGCTAACTGTACATTCAGTCAATATGTGAAAGGTCTAATTAACAAGTTTTGGGTACAAGGGCATAACCTATGGATATGTGTATCCGGACTACTAGTAAGAATTACTGAAGAATTACTAGACCCCTGTAGTAGATTTCACTAGTAAAACAAATAATTACTTTTTTTAATTGCACTATTTAATAGTCAGAATTACAGTGTAGACCTCTGGCATAGGCCTTACTAGTAAAAGAAATAATCATTGATATTTGTAATTGGACTTTTTACTTGTCAGAATTACAGTGTAGACCTCTGGAGTAGATTTCACTAGTAAAAAAAGAATTACTTTTTTTAATTGCACTATTTAATAGTCAGAATTACAGTGTAGACCTCTGGAGTAGATTTCACTAGTAAAACAAATAATTACTTTTTTTAATTGCACTATTTAATAGTCAGAATTACAGTGTAGACCTCTGGCGCAGGCCTTACTAGTAAAAGAAATAATCATTGATATTTGTAATTGGACTTTTTACTTGTCAGAATTACAGTGTAGACCTCTGGAGTAGGCTTTACTAGTTAAAAAGAAATCATTTATATTTTTAATTGTACTATTTAATAGTCAAAATTACAGTGTAGACCACTGGAGTAGGCCTTGCTAGTAAAACAAAAATAAATATAGATTTTTTAATTGCACTATTTAATAGTCAGAATTACTATTTTTACTACAGAATTGTAGACCTCTGGAGTAGTTTTTAAAAATTAATTTTAAAAAAGTTTGTGCTGCTGAATTGTTCATATATTGAAAGTGAATATAAATGTAAATATATAAAACTACATTTTATATATTATATAGATTATATATATTTATATACATTTTATTCTACATTTATTATTCTATTACAACTAGCCAAAACCAAATAGGAGTTTTATTAAATTAGCTTTTGTAATAGTCAGAATACAAGTATTCACGTACATTACATTTATTTTGTAAACAAAAAAAGGCAAATATATTTAACTAGATTTTTTACTAGTAAAAAAGAGAATTGTATTCCTTGTAAATCAGTGGAAACATGCAGTATAGCTATAGTGTCCCGGCAGCGACTAGTCATCTGCCTTTATAAATCTGTAGATCTGGTCTTATTATTAGTGAAACTAGTTTTGCACTAGGATATACTGCATTACAGAGCTCCTGAATTTAATCTTTACTAGTAAATCTTTATGTTGTACCGCTGATGGTATTTTAGGCTAACTCTGCTTGCCATACTCGACCCAGCCCGCGGAGCTCCTCCCCTGCAGCACGGGGCAGCTCAGCTGAACTTCAGTCAGTAGGGCGGATTTCAGGAAGAAGGCCGAACCGGAAAAACAGGCTTTAACCTAAACGCCTGAGTCTCGGAGACAGAAACAGCACGCAGGCCTGTGTTTATTTACTTTAGTTTTTAGGTCAAAACGGAGCGAACCTGAGTCAAAGGAAACGACCACGTCTCTGCGAGCGGTCTCCACCGCCAGGCAGGGAGGAGGAAAGCGAAAGTAAACCTTCTGGCAGCAACATGGCCGCGAACACGATGGACGAGGATTTCACCGAAAGACCGTCTCTTCTCGAGTCAGACCTGACCTGCCCGGTGTGTAAGGAGCTGTTCCGGGACCCCGTGTTGTTGTCGTGCAGTCACAGCTTTTGCCGAGCCTGTCTGGAGGCCAGCTGGAAGCACAAACCCTCCAAAGAGTGTCCCGTGTGCAGGAAGTGCTGTGAAGGTGAGCCGATACCGAATCGGGCTCTGAAAAACACCTGCGAGTCCTTCCAGAAGGAGAAAGGCTGGAGAGTCCCCGGAGCCATCGAGGTTCTCTGTGGTCTACACCAGAGAGACCTCCAGCTCTTCTGTATTAAAGACGAGGCGCCCATATGCGTCGACTGCGTGACACTGCACAGCGGGCACGACTTCCTGCCATTGGACCAGGGGGTTCCCTTCTGTAAGGTAAACAAGCCAGTCCCACACGGTGGGCTGCATTATTGGGCTGTCTGCTGTATTATTCAGCTGGTAACCTGGAGTTCAGGGATTATTAGCTGCCATCTACCATTTCTTAGACATCTGACTTTCCATAATCACCCATGATAAGATTTTTTAACTGTAAGAATTTTAAAACTCACTGTTCACCCCAGTCACAGTCCCTTGAGTACTATTTGATACTGATATCAGTCTGATACTTTTGGTCTTCAAAAGCTACTACATTTAAAAATGAGTGATTATATTAAAAATTAGTGATAAAATTAAGAGATTAAGATCCTTTCATGCAGTGGAGCACACACAAAAAACACACCTGTAACTATGAACAGTGAGCACACATGCCTGGAGCGTAGAGCTGGGCAATATCACAGTATTTGTATCCTATTGTGATAAATTTGTTATCGTGATGCACAGTATGCTTCTATGAGTGTGTCGTGAATATCGCCACACTGATTATCTGCATGTATTTTTACAAAGAGTGTGTAAAGTGCACGTATTTGTCACTGTACTACATACAGCGAAATGTTTTCTCTGCATTTAACCCATCTGTGGTAGTGAACACACACACACACACACACACACACACACACACTAGTAAACTAGGGGCAGTGAGTACACACACACACACTGCAGAGAGGGTAAAGGGCCCAACAGTGGCAGCTTGCACGGGAATCAAACCCCAACCCTGTTACCAATAGCCCAGCGCTCTAACCGCTGAGCCACCACTGACCCAATTAATAATAAGTCTTATTTAATTAAATGGAGTTCAGCATAATTTGAGTAAAAATCACGGTCCTCAGTATGGGAGAGTATTTGGATAGCAGTTTAAAAAAATAATGCTGTTGATGCATTTTGTGTACATGATAACATTATGCAAAAAATATAGTAAAATATGTCTTTTAAATATCGTGATATAAAATTTTCCATATCGCCCAGCTCTACTGGAATGGGAGAAATTGAGTCAAGTGCCTTACTCAAGAACACCTCAGCCATGCCGGTCCGGGGCATCACACTGTTCTGGTCCCTAGCCCCACTCTAACCCTTAAGCTGCCCTAGTTAGTAATTTGTATTAGTGATTAATGTAACTTCACTCAAGAAGAGCATCCTAGGGTAGGATATCTCTTTACAAACCCTAAAGAAGAAATAAACCACTGATGTGACATAACACGATGGGAGAGTGCGCTAATACAGGCTAGATGTGTTACAGGGATAGATTGGATTTTTTTTTTCCTTCAGTCATTTGTGCTGATTTCAGTCTGACATTGGTATTCATTTAAGTTATATGCCACCTGTAATGGAAACTAAGCTTACAGAGATCCGAGTCTCAGTCTGCAAGTCCGTGCTGACAGTGGCAGAACCCATCTTTTACTGGTCAGCACTGGTTAGCAAATTAAAATAACCCAACAAAAGCATAAAACAAAGAATTAACCAATAGATACACAGTAATGAAAACTGAATAAAGACATAGAAGGAAGACTAATACTACACAGATGTGTTCAGATTTAACAACGGAAAACCAGTTAGCAGTAAAGGTTTTAGTAAGAGTAGGTGCAGGACTATCAGGAGGATGAGGGGAGCATGATGGTGGGGGTCTTTGGCTGAGCCAGAGGGTGAATAGCATGTGCAGGTGGCTCCATAGTGGTGGAGTTGGTCTGGAGGATAAGCAGCTACATAGATACCCTGTCAAAGGAAGGCGGTTCAGCTCAGCAAAAACAAATAAAAAATACACAGTGACTCCAGAAGGCCCCCCTTTAACAAACTAGCTGAAAAGGGGGAGCCAGGAGGAAGCACAGAGGTGGCGTTCCTTGAGACATGAGAGCATTTTTGCCCGACTGTCAGCGAACCTAAGTGAACTTGTGAGACTCAACCAGAAATCTTTGTGAATGTTTGTGAATCACCAGATCTGCATTTTTTATCTAATGAGGATAAACAAGAGAGTTTTCAGCCTGGACTTCTTAAGTTGAGACTGTGTCTAAGTCTCCCTATTGGATTTACAGCAGTTTAATGTGCTGCTACTGCAGATGTTTTGCAGTGGAGATATTGGATTAGAAGGTTTTTGGGGAAAACAATAACATGCTGTTTTTGGCTGTTGGGAAGCAAACATAACTTTGCAGCCTTCCTGAGGTGTAGACATATGAAAGAAATGACTGAAGTCCATATTTAGTCTCTGACTTAATTTCGCACAATAAAGAGCAGTCTACCCAAATAACGCTTAATTGCATATATCAGTAATAAAGTTGTAGTAACAGATCCTGTTTAATTATAAGGGGCAATAAGAGGTTGGAAAACCGCATGACTTGATTTTGCTACCTTAAATCAGACAGACATTATAAAAAACTTTAAGGATGCACTCATGTACAACAGAAATCTCTTTTAAGAACGTGTTTTGTTGCAGGATGAGCTCAACATGAAGATCAGCATCCTCGCTCATAAGCTGGAGTCTTTCAAGAGAATGAAGAAACGATATGGTGACACAGTTACTTTTATTCAGGTAATTACATTCACTCGTCTATCACTCGCTGTGGTTTCTAGCCAAATCTTATTACTGCTATTGATATTTCTGCTGATGGAGGAAACAAATAAGTAATATAATTGATTGTATTCATTATGATTGAGTGTAAACTCCTGTTTTCGTCGCATTTCTCAGAGCCAGTCTGAGGAGGCAGAGAAGCAAATCAAACAGGAGTTTGAAAGACTTCATCAGCTCCTGAATGATGAAGAGGCTATCAGAATTAGAGCCCTGAAAAAAGAAGAAGATCAGAAGAAGCAGATCGTAAAGGAGAAGATTGACACCATAGCTCGTGAAATCAACTCTCTCTCTGAGCTGATTCAGTCCGTGAGGAGGGAAATGGGGGCAGAGGATTTGACTTTCCTACAAGTATGAGGCCTACTGCTGGTTAAACACACTGTGTCCTGTCTTGCGTTACCTTTTTAATATTGCAGCTCATTCCTCATACTGTACTCTTTTCTTTACAGAACTTCCAAACTCTTAAACGAAGGTAAGCTAGCTTCTATTCTATCAAAACTAGAAACTAATAAAACCTTCAAGTTTTTAAACATTCAAGTTATTAAAATCTTATCGATCACAGAGCTCAGTGGACTGCTGAAGACCCTCCGAAGGTTCATGGAGCTCTCATTAACATGGCTGTGCATGTTGGAGCGCTGGGTTACAAAGTCTGGGAGAGCATGCAGTCTCATGTTAAGTGTCGTAAGTGTCCAGTTTTGTATCAGAAAGCCAAACCGTTGAGGGTAGAGCTGGGCAATATCACAATATTTTATCATATCGTAATAAATGTTGTTATCATGGTGCACAGTATGCTTTAATGAGTATATCTTAAAGTGCACTGATTATCTGCACATTTCATAAGTGTAATTAGTCTTATTTAATTAAATGAAGTGCAGCGCAGTCTGTGTAAAAATCATAGTATTCAGTATGGGAGGTCTTATGCTGTTGGTGCATTTTGTCTACATGACAAAATATTGCGATAATTATTGTATATTATAAAAAATGGGTGTTTGTCTTTTGATGAACACAGCTAAGAGGTTTTACAGCTTTGAATTAGTATGATGTGCTATCACTTTGAAGGATTTGTAATGTGCAGTTTCTGACAAACCAGTCTGGGGACTTGCTCCATAGACTAGAGCCATGCATGGTAATGTAAAACCCTATTCAGATGGGATTAGTTTTACATGGTTGGTGGGGTAACGTTATTTGACCCCGGGCCGTCTGTGATGTTATTGACGGATTCACACAGAATAAGACTTCTCATATACGTGACAGAGATGGGAGTGGTTCCTCCATCTGTGCCTCAACAACATACTCTGTTGTAAACCCAATAGAGTTGGCTTATTAGTAAAATGTTTTTTGTGTGTTTTTCTCAAGTATGCAGTCGCTCAAACACGCATTCAGTTGTGTCATGTATTGTGTGCCGGAGTGAAAGTAAGTGAAACCTGCAGAACAGCACAAGCAAGCAGGTTGTACAAGTCTGTGAGTAAATGTGGAAATGCTCATGGGTTATATGACACGCTATATCAAAATTGAGGATTTTCCCAAGGATTTCTTTGAGGAGCCACTTTTCTCGCAGCAAAAATCACTCCCCTACACTCTCAGGCTAAATGTATTAAACAGTCACATGTTGTTGGTGTTGGTGAGTAGCCATGTCCATATTTGTCATTTATACTGATAGTATTTATAGTATACATACAAAATACATCATTCTTTATTTAGGGGTTAGGGTTAGGGTATTTAGGGGTATTATGATGATATTTTATTGAAATCATGATAAATGTAGTTATCGTGATACAAGGGAGCATATCATGACTATTGTCATGTGATCGACTGTATGTTTCATTATAGAGAGTGTAATTATTACTGTTTAATTAGATGAAGTACAGCAGATTTTGAATATTATTAATTGCTCAGTATGGGAGAGCATTTAAATAGCAGTTCTTAAGAATCTGTCAGTGCTGATGCATTTGGTCTGCATGTCAAAATATCACAGTTGTCTTTAACTATTGTGATCTAATATTTTTACCATATTGCCCAGCACTGCCCTTGTTATACCTCAGCATATAAATACTTATTGATGCTATATTGTTTATTATGTGTTGTATAACATGTACACACACACACAGATAAGTAAGTGCAATGTAATTTGTAGTCTAGTGTAGTTAATTCTGATTCTGTGTGGACAAACCTTCTTGCACTGAAGAATCTGAAAAATGCTATGTCATTAATTTATCATTATGTCTTCTCATACAAGGCTACTCGCTTTGGACATTTTCAACTTTAAAAAGGACCAAATAGTGAATTAAGTGTAGTAACATGTACTAGGCCTGGCATTTATTGTAATCAGTTCTTTCCGTCTTCTTCACAGTTCCTGTGATCATGGATCCAAACACTGTTTCCCCCTGGCTCTCCATGTCCCCTGACTACGCAAGTGTGAGGGACAGTCCAGAAAGGCAGTCCTTCCCAGATAACCCAGAGCGCTTCGACCCCTGTGTATTTGTCTTGGGCTCCGAGGGATTCACCTCTGGGCGCCACCGGTGGGAGGTGAATGTGGGAGATAACCCCAAGTGGATCGTCGGGGTGTGCAAAGAATCAGTGGCCCGCAAGAGAAAGTTCACAGTGACCACGTCTGGAGGAGTGTGGAGCATCGGGCTGAGCAAAGGAGTGTACAATGCCTTGACCACACCACGCACCGTGCTGACCGTGGACAGGAGGCCAGAGACGATCAGAGTGAAGCTCAATATGGAGAAGGGGGAGGTGTCCTTCTGGGATGCGGGCAGCGGAAGGCACCTCTGCACCTACACTGATAAATTCCCTTCCAAGCTCTTCCCACTGTTTGGTCCTGGGCTCCATCACACACCCATGGCTGTCCTGCCTGCCAAGCTGACTATCCATAAGCAGTAATGTTGCATGCTGTTTAACCAAAGAACTGCTCTGCCAACACTGGGTAAATCTCACTAATTTGTTTTATAGGGTCACTATATTTGTTTTTTAGAATAAGATAGTCATGTGAAAAATGACGACATCCCATGCAAGCCTTTGTCTATTTGACATATTTAAACATTGCAGCATTTGATGGCTTATCAGTTTCAAACATCTGATTCTGTGTCAGTTAAATCTAAATTCTTGCACCACATGATGACTCACTTCACATGTTATGGGCGTGGAAGTCACGCCCTGTAAGATATGCCCAATCTGAAGAAGTTAGCAAAGAGGCTAAAGCTAGGAAGCTTGCAGATCCAGCCTCAAGCCAGCAGCCTCTTCTGTCTTTGTTCAACAGTGCAAAAGACCAGAGCCATTAAGAGGAAAATAATGGAATTCATAGCATTGGATGGCCAGCTATTTTATCTAGTCGAGGACAGAGGTTTTAGATACATTACTGAGCTTAAGATACACAATACAAAATAGACTTCTCCAACATCATGCTACCAGAAATGTTTTATCTCATTTCACAGCACACATGCAGTCTACCCTACGCAGGTCCCAAGCCCATAGAGATACTGTACTTCATTTTTAGTTGGTATGTAAAAAGAAAATGTTTGTCTGATACCCTACTGTACTTTATTTTGAGATTTGAGAATTTTAAATGAAAGAAAATGTATGTATATTGTATGTGAATTTGTGTAATATAAATGCAGTTAGGATACCCCCATATTTATTACTACTTAAAGTGTCAGCTGAAGATGATTATAACATGGTTAGACAGAGTTTTGGAGGAGCCTGTCTTATTTAAACCTCAGACGAGATCCAAAACTAGTTAACTTTGTCCAAGAAATAATTGAGTGGAGAGTGAAGAACATGGCCAACATGGCCAGGTGAGGCCATTATTTATTAAGCGCTTTTCACAATATTTTGTCACTAGGCAGCTTCGTAGAGATCTGAGTCCGAGCCTAAAGAACAGCATCTACCGTCAGAATTACACTGCACAAGCTAGATTTTAGGGGACGTGTGCAAGGAAAAGACCTTTTCTGTTAAAGAAACAGGGTAAGACTGAGGTTTACCAGAGAAACAGACCAAGACCAGGACATCTGGAACAATGTGTTTTGGACAAATGAATTAATTCAAGGTTGAAATGTGTGAACACAGATAACAGAGGACCTGTTTGGCGTAAACCAAACACAGCATTTGAGCACAAGACCCCATATCAACTGTAAAGCATGGAGGTGGAAATGTCATGGGTTGCTTTGCTACAGCTTAGGGTGTCCCCATTTTTTCCTGCCAAAATATCAAATTTCTCCTAATTACATTTCTTCAGTTTTATGTGTTTTAGTTATATGACCTCCATCTCTCAATATAATTCAAATGATAATGACATCTTTATGTTTAAATATGTTAAAGACAAAGGTTTTCATGGGGTGTCCTCTTTTTCGCAAGACTGTATTTACTGATGCCTTTTTAGCAGAGCTGAGTGCCTTTACAGTCTTTTACTGCAATCCTGGGACTCCATTACACTGCACAGGCTTATGTATTCACTCGCTAGCACTTCAGCGTGTGCTATCATGGACGATCACTTTGGCATGCTTCCCTGTACATAATGAAATAACAGAAGATCTGTTTTGAAACATATTTGTCACAGAAGACAATGAACAGATGCTTCAGCTTGATCACTGATCAAGGCAGGAGCTTTTAAACATGGGTGTAACAAAGCTGAACAGGGTGGCAGTTGTAAACCTCTGCAGTGCAAGATTACAATTGCATGGGAGTCCTGCAGAATGACTATTTACTACAACATGACAAGTCTAGAAATATGCAAGGGTGAGTAGAAAGGAACATTTTATAACATAAGAACATATATAGAAACAGTAAAGAGTTCAAAACGTATGGTGTTTAACTGTACTTGATTTATGACAAGATTTAATAAATATTTTTTTTATATATTATGCATATTATATTTCTTAACAAGCTACTGACATTTTTGTACCTGAGAAATGCTGTTGTAGCTCTTTTGGTTCCACCATTTTTGTAATTCCAATAGACGATACAACTGAGCAACTGAATAGAAATAGTGTGGTGGGAGAAATTACTGTGATGCACAACACAAGAATCAGGCTAGGACAAAATGTAAGTCTCCCTTTTACAAATCACTCTTATGATCCGGATTGATTATGAAGAAATATTTACATTAAATTATAGTTATTTGTATGAGGTTTTGGGTTACTTTACACTGTTTGTTATTTTAGCAGCTGTGTTTAACATCTGTTGAAAATAAATGAAGGGTTTTGAATAAATTGTGGGTGTTTGAGACCTCTCTCTTGAGTGTTTTTGTTCTTAAATCAAGAAAACAAACAAAGTCTTAAAATTTCTTTTTATTAATACAGAAATGTTTTAGGTTTGACACTGCTCCCAGAAAACACATAGTGCCCATCAGTGAGCTCCCACAGTGTGCCCACACCCTATGGCTCTTTAAAATGCACATGGGAGAATAAGATTAATTGGCTGCAAAGTAGACAGAACAGAAATCAGGCACATCATAATTCTGAGATATCGTCAACATTTTTAAATACTAACCCTATTGAGAACTATAATACACCTCATTCTATCAGGACGAGTATTACTGGTAATTCTGTTGGACATTTTTCTACCAGTAAATAGAATATTAATTGGCTGGCACAGCAGATACTGTTTTTTCATTGTTGTTGATGATGTAACTGGTGATAACAGTAGCCCAATAAATTCTGAGGTGTATAGAAGCAACTTATGAGCTCAAACATATTACTAAAGAAACTGAAAAGAGTCCAGTTACTCACCTGATATGAATTTCATTAAGTAAGCCATTCATATGGTGAAGGAGCCCCTTGCTTAGCAAAGCATCACTGATGCTTAAGATATGATGCGTTTGAGTCGCAGAATTCATTTAGGCCTTTGCATGCAAAGAATATGCAGCAAAGCACTAAACATGGCTAATGTACAATACATCATACAAGTATGATCAAAACTGTGGCTGTGTTTTTAAAAGTGAGTCGCTCTCTTGAGGTCATGCCACAGCATCTTATTTAGGTTGAGGTCAGGACAGGTTGACTGGGCCACTCCAGAAGGCGTATTTCCTTTTGTTAAAGCCATTCTGTTGTTGATTTACTTCTATTTTGGGTGTAGTCCTGTTGCATCACTCATCCCCTGTTGAGCTTCAGTTGGTGGACAGATGGTCTTATGTTGTCCTGCAAAGTGTCTTAGTATACTTGGGAATTCATTTTTCCGTTGATGACAGCTGATCTGTCCAGACCCTGAGGCAACAAAGCAGCCCCAAACCATGATGCCCCCGCCACCATATTTCACAGTTGGGATGAGATAGCGTTGCGTTGTGTGTTCCATCTAAACAACTCAGTTTTGGTTTCATCTGTTCATTGAATATTTTGCCAGTATTGCTGTGGAACGTCAACAAACTTCAAACATGCAGCAATGTTTTTTTTTTGTTTTTTTTGGACAGCAGTGGCTTCCTCTCTGGTATCCTCCCATGAACTCTGTTCTTGTTTAATGTTTTACTTATTGTAGATTTGTCAACAAAAATGCTTTAGCTGTTCACCTCGTTGAGCATGCTGCGCTGTGCTCTTGCAGTCATCTTTACAGGACGACCACACCTAGGGAGAGTAGCAACAGTTCTGAACTTTCTCCATTTGTAGACAGTCTGTCTTACCGTGGACACTTGAACATCAAGGCTTTTAGAGATACTTTTGTAACCCTTTCCAGCTTCATGCAAGTCAACAAATCTTGAACGTAGGTCTTCTGAGAGCTCTTTTGTGCGAGGCATGGTTCACATCAGGAAATGCTAAAACCTAAAACTGGTGTGTGTGTTTTACATGGCAGGGAAGCTTTAACCAACACATCCAATCTCATCACACTGATTGGACTCCTGGTTGGATGACGTCATTAGCCTAGGGGTTCACATACTTTTTCCACCCTACACTGTGAATGTTTATATGTTGCGTTAAAAAAAAACTTCAATACACATCATTAATTTAAGCAGTGTTTGTCTATTGTTGTGGCACATTTAATAACCAGTTTATTCAGAAATCCAAGTAATCCCAAAGCGTTCACATACTTTTTCTTGAAACTGTGTTAACTTACAGCAACAGTTAAGAATGTTGTTCTTCTTGAGAAGTTACTATTTTGGAGAGATAAAATAGACAATATGTAATCAATATTAGTCACCTTGCGTGTTTCCGTTTGTGGTAACTTCAGGCTCCTGCAGATAGCATTGCATAAAGATGATCAGGCTATAAATATCTGCAAGCTGGATTCACAGATTGAGAAGAGGTGGTACAGTGCAGTGAATGTCTCATTTGATGTGTGGAAAATGGGTCACAGAGCAGATGATAACGATTGGCTAAAAGGAGTGATTGCATTTGAGCATGTCAAAGGCCACAGTGTGAAGGAACATAGCTGAAGCTGCAGGTCTATGCGAGTGTATGGTCATACAGGTCTACCAGCAGTGGCAAAAACCCCAGTCTACACAAAATCTTTGTCAGAATTGTGACCAAAAGACTGATGGAAATGAACAGACTGGGACTGCCAACATGTTTCCTGGCTTCTGAATGAAAATCCCTCTGCAGGGAATTGCATTTTCATTCACTAGCCATGAAACCTGTCTGCAGTCCCTGTCCACCACTTTCATCTGCTCTGTGACCCATTTTCCACACATCAAACAAGACATTCACTGCACTGTCCCACCTCTTCTCACTCTATGAATCCCATCGCACACCCCGCAGGTATTTATAGCCTGATCATCTGCAGGAGCATGAAGTTACTACCACCTTAAACATGCAAGGTGACTATTCTTTTGGTCCGGGGAGCTTATATACACAGTGTCGTTTTATCATCACTGTAATGTTCTGTTAAACACTGTTCACATACATGTCCAAATGTTTGTGTACACCCCTTATAATGAGTGCATTTAGCTATTTTAAGTTGCAGCCATTGCTGACACAGATGTACACACACAGCTTTTCTGGTCCCTATAGAGAAGTACTGTGGCAAATTGAATAGGACTCACTGGAGAAAATGACATAATGCACTGGCATCATGCCTAAAGCCAGGCGTGGGCTAGAGGTGTATAAAGTCCCCCAGCACTGAGCTGTGGACCTATGTTCTCTAGGATGATGGGTGATGCTTTATCCAATACTTTTGTGAAGAGTTGGAGAGTTGGTATAAGGTTAGGTGGCGATAATCCAACATCCTGACCTCACCAACGCTCTTGTTGCTGAATGCGATCAAATACCCACAACAATGCTATAATATGTAGTACAATACGTAGCACCCTGGATTACATAAAAAGAATGAATAAGCGGGTGTCCCAATACTTTTGTCCATATATTAGTAAAATATAATTTATGAATGCCTCGTTGGTCATTGTACTGGGCTTGGTTAAAGATAGCGCTCTTGCTGCTGTGGCTCCTTTCTCACTTATCTCAATTGTGAACGTCATGGAAGCTTCAGCTGAGTCAACTCCCACATCTTCAGGTCCTACACTTGGCTAATGAAGTGAGTGCTAATGAACACTTGGCATGATCAGGTGAGCTAATTCTTCTTGAGTGTTTTAAATGGCAGTTACTGTTTTAACTTTTTTTACACTGCAAATGAAGTCTTGGCAAAGAATTAGGCTTTGTGTTGTCATATGTTGTCAGTTATTAAAGTGGAAATACTGCTTAGAGCTTAACTGTGCAATAGAATATAGAGTGCCTGGAGTGCTGCATTGATATGGTGTCAGTCCAGCTGTCATTTCTACATTGAAAATATAATACATCAACACATTTTAGTCATTATGTTAAATGTAGTAATCGTGTTAATTTAATATTGTGTGGAATTGAGGGGCACATTTGGGCCTTTAATAAGGAACTTTTACACTGTAAAACTTTTACACTGTTTTTAGTTTTCTTCATGATTTGAACCCTGTAGCTGATCCGAACACTGTGTAAAAAAGTCTGGATGAATGGACCAGTAGAAATGTTTTAAATTACTTTTATTGTACATTGACTTCCATTTAAAATTAAAAACTATTTTACCGTCTCCTGTAAAATCCCTATTTTGGAGATATGTGTTTTTGATTGGACAGCAACAAAGTCTTTGAGTATTTATCACAGCTTCTTCTTCATTGGAATCTAGATGCACTAAGTGCCTTTAGAGGTTCTGTAGATGATCCACAGAAGTTCTCAGTATTGATAATGGCTAATATGGCAAATAGAAATTCATTAATATTAGCTACTTGTTTCAGAACCATTAACTGTGCACTATTAAGCTATTGTGGTATTGCACTTTCAGACTACATTTTATACACTTGATACTTATTCAAATGTGTTAGTAGAAGAAGCTTCAGTGAGGGGGCTATAAAGCATGTTGTTTTTTCAGCCGCGCCTATTCTTATCTGTAAGCTCGTCTGTGGACTAATCCGTCAGTAGACTAATCCGTCAGTAGTGGTTAGAAAAGAGTGAAGGCATTTCATCACACGTAAATAAATTGAGCATTAAACCTCATTTGGATGTATAATAGCCTCTGGAGTGATTGAATTAATGGTACATCTTTATGAATTCTGCATGTGTGGTCGGAGCATAGCTCACACCAAGCCCTGCAAGTTTGTGTGTATGAGCGTATTAGCGCGCGCATCTGAGTGGGGCACTTGTTTATCTGCTTAAAACACTCATAGCCCTATCTTACAACCGGACTGTCCCGGGTGGGGGAGGCAGGGAAATCTACTGTCCCTCACACACATACGTAGAAGCAAACACGTATGCTCACAGTTGCGCACATTAGTAGCCTCAGTAAATATAATTATTATTATCACAACAGAATTAATTGCAGTATATGTGCAGGTGTCACTGCACAGTAGAATAGTGAACCACCACTCCATGACTTCTGATGAAGTCTTTTACTGCCAGACATGGGATTTTGATTTCTAGTCATAAAAGCAGTTCATAAAAGAAAGTTTTTCTGAGACCTGCACCAATGCTGTAAACTGCCATTTCTAAATTACCTAATGAACTGAGGAAACAGCTACCTGAAAACACTTTGCTGTGTTCTCATAGCCTTCTCCTGCTTTGTAGGCATCAGCTATTTTTATATTCAAAGTGCTAGGCAGCTGCTTATAAAAGCCCATTTTTGCTAAATACTGGGACAAGGTTTCAGAAGCTTTGCTATTTGCATCTCCTGGCCTTTCCTAACAATGATTATGAATAACTCATAGCCCTAACAGAATAATGAAGGTCCGAGACCTTAGGTATTATCAGGTGTTATCAATAAACCATGGCAAATCTAAAATATGAATACATTTTTGCAGCTTTGTCAGCCATGACCAAAGTGGCAGATTGCAAATGATGAGAGGGCAAGTGTGAGCTGCTCAGGAGGAGGGAGAGAACAGAGGAGAAATGTTCCGTTGTCAAGTGAATCTTTTGGATGACACCCGCATTGAGCGGAACCTGGAGGTCAGTCTTGGTTATACTGAAACAGATGTATGTCCCCCAAAAGTCAGTAAACACTTTCTGTCAAAAAGCACACATTTTCATTGTGTGTGTGTGTGTGTGTGTGTGTGTGTGTGTGTGTGTATAGAAAAATGCAGTGGGCCAGGTGCTGTTCGATGAGGTTTGTAATCATCTCAACCTGCTGGAAAGGGGCTACTTTGGCCTGGCAACGTGGGATTCCTCCAACAACAGGGTAATGAGTTAACACTGTTACACAGCATACACTGCTTATTACAGTCTTACAAAGCACAGCTTCACTCTATTACACAAGCTTGATCAGCCTTCAGAGAGACACCTCTCAGTATGTTAGCTGCATGTCTACATATAGTCGCATTTCTAGGCCTTAGAGTCCCACAAAACTTGGCAACAGATGGTTGGAAATTCATTAATTCTCTATTCTTTGAAAAGTGTGGTGTCCATCACAGTTTCTCAACTGGCCTTCTTCTTCTACCTTCTTCAGGTGTGGCTGGACTTTTCTAGAGAAGTTCACAAGCAGATCATAGGTGTGGTTCTTTCTTTTGTGGAGTGTTTAAAGCATCTTCTTTCTGTGTGTTTATGTGCAGCTCTGCTTATGCTCTTCTCTTCTTGGTCTAATTTCAGGTCACGATGCTACCTTCACTTTTAATGTCAAGTTTTACCCACCTGATCCTTCCCTACTGGCGGAGGACCTCACCAGGTACTCCATTCTACATACAAACACACACACACACACACACACACACACACACACACACACACATACATGTTTTTCAGTGTCAAAGTGTGAGGCCATCCATGTGTCCTATGTGTTTTATATATTACCTATACACCGCATATTATGACCACCTTTTCATATAGGAGCAGTCTGTAGTTCTATAATTACAGACTGTAGTCCTTCTGTTTCTCTGCATAGTTTGTTAGCCTCATTTCACCCTGTTTTTCAATGGTCAGGACCCCACAGTACCACCACAGAGCAGCTATTATTTAGGTGTTGGGTCATTCTCAGCACTGCAGTGACTCTTAACCTAACCCTAAGCTTACTTATAAACTTAACTATTGTAGAAGTGAAAATCTTGCAGTTTCTGCAGGAGTTTGCATCTATGAATTCCTTTTTTAGAAGCACCATAATGAAGTAAAGCATAATGATGTGGTGCTGCTGTTTTCTCACATATGAGGACATGACAGACTGGGCTGTTTGTACATGGCAAAACAGCGCCCCAAGTGGACGTGACTTCCTTGTGAACTAGAAAATATGTACAAATGGGGCAAATTTATGAACACTCTGAGCAAATATGGTTCTATGTAGTCCAAAAACAGGGTTCTTTGATTCATAAGAGGGTTTACTTGTATTTGAAGAACCATTTAGATATAAATTGTTACTTCTAAATAAAACCATTGCCTTGACTGCAGAACCATGAATAGAACCCTTTGTTTGAATTACATAATATTTTTTTTTATGTCTTTATCTATTTCACTTTATTTACTGATTTGTAAGTGTGTGTGAATGTGTGAATGTGTGTGTGTGTGTGTGTGTGTGTGTGTGTGTATGTAGATATTTACTCTGTCTGCAGGTGAGGACGGACATCATGACCAACCGTCTGCCCTGTCCATCAGATATGCTGGCAGTGTTGGGGGCGTACACAGTCCAGTCAGAGTTTGGGGATTATGACCCTGACGTACATGTGCCGGGCTACCTCAGGACCATACCTCTCGCACCCATTCAGACCCCAGAGCTGGAAGACAGTGTGACTGACTTGCATCGCACATACGAGTATGTTACCCATCTATTCACACACTGTGTTTTTCTTTTTCCAGTTAATTAAACTTACACTTGATTGTAACACACATGGCCTCTAACCTGGGCAATTGTGATATGTTTCTTTGTAGCTCAACAAAGAGAATAGTGAACTTAATAATTTTACTATTAAATACTGCTACTATATAAGTATTATATTGTAAGTGCAGGGGAATGCCTCAACATTATTGCCCATGTTATTCACCTGTATGCTTTGCAGCAGATTAAGACTATAGAATGTCAGTACATTATTTCTTTAAAGGGTACATTTTCAAATGGTGTATATGAATGGTTGAAATGTAAACTGGAGAACAAAAGAGAAATTTAGCAGCCTGGCTTTCTGTACAATGGTGGCGTTGTGGTGGGATATCACATATACAGCACATTTTATATAGCAATTTCATTTACGCTTCAAAACCATCAGTGAGCCAATACACATCTTCTTAGTTGTTATTTGCAATGTAATATAGTAGCGGTAAATCTGAGAAAGGAGAAGATAATCTTTTATTAGTCCCACAGTGGGGAAATTAGTACAACCAATAGTTTAAAAAAATAAATCTGTGTTAAGCCAAACCCGTATCCCAAAACTGTCAATTAAATGTAATTTAATAGCTTTTCTATGACGTTTTTTGAGGCATTACACACTTCAATTCTGACTTGGTAAACTTCCGAAGTCTTTTACGAAGTTTTTATTACAAAGGGATTCCAGAAGTTGAGAGTAACAAATTTTGCTAAGAAACTTTTAGAATGAACTTCATTATCCAATGAGAAAAGAGCTTCCAGTTACATATGATATGATGTGAATGTGACAGGGGTGAAATCAAGTCTTTAGACAAAGATGTTAGAGAAAAGTTTGATGAATTTGACAAAATGCATTGAAATAAATACAGTAATTTATTTACATCCTTATTATTATTATTTACAGATTGGCAGGACCACAATTGTCATTTTAGACTGCAGTCTCCCATTAGTAAAAGAGTGTATATTGTTTTTTTGCTTGTGGTTTTTGTGTGTATTTGTGTAGGATTTTAGTGAAGGATGTTAGTGATTTGATAAATTTAGAGCATTTACCATCAAACCTCTCAGTTGTTTCTACTGATAAAGAAACATTTGTACTAACATATTTTGAAATGCTGGAATGTCTCAACATTTTGTTGAGAAATGTGTTAATATGTCTAACACATTCACTAATAAACACATTATTGTGTGTGTGTGTGTGTGTGTTTGTGTGTGTGTGTGTGTGTGTGTGTGTGTGTGTGTGTGTGTGTTAATGCAGATCGATGACTCCTGCTCAGGCAGATGAGAACTTCCTTCAGAATGCTGTGACACTCCCTTTATATGGAGTAGACCTTCATCATGCAAAGGTAAAACATGTGACCATACTGTCCTCGTACACTTTGTATATTTCATGTGTTTATGTGCTGGTGACACATTTGTGAACACCTCGATCTCTAGACTTGTTATTTAGTTGTTAATCTAATCATATGAAATTTGATAAAGCCTATAATTTGATAACCACTACATATCATTTGGGAACTACAAACCGGATTCCAAAAAAGTTGGGACACTAAACAAATTGTGAATAAAAACTGAATGCAATGATGTGGAGATGGCAAATGTCAATATTTTATTCGTAATAGAACATAGATGACAGATCAAAAGTTTAATCTGAGTAAATGTTACATTTTAAAGGAGAAATATGTTGATTCAAAATTTCATGGCGTCAACAAATCCCCAAAAAGTTGGGACAAGTAGCAATAAGTGGCTGAAAAAAGGAAATTGAGCATATAACGAACAGCTGGAAGACCAATAAACACTAATTAGGTCATTTGACAACATGAAATGACTACAGGAAATGAGCTTCAAGTTAAATATGACATGATGTCTGTGTGAAATTGGTGAAGCATGAAGCCGGGTGTTTCTTTAAAAAAATGTTTGATGAATTTGACCAAATCCACTGAAACAAATATATAATCGTACAGTTTATACTTATTTTTTTATATTATATATAAATAATAAGTATATTTTTATTTTATTTATATTATTGGATTAATATGTATTAAAATATCTGAACTGATTGGCAGGACCAAAATGATCATTTAAGACTGTAGAGTCTCCTCTGAATAAATGAATGTGTGATTTTTTTCTGCTTGTGGTCTTTGTGTGTATTTGTGTAGGATGTTAGTGGAGGAGATGTGAAGCTGGGTGTGTGTGGTGATGGAGTGACGGTGTATGAGGGCAAGGCAGCGACACACAGTTACTCCTGGCCCAGAGTGCTGAAGATTTCGTATATCCGCAACAAATTCCACTTCAGAATCCGCCACGCACAGGTAACCAATCGAAGTTTTATAATCCCATGATGTAGTCAACTATCTCCATTTTTGTCAGTTTTCTCCATGGTTTGAACCCTGTAGCTGCTCTATACACTGTGTACATAATTGTTTATTTGGCAACGATTAAATGTGCAATAACCAAAGATGTTAAAAGAATATGCAGTAAGTCAGCAAGACACCAAGAAACTAGTACCCCTAACAACTGTGCAAGACCTGGTAAACCACCAACCCACCACCACCAGTCTTTTCCGAAGTTTTTATTACAAAGGGATTCCAGAAGTCGAGAGAAACAAATTTTCATAAGAAACTTTTAGAATGAACTTCAGAACTGCATTATCCAATGAGAAAAGAGCTTCCAGTTACATATGACATGATGTGAATGTGACAGGTGTGGAACCAAGTGTTTCTTTAGACAAAGCAGTTGTCTGTTTTTAGTGTCATCCATTGTTTAAACCCTGTAGCTGCTCTATACATAATTGTGGATGGATAGGCCAACAGAATTGCTCTAAACAACTCTGAATAAACAGAATATACACCCGATACACCCGAAGAAATCAAGCTCCACTTTGGCCTTGGGCAATATCCCAGTATCCACAAGTGTTTCTTGCGCTGTGAAAAGATGACTCAACACTTTTGATCTGAAACAACGTTGAGCTGGAGAGAGGCTTTCATGGAATTGACTTTGAATTTTAATCAACATAATTTACTTAAGATGTAGTGAAAGCAGTTAAACACAACAAATTCTCTCATTTTAATATGTTGACATCCAAGTCAAGTTAACCAAGTCAAACAACCCCTTTGGGTAAGGAGTGGGGTCTGACCACACCGAACTCTGGACCGCAACATAGATGAACATGTGTGGGATTACTTGGACCAACTTTAAAGAAAGTAGATTTCTAGCCTTAAAACTGAAAGCAAGTCGGGTTTTTTTGTTTGTTTGTTTGTTTTTTGTGATGATGGAAACGAATCATTTGTACTTACTTTGGCCACCTTTACTGGAAATGAAGTAATGAAGGATGCTCTGTCTTTCACAGTATTTACTGACAATTTGCATATTTAACAGGATGCTACTGAAAGTACCATCAGCTACATTCTGCCCAGCTACCGTGCCTGCAAACGACTGTGGAAAGTTGCTGTGGAGCACCATGCCTTCTTTAGGTGGGTGGGTGTGTGAGTGTTTTGTAGGAGTTAAAGTAGTTGACATTATATTATAATGTAATGAAGTGCATTGGTTTAATCTAAAAAATAAAAGTGCTGCAACTGGCTCTTTGAGCGATGCTAATAAAGAACCGTTTCTGCTTCCATAACAGACTTTACATTCACTTCTTTAAATCTTATAAAGATATTAATTAGGGATGTCCAACAGTAAGTGAATCATGATCATATTTTTTATGATTCAAGTACCTTAATGCAGAGTATTGGCAGATAGAAATCCCATCATATCTGGTCTGATCTGATCTTTGCATTTCTATAAATAATACATCCACACAGTTTAGGTAGCATGTGCTGCTAAATAATACTCAAGTAAGCAGTTTATATAATGAGACATTCTGGGCTCATTTATTTAGTTTGAAAGCCAACTTTGTTTAAAAATGACCATTTTATAGTGAGTTTAACCCAGCCCATGGGCCGCTGGCGGGCCGGAAGTGTTATTACAAATTTCTGTTACCAAAGAATTGCCCCACCAGTTTCCACAAGTCCCTGTAGTTACTGAGTAACACGCCTAATTGTGTAATAAGCCTTGCTGCTTTATAGGGGTTAATATCTCATAATCATATAATCTAATAATAATTATCTAAGAGTAACTGACCCCCAATTAGTCAGTTCCCAGTTACTTTAAAACACTGCAGTGAAATCAGTGAAATCAATTGTGTTGGAACGAGGCAATACAGACTCTCTCTCTCTCTATATATATATATATATTTACCTACTGATGTAAAATAATTATTTTTAGTGTGGGGACCATGCTCTGCTTTTGTTTATTAGCATCCTCCACTGCACCCAGTAGTTAGGACTTCCTTATCACAAACAATGAAATCTTCAGACTTCTAAAGGTAACAGACACATCTGTACAACACGTGTGTATCCTAGGAACCACCGTCAAGATAAGTATGAGGGAATCCTGCAACTAGGATCCAGGTTCCGGTTCCGTAGAAACACCCATACTGAGACTCTGGAAGCCAGCTCCAACATCAAACGACCAGGTCCACCCGTCGCCCACACTGCAATCAAGAAAAAAGGTGTGTGTGTGTTTGTGTGTTATTTTGTGTCTGTGTGTACAGTGATCTATTGAGTGAGCTTATCCTATGTGTTAACTGCCAATGCCACCTTCCAGCAAAGGATAGCATGCTTCGGGCTTTAAGGAGCCCAACCCGAATTCAGCTTGACGATTGGTCCCAGGTGTTCAAGTTTGACCGCTCACGGCCCACTTCTATCCCAGGTAAACGTCCAACATGAAGCATTAGGTACACATTTATAACTGCCCTTTAGTATGCACAGCTATCCACGGATATATGGATTAATCAGCAGCAGAATAATGTTGCAACATTAACAAGCATATCATCACTGTCCCGCAAAAACCTTGCATCTTCATAATGGCACCTTTACAGTAGAAGGTAAAAATCTTCTTCATATTTTACCCCAGGTGGTTTTGGAACATTTCTATTGGTCCATTCATCATGTGATTTTGTTAGATTCGCAGTATGTCAAAAAAAGTGAAAATGCTTGCCATCAGCAGCCAGATTCCGAAAGAGCAGTTGGCCTTGCTCTCTCAGGGGTGGGTTGATGGCACTTCTTCCCCATATCACTCTTATCATACTCTAGATAGTCTGAGGAGACATGTGTTGGTCTTTACCCTTGTAGGATTGGGGGCATGAACGGGGATTGGGTAACTGGCCTTCCAAATTGGGTAAAAAATTAGGTACAATTTGAAAAACAGCAGAAATTTAGTTACAAGGTTTTTGCGTGACAGCGACAGTATGTTTGGAGACCTGTATGTAAAGACAGAATGCACAGAAATACTTCAGAGACATCGTAGTAATTGCTTTGTGTGTACAGAGACCACCTATACCTACCAAGAGCCATCCACACAAGCTGTTACTAAGGTCCACAGACACAAGGTCACAAAGACAGGTGCAGATGAGGAGGAGGATGATGATGATGATGTGCCAGAGGAAGAACAAGAGTGGTATCAGCTGCTTGGTGGACGTTCCGTACTCAAACAGGTCACTTTGTCCTCAGGTAAGTTCGGTCTTTTCCCCTCATTTAGCTACACTTTTCTCCCCTCTGTGTTCTGGATGTATTTCATTAAGAGAGAATTGCCCTCATGTGGGACATTTCTGTTACCGGGGAGCGTCCTGTGTGAACATTGCTTCATCCTAATCACCCTAATTCACCCACTTGGATTTCAGTTATTTGAGGTAGACCAACACTTAAAAGAGCTTGGGTGTCCCAAGTTAGGCAGTCCCCCTTATTAGGACAGTGCAACCTATTTTAGTACCAAAAACTGCTTTGTAATGGTGTGGTTCTGAGTATACTAGTAATAAAGGTTCCTCCAGTGATCTTTTATCAGACATTGCATGCAAGTTCTTTAAACATTAAAAGGCCTGTATAATATGAAAAACAGCCCGTTTAGAAATCACTGTTTCTGTGATGTTACAAGAACCAACTCATTTATATATCTCCTCTCATTCAGCCTTCCACAGTTTAGCTCCACCCCTTTATACTGCAGATCACAGGAGAGTGCCAGCTCTGAGTACTTTCTGAATGAGACACAGCACAGGTCGTCTGACAGGCAGTCAGTCATTTGTCTGATATCCATCTTAAAGGTGCAGTAACAGAAACAGCTTGTTTAATTCTGAGAGTTAAGAGAGGTTGGAAATGGTGGTCTAAATATGATTTTTTTTTTTACCATATTTGGAACATAAACCTGCAGAAAGATTCTAAAGAAACCCTTCTGGCACTTTATTTTACAGTGGGTTTTTTCATAATGCATAATGTCTTCAGAGCTTGGTATTCCTTAACATGATTGTAAACATTTTGCAGATACTGAAAAATTGGAAAGTGCACAGCCCCACCGTTGGAAACACAATTCTAACGACTGGTTGGATCTCCTCTACCCCAAGACATCCGAATCCTCTTTTTGGGAACTGGAGACAACACCATGTAAGTTGGCAATCATATTCTTTATTATAATTGAAATGAAAAAGAAAATGATTAAACTGTATCCCATTGTACTAGAAATAAATAGGTCTGAGTGACTGAGACCGCTGTGTATATTATATACATAAACAGTGAAAGCACAATGAACACAGTGTTTATTGTGTTATTGTCATTTTCTTATTATTTAAACTTAAAATTAACGCCAGAACTGTTATAGTAATTTTAAGATTCTCATCTATTTCTAGGTGAATAAGCAAGTTTAAGCACATTTGTGAAATTGGCTATGTTAATATCTTTCTACAAAAAGATTCTTCCAGTGAAGGCCTTGTTTAGATGATTATCTGGTAGACTGGATCTACTCATCAGGTGCTTTTGCCAGCAGCTTTAGTGCATTCAGTTTATTTCTATATTATATACACCAGCAATAACACGCTCAGTAATAACAGGTGTAGTGAAAGTAAAAAACCCTGATTATCTACAGTGGCTTCTGTCAAGGCAGCAAGTGAACAGTCAGTTCTTGAAAGTTATGAGTTAAAAGAAGAACAAATGGACAAGCATAATAATCTGAGACACTTTAGGAAGAACCAAACTGTGATGGCTAGACGACTGGGTCAGAACATCTCCAAAACATCAGGCAGGTCTTGTGGAGTTTTTCTGGTATGCAGTGGTCAGTACCTAAAGCAAAAGTGCTCCAAGAAAGGATAACCAATTAAATGGGTCATGGGCACCTAAGGCTCATTTATGTGGTCCATGGAGGGCCCGCCTCACAACTTACAGGACCTTAAAGGATCTGCTGCTAACGTCTTGGTGCCAGATACCACATGACACCTTCACAGGCCTCTGTTAGGATAAGAGCACTGTTAAGGTTGGTTGATTAATACCATAGAGGTTTTTTGTATTCCTTTAAAGTGTAATTATAACTTCCATTCACTTGACTCAATTGTCCTATGTTTTACACTTTCTATTTCAACCTCCCTTTTTATGTTTTTTTTTTATAGTTTGATTTTATAGTTTTATTCTTTGATTTGTGATCAGCACTTTGAATCACCTTTGCCTATAAAATGTGATCTAGAAACTTCTCTTATCTAATTTTTCTGTTTGTTGTTGTTGTTGAAGCTGGAGATCAGAAAGAAGATTATGAGAAGAAAGAATGGAAAGCGAAAACTACAGAGGAGAGCACTAAGATTGTCAAAATAACAAGAGCTGAAGGATTGCAGAAGGTTATTGAAGAAACACTAGAAGACGAGGGAGACATAGAGGGATTACAGAAAGTGATCATTGACAAACAGATGATACAGGAAGTAGAAATGTATGAGGGGCAACCTCAAGACGTTTTTGTTGAACAAAAGATAAGAAGGGTGGAAATAATAAAGGAAACAATAAAGGAAGTGATGATAGAGGAAAGTCAGAAGGCTCCTGAAGAAAAGATAAAAGGATTAGAGAAAAGATTACTAGAAGTGGAGACTATTGAAAAGAGACTGCAGGATGTCGAAGATCTGAAAGTCAGATTACAGCAAGTAGAAATGTTGGAGAGGAAACTGGAGCAAGAACAGCGGGAACAGCTGCGAGATGAGCGGGAAGCTTGGTACATTCTGCTGGATCACAAACCATTAGTGTCAGGTATGCGTGATCAGCTCTGTAATACTCACCACATACCAGGTCATGTTCATCCCATATTTACATACATTTACTCATATTTACTCAAATGCAATTCTCAGCCAAATGGAAAGTCTCTCAGCCTAGATGTGTTTGGTGTCCAAAGTTACCCTTATTTCCTTTTGCACTGGAACTCGGAAACTAATGTAGCTAACAAGTACTGGATACTTACATCCTCCAGTTAGCATTGTACAAACCGCAGGCCTAAAGATCACTCGCTTTCCTTAAAACAGTTGTTAAAGTGTCTGTGTTTTCTTCATTGTACTAATTTGTGCTGAGGTCCCAAATCAGAAATAATTCATTTTAATATGATACATTAAAATTAAACACATTTATTTACTCTGTTGTTAAAACAGATTTATGTAAATGAGTTATGTTCCGATTGGTTGTCCGATTGGTAACATTCAGTATGCATTTAAAATAAATATATTAAAGATCAATTATATACATGTATCTTCACACTTTAATACATTTATGTTTACAGTCAGCGGTTCTAATGAATCGACTGATGAGTAATTTATGGTATATATAAATAGTAGTCATATCTAATAATCTGCAGTAAGAATGAGCGAACTCCAGGTCTGAGATGTGTACTGTGGTATAAATGATATCCTCATCTGATCTCCATTAGAGCTCATTGAGATGGTTCAGCATAGAGAAGCCGTAAAAAAGATGGAAGAGGAGCCACCGCAAAAGGTCACACCACTCCAGATCCGAGGTATCTGGCATATTCTGCTGGAATTACTGCCACGATCACAATGGGCCACCCATCTTCCACGGGCTCCTTCAGGTACTTATTTTATTTACTTTACATACTTAATTACTTGTCTTAAACCGCACCAGGTTTTATATATGTTGCTTCATCACATATTACAGTGTGCAGACTGTTGTCAAGACCCTCAAAAGTGTGAAAATCATTCATTTCATAGGTCACCAAATGTTCTCCAAGAGCCTAATGTTAAAATTATATTATCTACAGACTGTTCATTTGCTTCACTCAAGTCTGTTTTTGCTGTCGCACATCATCCACAAACAGCGGTTTGTTGTTGCTCGTTTTGGCAAATGACCCTTCCCTGTAAAAGTAAGCAGTTCTTGACAGTGAGGGATCAAACCCACCAGGCTCTCTGGTTGACAGGCATGTGTCTTATTCAGACTGGATTAGTTCATCAGGGGGACATCTGTAATTAAACATTTTACACACCTCCTTAGTGATAAAACTCTCACACCCAGACGACAATAAAGGTACCACCGGATAACCTGCAGAAGGTGTGCAATAAATAGATTTCTCACTTTTTATTTTAGTGGAGGAAATCGTCCAGGAGCCTGTGTCATACATGGCAGTAGAGGAGAAGAGATGGCAGGAGGAGATGAGACTACGAGAGGAGAGGAGGAGATCAAGTCAGATAACCACACAATATACCTTCCCGGCCGAGAGAAAGCCGCAGACGGACGAGAGGGACGACTGGTTTAACCTGCTGGATGCTTCTTCTAAAGAATCAAGTAAACCCTTAACCATAACAGACAAAGTGCATTATGATCAGATTTCATAGGACAAAACACACCAATGTTTAATTACTGTCAATTCCATTCGTTTATACTGTTTATTAATAATCAGTTTTAGCAGGTGCTATAGATAATGACCATTTTCCCATTCTTTCTATGAAATCTAATAATAATTATGTAAAAATAGCTGTTTTTCAGCTGAGTATTGATAGATGGCAAGCATTACATTCACAACAACGTTCAGAAATATAAAATATTCATGGCCTGGGAATCATTTACAATTTTTAGCACCATTTTCTGTCTCTGGGCACCAACAACAGCCAATAACCCACTAACAGCCGTATTAGTATTCAGAAATAAAAAGCTTTTCCCAGCACAGAGTGAAAAGACAGGGTGCAATTGGCAATAGTATATAAAGTTGGTGTAAATCCAAGAGAACAAGAGAGTTCAGTCAAAACAAGGCATGTCAGGTTTGATGCTCTTTTAGGTTCTCATGATTTATCACCAAATACTGTGATAACAAGATATTTTTAGAAAATATTATGATGTAGAATTTGATCAGTACCACCAAGCCCTACAAGGTAACAATAGTGCTTTGACGGTTCCAGTGATGGGTTATTCGTCACAGGGTTGTGGGGCAATCCGTTTTCAGAACAAGAGCTATGTTATTTTATACACCTGAGTTTTTGAGCCACCTGTGTACACACACCTCAGCCTGACACGAGTAATTCACTGTGAATCTTGTTTGTTCTAGTGTTTGGCAAAGTTATGGAGCTCTATGAGGAGACCAAAGAGGAGAAGGTGAGGCTTGTTGAAGAGCAAATGAGTTTCATAAAGATGGAAATGCCCTTTGAATTCGTCCCGAGGACTCCAGAAGAACTGCAAGAAAGTGACCGCTGGTTTCTGCTTTTGGACCCAATACCTTTGGAGAAGAGAAGTGTTCTATCAGGTAAAGATGTGTGTCTGCGTCACATCTGTACAAGCAGCCATACAAATTTCCCCTTTAACAACTGTCTTTTCGCAGTGATCACCATTACTTTATGTATAAAGTACCAGTCAAAAGTTTGGTTAAATGTGTGCTGATTATCATCTTAAAAATATTTGATCCAAATACTACGGTGGCCATACGCATGTTTTCAGAAAAAGAGAACATTGGAGACACATGACTATCCACTGTAGTTAAGATGTCGTGGCTAGAGGGGTTTTTATTAGGCCTAAGTTGTAGGACTGTGGCAGTGTGGATGTGTGAGGGTGGAAATACCTCTCAAACCATGCAGCTACGGTTAAGGTTAATGTACATAAAGAGAGATAGAGATAGCCTTAATAGCCTGTATGACACACATTTAGGGGCAGTGGTGGCTCAGCGGTTAGAGCACTGGTCTATTGATAACAAGGTTGTCGGCTCGGCAAGCTGCCACTGTTGGACCCTTGAGCAAGGCCCTTTACCCTTTCTGCTCCCCGGGCGCTGGAGTTGGCTGCTCACCGCTCTGGGTGCGTGTGTGTGTACTCACTGCCCCTAGTTCACTAGTGTGTGATTGAGTGTGTGTTCACTACCACAGATGGGTTAAATGCGGAGGACACATTTCGCTGTACAGTGACAAATACGTGTACCTTTACCTTTTTTTTACCTTTTGACCAAACCATCTCCTTTTAGTTCTATGCACAACTTAGGCCTACTTAAAACCCCCCAGCCACAACATCCTAACTACAGCTTGATCATATCCTAAAATATGATCATCCTAGTTTTTGGATCAGATGTTTTTAGGATGATGATCAGTACACATTCAACCAGGTGTGTCTGAGCTTTTGACTGGTACTGTATATTTTTTCTTTATATAAAATTTTCTTTATATTTGTTATTGTATATAGTCATTTTCAACTAAAAAAATTCACTGTTTGTTTACTATGTCTTTTATGAGAACCCATAGCTCCATAGAGCTTTGGTTTTCCTGAAACAAGCACTGTGCATTGATCATTAATAGCAGTAGTTCATTAACATGTCAGTATTTATTGGCCTTTGTTAAGAACACTGCTCATGAAAACACTGCAGAGGCAATGACAGGCCAATACTGTGATAATCTCCACTGGATATTTCTGCATATTTATTGTGGTAAACTGTTGGTTTCTGCAATTTATGAACATTAGAGCATTCCTTTTTCAGTAAACAACAAATCAAATACTTGTTGCAGCCCTAGACAGTAGAAAGTTTATTCTGCTCATTCTTGCTGAAACTCATGCATCATTTCTTTCATTTATTTTAATTCGCAAATTCATTTTTAACCTCTGCCATCACAGATCCTCTGGAAATAAGGATGAAAGAGGAGCAAGCATGGAGACTGAAAGAAGAAGAAAAGAAAAGGCAGCTAGAGAAGAAGAAGACGATTGCTGAAGAAACAGGTACAGATACACCCCACCCACACCCACCGCTTACAAACTCAAATTAGAACAAATGTTCCACTTAGGGGTTGGCAATATAATAATATTTGATCATATTGTGAATTAAATTTCTTTAAAAAAAAGTGAAGAACAATGATCAGCTGCATGTTTTGTAATTAGACAGGTTTAATTGGATGAAGTGCAACACATTAAAAAATCAAATACAAAATCAACAAAAAAAAACAAATAAAAAATCCCTGGAGAATTAGTTTTTAGGAATCTGGCGCAACAAATGCATTTTGTCTATAATTACATTTATCATAATAAATATCATGAAAATGTAAAATATATATTAAAATATCAAGATATAATATTTTTCTACCATATTGACCACCCCTAGTCCTACTACTAACGAAGCTGAAGGACTGCTCTCTGAATCTTAATGTCTTAACCTGCTGCTTAATACACCTGATTGTCTATTCACATGCATATATTTGTTATTTATTTATTCTGTTGGTTTATATTTCATTATTATATTATAATTTCCTGTCATATTTTTTGTCAGCTGTCCATGTGGTGGTGACAGTGATTGAAGAGAAGAAAGCTGAACAGAAGATCAGAATGGAGGAAGTGAGGAAGGAACAGAAGGAACTCATCATTGTGGAGAAGAGAGAAGTGCAGCTTCTACCAGAGAGAGAAGCAACAACCCAGAGAGATATTTACGATGACTGGTTTATCCTTTTGGATAAATATCCTAAAGGTAACAGGGGGTCAGCCAGGTGTCCCTCAGTATTAAATATGTCATGAACCTAAACTTCACCAAGCCTCAGAAAGCGAAGAGAAATGTCTTACAGTAAAGCGACAAGAACCTAAAACTGCTATGTACAGGAATGAGACACAGTGTCTTCACACCACATCTTCATGTTCAAATATGATTCTCTTAAAAATAACAAAACACAGTTCCCATGTTCACACCTAGCTGCAACTGAAAGTAAGTGTATTCTGCATAACGTATGTTTGCTGTGTGTTTCAGTGCCCGTGGCTGAGGTATATGAAGACACAGTAGGCCTGAGAATCCAGCCAAGAGTCTCAACAGTGTCTGAGCAGGTGACCATCATGGAAAAGGTAGCAATCATTGAAGAGAGGCCCTCGATCATTGAAGAGAAGAGAGAAGTCAGAGCTGGAGAAGTGGAGAGGAAGGTTCCAGCTGTGCTGGCTGATGATGACAACAGCTGGTTTGTGCTCTTTGACAAAGCACCGTTTGCTGAGAGTGTTCCCATAGGTAATGACACCAGACCCTCACTCATGGTTCAGTCTAAGTCTCTAAGCTAGGACAGACTTGGTAAATACCTGACCACTTCAAATCATTCATTTATAGTATTACATGATAATAGTAATTTATAGAACAGACAATAGTAATTTATTGTGAACTCAAAGGATCTGTCAGTGGCATTGATTTTACAGTTATTCCTGAATAATAGTTACTTGAAAACAGTAAACCCTTAAATGTGTCAAATAATGTATTTATTGAGTAGTTTAAGCAGTTCTTTGATGTAGGATTGGCAAGTGTGTGACTTTGGTTGTGACAAAAAATGCTTAGATGTTTTTTTTTCAACCCTGTTTACAACCCTGTTGTTTAGCCTCAGAAGGAAACACACTGATATTCCTTTTATGAAAAGCTCTGCTACTGGCTGGTTTACAGATACGGAGAAAGCTTGCAGAATGTGCACATTTTAGCATAGTTTTAACACTGTAAAACAGATTGTAGGGGGGTTAGCTTCTAGCCTTACCCCTCTTACTTTCCCAGATTTAGCTTTCTCAAGTCATACGAGTGATGTGTGTTTAGCTTCGCTCTGGTAGTCAGCTGAGGTAGTCCAGTTTGTTGTCGAGGGAACAGACAATGTAGAAAAGAGGTGGTTCAGAGTCTGGATGATGAGCTGCTCTTCAGTGTTAGAAATATCAACTACAACATATTTGACTAAGCCCACTTCAATGCTAAAGGGAAAACCATGTGACCCAAGCCTGAGTTGTTTTTGTTGATTTGCTCATTAATCTCTCTTTGACTGCTGCAGAGGTTTCAGACTCATGGTATGCAGAGGAGAAGATATATAGAGAGATAAAAGAGAGGAGGATCCAAGAGGAGCAGAAGAGAAAACGTGAGGCCGAGGACAGAGTTGCTCGCGTAACTGTGGAGACAGAAGAGGAGTTTGAGATGGAGGAGGGTGAAGATTGGTTCATCCTTCTGCGAACATTAGGTAAACAGAGATGCACATGGCTGTCGTTTTTTGAGTTGCAGTCTCTATTGCCTGGAGGTCTAAGTGTCTGTTTCTTTTCCCATGTGTCTCTCTCCATCTCTCCTCTGGATGTAAACACAGCGGACAGGAGAGCCGAGGCAGAGCGGCGTAGAAAAGAAGAGGAGTGGGAGAAGCAAGTCATGGTTGAGGAAAGGAGAAAAGGATCAACCAAACCAGATATTATGTTTATTTATCAGAGAGATGTTAAGGATGACTGGTTTCTACTTATGGATGCTTCTATTAAAGTGATAGGTAAACACATTTTTACTCATACGCTATATGGACAAATGTATAAGGACACCTGCTCATTTATTGCCTCTTCTGAAATCAAGGCTAGTAAAAAAAAAAATCATCCTTTTTAGTTGGCCTAACTGCCTCTACTGTCCAGGGAAGGCTTTATACTAGATTTTGGAGCATTACTGTGGTGAATTGATTGTGTTCAGCAACAAGAGTGTTGGTGAGGTCAGGATGTTGGGTGATCACTATCCCCACCTCATCCCCAACTCCCTAGACCATCCCAAAAGGATTAGATGGAGCACCAACCATCATTCCAGAGAACACTGTTCCACTGTTTATACCCCCAATAAGTTCATCTGCTCCAGAAGGTCCAACTTAGCAGTACTTCACTACAGGGACTAGACCAGCTGTGTGTGTGTGTGTGTGTGCATTTTCACATCTGTGTCAGGAAGTAGCACAGTAGCTAAATGCATTCAATAGCAGGGGTGTCCACAAACATTTGGACAAACATTTGGACATATTGTGTACTTTGTATCTACACTCATGTTCAACTATTGAAAATACCTTACATGCAGTGCGTATATATAATGCACAGGGTCTTCAAGGCTGGAACAGAGGACCACTGTGGCAGGTGGTAATCAGTCATAATGAGCAATTCAATCTCTCTGTTTGTAGATCGTGAAACTCCCCCCTCCATCTCCCCTCCAGTGGTTGTGCCTAAACCCCGTCCAGAGCCTACACCCCGTCCAGAGCTTAAACCACGACCAGAGCTTAAACCCCGTCCAGAGCTAAAACCTCGTCCAGAGCTTAAACCCCGTCCAGAGCTTAAACCCCGTCCAGAGCCTACACCCCGTCCAGAGTTTAAACCCCGTCCAGTGCTTCCGGCTGACCATCCAATGACCTCCACTCCCACTGCACAACCTGCCTCCTTCACCAGACCCTCCTTTCAGGACGAGACACTGAAGAGCCTGGATTACACACAGGAATCTGAGGTTTGCAACACACATGCAAACACATACACACACACACACATACACACACATGTACGCTATAAACCTACAAACCTTAAACTGAAGCTGGGGCTCAGCAGTCTAATGCGCAACCCCTACGGCTCGGGGGTGGCTAGTTATAACCATGATCTTGAACCATGCTGCTTTGCCATCAGCAGCTGGAGTCAGAGAGAGCACAATTGGCTGTAGTCGTGGGTGGGAATATGATTCTCTGTCCTCTCATCACACTCAGGCGGTGTTGGCAGGCGCAGGCGTCTGTTAGCAGGTGTGGTAGACTTGGGCACCCGGCGCTTTCCCCTGAGCGTGACAGCTGCTGTAAAAATTTGGAAGTGGTAGTGGATTGCTTCACATGTATCGACATGAGACATGTGTGAAGTCCTTACCCTCCTAGTGTAGGGGGCATTGCTAGTGCTAAGAATGGGTGGGTTATTTGGCAGTACCAAATTGGGGAAAAAGAGAAACGTTAATGAAACTAATTTATATATATAAGAAAGAAATAAACTATAGCTATCATGTTTCATACATGGTGAACAATGTAAGTGGAAGTTGGGAATTCTTAAAAATCCATTTCAGTGTAAAACTACTGTAGATGTAATTTCATTGCTTTCTCTGCCATTACAGCTGGAACCAGAGTCAAGCCTTATCATAAAGGTAAAGAACTAAATCTCTCCTTTCTTTTATATCTTAATTTATATCTTAACTAGTAATCATATCTGACACTATGAAATTATGAAACTATGACAAAGAATAATTCAACTCAAAAGTTGTCCAGTACTTCATTTAGGCCTGGAAATATGGCCAAAATGTCTATATTACTGCTGTGATGCAAGAACCTTGTACAGTTTTTCCCTTTTTAACATTATATGAATCTGGCAGTTGTTCTTATAATCTATCAAAATTTCATGATGAATGGAGCAATGGAAATTCTCCACAATCTTTTTACATTGACTTCCATTGAAAGTTAAGAAGGTTTCTTCCTTCTCCTTTAAAGTTGCCATTTGAAGTTGCAAGGTTTTTGCATAACAGCTACGATATACAGTATTATTGGTATCTAAGAATTTGATGTAAAGCTTCTGCATTGCTGACCTTTGCCTCTTTGTTTTTAACCGATCACAGAGAATGATGAAGAGAATGCAGAATGAAAGCATTTATGTCCGTCACAGCAAGCGAATGTTGGAGGTATGTGGACGTTAAGATTTACTTAATGCCGACGCTAGCTCATATGTTCTCAAACACACTCACTCTCTCTTACAGGGCAGTGATGTAGCCCATGAGGTGGTACTGAAGCAACATGCCAGCACCAGTGAGCTAAAGCGGAACTACATGGAAGATGTGCCGGTGTTTGGCCCCACCGACTGGGACAAGCGCCTCTCCACCCACAGTCCTGTCCGCATCCCTCAGACAATCAGTGACCAGGTCCTCATCAGCATGGACACAGTGAGTCACACAAACATAGACTGTATGCCCTCTAGCTGCCTGATGTCATTTATGTTGCTTTGCAGTGTTTACTGGATGAAACAAACAGCTGCATTTATTTACTGCATTTAAATATCAGGAGCATATACACCAATGTTATATATTTCCCATGTAAATTATTCTGCCATATTTAAGCTTAAAGCTTCAAATTTCACTTACATAGTATTCAACCAAGTAGCATTATGTAAACTGTGTGTCTAAATCAGACACACAGACACAAACCACATCAAGTAGTCTTTAGTAGACTTGCTTATGTGGTTTCTGAGAGTGTATGACATCCTGTTATCTACAGACATGTAAAAAATGTAAAAGCCAAGGAAACCCCCTTTTTAACATATCTAAATAAATGGACATGTGATCTTCATTGGAACAATATTGAGAGATGGGGTCATTTAACAGAACATATACAACTAAAGAAATATATTTAATCTAATGTAAAAGAAATGTAAGAAAATGTGGAGAAATGTAATTACCATTTGTAAAAATGTAATTCATAGAATTTTAGTTTACTTTTGAGTTTAAAGTTGGTACACCCCACATTTGTATTACTATGGCTAAAATGGAAGAAATGAGAATCAGGTGCAACACATCAGAGAGGATTTTAGGCTGTGTCCGAAACTGTGCTCTATTCACTATTCCCTACATGTGGAAATCTGAATCACCATTATAGGGAACAGAATTCACTACATACAAGATAATGAATGACTTGTTATACATGTGAGCTCACAGCTGTACGACAGCAGAGTATGTATCATAAGCAGTCTGAATATCACTCTACCTCAGAGAAGCTACACGCAAATCATCAAGCCAAACAACGCGATGGATTATAGGTGTTTTAGTGTACATCGTTTGTAGGCTACATATTACGGTAGTAATACCGTGGGATTGTTACAGTGCGCTAAAAATTTGGCACTAACTGGCACTAAAATTTGGGCACCAAACACCAAAGTAGTGCAAATTGTTTTGTTATGTTAAAGGCATAAGTTCCTTGAGGAACCGGTGGATCTGAAACGGTGGATGAACCTCTTAAGGTGTTTTGAGGAACCTTCAAAAAGAAAGGGTCCCTCAAAGCACTGTAAGAGATTTCGCTGTCCACTAAATCATTTCTCTACAGAACATTTAAAACAACTGCCAACATGTCCAGATCAGGCTGACCTAGAAACTTCAAGTCTCCAACAATCCTAAAATGTCATCACAGGATCTACAGGCAGCTCTTGCCACAGTTAATGTCAAAGTGCAGTATCTACCATCAGAAAGAGACTGTACAAGTTTGATTTTCATGGTGCACGTGGAGGAAACCCTTAACGTACATTTATCTGTTCAGAGTACATTGATCCAGAAGTCCTGATCTTTGTTTTGGCGTTCTCTGGCAAACTTTAGTCTTATCCAGATGCTTTTCTTTGACGACAAGGACTTCCTCCATTTCTTAAAGTTGTGACTATATATTTATATCACATTTGATCCATATATGTATATGGACATTGTACCATAATGGTTTAATAGTGTGTCCTCATTGTTTCACATGACTTTAAACAAATGAACATAAGAATTCACATAGCAAAAAACATTATTAGCAGAAGTACCATGTTGAAGGCGTCGTAGTCCATTCATTTTAGAATTGTTCGAGGAGAAAATTGTGTATGTTTCATTTCATTTATTCCTTTATTGTGTGAGCATCCTTTTAACTTTGTTTCTTGCCTTCTGCAGCTGGAAACAGAGACAGTCATTATCAGACAGGTCAGACACTCAATCCCTCCTTTCTCTTTCATCTATTTACTGTACATTCAAGGTGACAAGTTGTTAAGTAATCTTAGACATACTGTACAGGGGATGTACAACATAATGGAAATGCCACATAAAACATTCATAATTACAATATAATTACAGACTGTAGCCCATCTGTTAATGCGCAGCCACCTATTCATCATCCACCATTGGAAAGAGACCATCTTAGGACCACCACTGACTAATTGGATGGTGGACCATTTTCAAAACTGCAGTGCCACTGACATGATAGAGACGTCTTAGTATGTGTTGAGAAATGTTCACAGACTGAAAATATATAGCCGACACTGGTCTTGTGGTCAGAAACTGACCAGGGAGGAAGGGCTATAGAAACACATATTGCACATGAAAGAACAGTAACTAAGGTAGCTAGCTGTACACCTATACTGTGGTAAGGGTAAGTGCAGACTGCACCCAAGCAACACTGCTGAGACTGATACAGTCATAGTAGTGGGACACAAACATGCCTACCTAACAGCTGTGCTGATAATAGATGTGCTGTTCATCACCTAAATAATATCTGGTGTATGGCGGTCCTGTCATGGTCCTTTTCCGCTGATTGATTGGGTAGATGAGGCCAGCAAATAGTGAATGAAAATATGGGCTACAGTCACACAGTGAGTGTAAACATACAAAGTGCTGCTGTACGTAAGTGTACCTAGCAAAGTGGCCAGTGAGTTTGATTGTTTAATATGAGGTTTCCATATTTCCATTTTTTGGACACCTCCTGTATTTGCTTATGAGGTCTCTGACACTGTATGACATATTGTTTCTAAACAAATGTACAGACAAAATATGAGGTTGCTATCGACCATTTTTAGCTACACTTAGCTACTTTTGTCATTTTTTATAATGAAACGTTTGTCATATAGTGTGAGAGAACCTCTGTGGATCAAATTATGTTATTATGGATCCACCCTGTTGCCTTGCCTTACAATTGGTTTTATGGAAGCGGAAAAAAATAGAGAGTGAATGAAAAGGATCCATCACTAACACATGGTTTTACTTTCCAGGTGGTAGAAGAAGAAGTGTCGGACATCACTGAAACGTCTTTTTCTTACTAATACATTAATCCCAGATGCACTGCAGTTATAGCTTTTGTACCACATTAATAATGCATTTTAATCATTAGAGCTTGTATTTGATACTAGTCTATATACAGTTGGTGGGGAGTTTACATGCACTTATCATGGACATGAATGTATTGACAATATTGGGTTTCCAGGGATTTTTGGGGCAGAATGAGTGAACAACATGCATCTTACAGGAACACAGGGTCAAATATATATGTGCAGGGTCAAAAATTTTTACCCACTTGCTTAGGCCACAGACTCTTAACTTTCTGTTAGTGATCATGATCGACTACAGCTGGTAGCTTCTCTGTGCTCACATTAAAGGGTTTATTACACTGATTGGAATGACCAACACACAGTACAATGAGAAAGGTTCAAGATAGTATTCAATATTTCAATTCAATAGTTCAAGTCTCAGTATAGGTCTGAGAAGGATGGGTGTAGATTTACACAAGTCAGAAATGTCTCTTGGAGCCATTTCTAGACAACTGCAGGTTCCAAGATCACCAGTTCAAACAATTGTAAGATGATGCATTCAACCCCAAGAACACTGTACCAACTGTTGAACCTGGTGGTGGTAGCATCATCGTGCTCTGGGGTAGTTGTGCTGTGAGTTGAATTGGTACATTGCCAAGTAGGTGTTCAAAACAGGACAACCTCAAACGCACATTAAAGATGGCTGTGTAATAGAAAAAACAGGCCAACATTAAGCTTTTGGATTGGTATTCAGCCACCTCAGCCACAACCCTATTGAAAATATGTAGACTGAGCCTTAGAGTGAGGTCTGTGCCAAAAAACCAACACATTAAACTGAACTCTATAAAGTCTGCCAGGAACATCAAATATCCAACCAAGATTCTGACAGAAACGTGTTGTTGCAGTTAACTGAATATTAACCGAATATGTAGTGTGTTGTATGTATATTTCTGACCCTGTATTAATTTCAGAAGATTCTCAAAATGTAAGCATGTGCACAACATATATGTTAAAGATGTATGTTGTTCACTCATTCTGGCCCGGAAACAAAGCCAGTTAAAATAATTTCATGATGAGTGTATGTAAATGTCTGACCAAACTGTGTTATAATACACAACATGCTGCGATTCCTATAACCTTTGTGAGAAGCTACATAGTGAGTAATTAATGAGAGAAAAATCTTTTTCATGTTTTTAGGAGTAGATTGATGAAAGCAATATCTTTGACTAAAGCTACAACCCAGCTAAATGAAAGTCTACCACTGTGTTAATTTAGCATTGCTGATCCCACAAAACCTATCATTAGGAGACCAATTTGGAATGACTCTCAGTACATTTTGATTTCTAACAAAAGAACAAAACTGACTAAAACTAAACTAAACTTTTTTGGAAAATATAAACACAACTTTCTATTGATTTCTAACTAAAATACACAAACTAAAAGAAGCAGGGTGAATGTTCCTGTGCACTGAAAAATATTGCACTAAATTCAACTTAATTTTCTCATTAACATAGAAGGTCAACACAGTTTTGTTTGGAATATCAGTCTTGTAATAAATTAAAGAATACATGTGAAAAAGTTTGGGTTTGTGTACTGTATATTTTATGTGAGTACTTTGTGTTTATATGACACATATTTTCCTATATATACTTTTTTAATTGGATGTAATTTTATGTTTGACACCTGCACAAAGAGAAATTCTTTGTACACCGATGTGATGAATATAGATTCTGATTCCAATTCTGATAAATTAATTAAGCTGAATCTCAAAAATATAGTTTTTCATGCATTGCTTCAGGCATGATTCAGGTACCTTAAACTGGTCACATACTTATAAGGGAGAAATCCACTGATTATTTTTATATTCTACATAGTAATTCAAAGGATAAGATGTAAACAAAGTTATGTATTATCCAATTTGTTATGGTTTTATGTGAGATGCTCCATTGTAAAGAAATTTGTTGAATGTTGAAATTGTGTTGAATGTTTTTTGAATACGCTGCCCAATTCATAATGAGAGGGCTTTGGGATTAAAACAGTCCCTCATTGGCAGAGAGGTACGTTTAAGGCATCATTAGGCAAAAAAAGCCTACCAATGTTTTACCATGATCAACATTACACTTACAAAACTCTAAAGGTGTGCAGGTGTATTGTAGGCAGTGTGGAGGCAGGACATTAGTCCGAGTTCTTTTTTTACTGTTGCTCTCAGTAGAGTCCAAAACAATGTCCATAGAACTAATGAGAGCAGTTAGGTCCACCCATGAACAATAACAAAACACTAAAGTAACAAAGTGCAGAATGATTACAAAAGCCAGAGAACAGACCCACAGAGTGTTTAACACCCAGGTAGTATCTTCAACAATCAACAATGCAAGATGAAGACACAGAGGGTGCATCCAAGTTGCATACTACACACTAACACTGTACGTTAATACGGTATGTATTAATCTTAATAATGAGAGTTTGGGTTAGTACACCAAATATTAACATACTAATCTGTTTCACACCAACAGGAAATGATTAAGGACAATAGCGTCCACTGAAAGCATACTTAAAAACTAACCGGCTGTAAGTATGCATTGTGGATTTTTAAAACATACTCGAGTTTACTTTGTACTACATACTCCACTAACATTCTACATATTAAGAAACCAGCATTAGTAAGTAGTGTGCAACTGGGATGCACCCACAGCAAACACAGGTATATACCTCCAAACTCCACCTGAGACAACTGGGCAGGATAAGGAAAGGGCATGGCTACAAAGTAGGCACAGGTGGGAACACTAAAGAATGGGCGGGGCTAGGGAGAATATAAACTAATACCCCAGCAAATGGGGTATGAAAACAAAAGGGACAGAGACTAAAACAAGGGATGGGCCTGGGCTAAACATGACAGTTGATTTACTGGTAATTCTGGATCACAATTTAAATGGCTATATTTGCAGTGAAGACATTGCGACCGATGGGTCCTCTTATGACCACTGTATAGAAACTGGTAAGTTACACACAAAACGGATAAGTGAAATTCCCATTAACACCTGAGCAAAAAACAATCGGGGTAAGGAAGCTGACGTTGCTCTGTTCACAACCATAATCAAAAGTCCATCTGTCACAGGAGCAAATTCACACTGAAAACGGAAATGACTTGCTGCAAAGGCTACAGGGTTTGATAAGACACGCTAAGCTGCTGCAGTGATTGCTGGGCTGCTGGTCACCAGACTGCCCGACTGGGCTGTGCATTCACGGCTCTGACTGCATGGCTGCTGTTTAGGATTATCTGTTAATAATGAAACGCTGGATTAATCGCCACTTTCTGGACTGTCATAAAGCATGAGCTTTACACACTCAATACACACGCCCCTTGTCTCAGAACAGGAGTGCTGATATAGGACCAGTGAGGGTACTGAACTGAACTGAATTCAATCCCTATTGAGCAGTTAACCTCTGGACGTCAGCAGTAAACAGAGCAACAATAGTGTACAGGGTTTATAAGATGAATGTGCAGGCTGGCTTTGGGAAGCTTGATCACAGCTGGTGTGTGTGTGTGAGTGGAGGGGGTTGTTCCCCATTTATACACCATCTGACATTTCTGTGAAGTTCAAAGACTTCTCTTTGGACAAAAGCAGTAACCTACTGTAGGTTAGCTTGTAGAGAGAGGCAGTATGAGAGTCCGATATGAGGAGGTTAAATGTACAGCCTAAACAAAAAGGGTTCTATACAGTCCTGAAAAATGTTTTCAGTGCTATCTAGAACCATAGTAGTACATATTCTACACTTTGGGTCAAACGAGTTATTAATGACCCTGATTTATGACCCTGAGTGACAGGTCAGTTTAATTGACAGGACACACTTCCAGTCCCCCTGCTCCTCAACGATTTATGGCACCGATGTCGCACAGTTTGGGTCAGTCAAACACAAAGCATTTAAATATGTTAATGTATATTGTATATTGTATATTGTATGTATATTCTTCAAAAACAAGTTGAAGACATTAAAACATTTCATAAACAAGAAGTTAATGATTCTAAAATAGTTAAAGAAATGACTTGTGCAAGAAACAAGTTGCGCATTGGAACCTGGAAAAAAACAGGAACATCAGCTTGAGTTCTGGAAAAGAACTGGAAAATTCTTGACTGGTCAAGTCATTCACTTACGTTTGCCCTTTATATGCTGGAGAACGAGTTGCAGATTTCGAGTACTGAGCAAAGTTCATTTACTGTATGTTCCCCGGCTATGTTACAGACATTGTGGTGCCGTGATAAGTGTGTGTGGGAGGGGGGTTAGGCACAAAAAGTGATGTAATTCCTACATGGTAATACTGAAATATGAAAAAAAATTACTGTTAAATATCTGAGAATGTGAACTATAGCTTCTTAAGCTGCATTGGATTAGGCACTCTTATAACCTAAGAATACAGTCAGTTTGTTGCTTTGTGTAATTACAAAAACAATATTTTTCAATATAGTCAGTTTCTGCAGAGGAAAGTTTTAAAATGATGCCTTTCCCTCTACCATTATTGAGAGCACTCTATATAATCACTGTCCAATAAAAAGATGTATCTCCGAAATGGGGATTTTAGTGGAGAAGGCACAGAAGTAAGTACATTTCAAGTAATTTAGTAAAGTGTTTCTATTGGTCCTTTCATTCAGAATTATTTACACAGATTACAAAGCAGCTACAAGCTTCAATCACCGGGGAAAACTAAAAATGAACACAAATTGGAGATACATGGTTTTTATTGGACAGCAGCTGTCTCCTTGTAAAGTAGGGCAGTCCTATTGATTTTGTTAAACTGAAGACATTTGTGTTTGAGATTAGAAGATGAATGAGATGAGACAGTAGATCAGAATTTCAGCTTTTATGTTCTGATATTTACGTCTAGATGTTGAACAGCTTGAACATGGCATCTTTGATGGCAGACCACCCAATTTTAAGGTAGGCAACAGAACTGGAAGAGATTGTTTGCATGCCCTGGGCTTGCAATACACGCATCAAGCTGGCGACACAATGGCACCACGTAACTGCTGCACTGTTCTTTTCTGATGTGTTCTCAGGCTGTTACCACAATGTCTTTCAGCTGCTGTTTGTTTGTGGGATGTCTCTCTTCAGTCTTCTCTTTTTGAAGTGCTTGCTCCGTTGGGTAAAGGTCTGTTTATTGACTTGATGAGTCTTAACCCTTCCACTTTTTCTCCATGATGAAGTCCTTTGTTGTGTGTGTTTGGCTCACAGTCTTGCTGCATGAAGTACCTTAAACCTAAAAAAAATTATTTTTATAAAAAAGAAAATACAATATTTTACAGGGTAGCAGCCTGAATCTATATATTTTCCCATCGATTTTTAGTTTTCTACACCATTTGACCCCGACAGCAGCTTTTTACATTGTGTGTCCATTTCCTGATGAATGGATTCATTGAAATGGTCCCAAATGGCGAGGAATACAGTGTCTTCATCATTTACTGATTTGGAAAGTTCTGAACATTTTTGCTTCTCTTGTAAAGTTACCATTTCACAAATATTCTTTAACATGTATGTATTTATTATTCATCCTGATATTGTATTTTTGGCACTGAAAACAGTTCTCTTATACCTTATACTCTTTGGCTGCAAAGTTGCTCATAGACACACGTGTGTCTGTAGTCTGTTCTCTATTTGATCTATCTGCAATGCAAACTCACTCAACTGACAAACTCACTCATACAGAAGGCAATGTTAACATGGCTGGTTCAGTGGATCTCTTTGAAATGAAAGATGGAACACTTATGACTCCTGTGATATATCAAATAGCTGTGACAGCAACTTCCATTGAGCAGGAACCAGACAGACTCTTTGTGAGGCACAGAACACAATCAACACTCTTCAGAAAATATTGCAAAACATAATTATTTGGAGTCACCATTGAAGAACCACTTCTGCCTTCCCAAAGAATGTTTCTGTGCATGGTTGGACCTTTGTAAATGCAATATGTGAATGAAGGCCTGAAATCAGTCGTAGAAATCACTTTTACTTCTAAAAACCTTTTCTTAAAGCTTCTTCAAAGCACCTTAAGAGCTTTTTCCACAGTTTTAAATTGAATAACCTCCAAAAGTTCCTCAAGGATCCTATACTTTTAACACTGTAGAGAAACATTATTGAGGACACTCTATATAATCACTGTCCAATAAAAAGATATATCTCCGAAATGGGGATTTTAGTGGAGAAGGCACAAATGTGAACTTTGAATTGAAGTCAGTTCATTCCAAGTAATTTAGTAACGTGTTTCTATTGGTCCATTCATTCAGAATTATTTACACAGATTACAAAGCAGCTACAAGCTTCAAACACCGGGGGAAACTAAAAATGTTTTGAAGACACTGTAGTTATGATCTTGTGAGCTAGTCAAAAGTATATAGCTAGATTTCTCCTGGACATCCCCTGCCAGAGTAGGGTTCTGTTTAATTCCATCACCGAAACTGTGCCCTATTTACTATATAGTGATTCCACAATTGTTGAGGTGTCCGAAACGTATAGCCAATTTTACTGTGCACTGTAGCAATCCCACAATGCACCAAAATATATAGAGCATATTTGAGGTACACTAAAAGCACGTACTGGAATATCCATAATCCATCACAGTGTTTGTTTTTTGCAGCTTCTTTGAGAATGAGTTCAGACGACGTTCAGATCAGTTATGCGATGCAATCTGCTGTCGCACAGCAATGAGCTCACTCGCATGCCAATGTGTCTCATTCTGTTGTGTATAATAGTGCTGTTTAAAGTGATCTGGATTTTTACATGTAGGATATAGTGAATAGAGTGTAGTTTCAGACACAGCTCTGGTCATTAAGCACTGGTTTCCAAACCCTGTGTTGGAGGATTACTAATTTTCCACACAAGGGGAGGATAAGAACAGGTAAAATGAGCACAGTGGCATATATAAAAACACCACTTATTGTGTTCATTTTATATGTAATATTACAATACATATTAGTATATTTATGAGTAAATAAACACTGACTACCCAGATGAGCAACTTTTTAATTCAGATTTTCCCAGATCTACATCTTCTGCACAACACTCTGTAGCTGAAATATGAAGAGTAAAAAGGGTATGGACCTTTGGACTGTACAGCTTCTAGACACTAGAAGGCCAGCTGTCCCATTTTTGAAGGTACTTCAGAAAATATAGAAGCCATAAAGAAAAGGGAGGAAAAGGTGGTGGAGGGTGAAGGTTTTGAAAGTCTCTACTTTCAGAAAGCAGAAAGTATAGAAAGGAATTTATAGGAAGAAGGTGAACTTTTAGACATGGTCTTTGTCCCAAATGTCAGATTGAACGGCTCCTTTCTGTGGCTACCGAGCCTCAGTGTCTTTGTAATTGAGTTCACTCATTAGAGCTGAACTGGAATGCTCTATTTCTGCCAATCCCACTTTTGTTACCGTGGCCACTGTCACACTTGTCCGGTATGTGCGCTCTGGAAGGGGTGGAGCTTCTGGGCAGCTTATAAGGCAGTTGTTCAGCTTGATGACCGGAAGGGTCAATGTAACTATGGCCCTGCTATCTGGGGGAGGAGACGCCCTGTCCAGGTCAAAGTTAACCTGGCTGGAGTTGGACGAGTCGGAGGAGGGGGAAGAGCACTTTAGAGTCGGAATGGCCATCTGTTCTTGCAAGCAATGGATATTGAGCTCTGACAGTGTCAATGCATCCCTGTTGATGCATGCTTCCGTCTGCAGGCATGTCGCTGAGTTGGTGTCCATATGTCTTTCCGACTGAGCCGAGGAAGAAATATCTTGGCTTTCTGCATTCTGCCTGCGGTCCCGTTCCCGGTCCCAGTCCCGGTCCCTGTTCTCGTAGAGGAGTGTGTTGGCACAGATGAAGATAAACAAGCCCACTCCCATGATAATAGGACCAACCAGTTTGAGTTTCTCAGCAGGTGTTCGGCCAGTTGGGGCATGGTGCGACACCGGTCGCCGAGTGCGATTAGGCCAGTAGCCGCCCACGGCCACACCTATTCCTACAAGAAGTAGCACACCAGCAAACAGCACACAGGCTCCGGGAGCTGAGCGTAGACGCAGCCCACCAATCATAGGCCCTGGATTCTCCTCAGGGATTGAAGTGTCTAACTCCAGGCCAGACACGCCTTTTACCGTGGACTCGTCCACCCCAGACATTCTGCTGGTGAGAAAGAGGACAAAAGAAGGCTATCTTCAGAATGTGTGAGTTTGCCAAAAAAATATTTATTCAAAAATATACAAAAGGCGAAAAACTTTCACATCACCCAGGTTTAAAACAGAGCTGTCAGATTCAGGTCCGTAAAGTAAAAATCCTCACCAGCATTTGTTTGGAACAGCCTGGAAAGTTGTAGTTAGCTCAAACTAGCAGAGATGTCTAGAAGTTGGAACAAGTCCCGGTGAGGCCTGAACTTGCCACCTTTGCAAGGCAGTGCACTCACATTATCTGCCAAAAATATACGATCATTTCTCTAGATAAAAAGCACCTCTAGTAATATGCACTCTAATAATTTTTTAGCTTATTTTTAAGCTTGTGTGATTCTACACAGTTTTCCACAGTGCAGTTTGGTTAGGTACTGTGAGGCAGAGCCACTAGGTTACTGTCTATGTCATAGTAACAGTGTAGCCAATGGGTAAGTTTCAGTGTTAATTAAGAGCACCTGAAGAAATCAGAATAGTTAACAGCACCTGAGGAAGCTTTTGAAGGGATTTGAACAGAGTTGTCACAGATCAGAAAGAAAATATCCATAAAATATAGTATATATATATATATATATATATAAGTATAGTAGTATAAATATATAAGTTTTACTACTTTCTATCACATGCAATCAATCAATGTCTGAGGCTTCGACCTTCATCATAACCTAATGTTAGCTTGCTATTAAGTTATAGTGTTTTCACTCTTATTCAATGGTCAGTGGTAATTGTGGCTTTTTTAAACGATTTTTATTTCTATGTTTTCTGCTCAATAATTCTACTGTATTTTGCTAACCTAGCTAGCTAGTTAACCACACCAACCTGTTTAGACTAGTCCTAATATCACTACTTTTTTTAATAAAATATTGGAAAAGATGTTTGACTGTACATAGAGTATAACAAAACCAAGGCAAACAGCTTAACAGGAATTATAGGACAAAGTAACCACATCATTGGTTAAACTAAGCACTAGGGTTGTGGGATTTGTCCAAATTGGGTTGTTTTAGTGTACCATTTTTGAGAGTGATACAGTAATTAGCACATTGCTGATGGATCTGTGTGTAACACTGCGTTACCCCTAACACCGCCATGTGGGGGGCTGTGCTTTAGCCTGGCTAGCTGTCACTGTGAGTTGTGTATGCTTTAAAATAGAGCGTGATTATAATATAGAGGTGAATTTAGCGACCTACACGCACAACTCAGTATACAGAAACACAAGAAAGTTGTTTAGCCGTCTGGCACAAACACAGCCCTGAGTGTGAAAGAGGCATCTGTCACGGATGATGTTGCTTCAGTGAACATGAGAAAATGATCAAAACCACACAGTACACAGACCTGTTTAACTACATAAAGAAGGTTCATTTTACCCTGCATTAGTGTGTACCCACCCTCCCTCACTCCAGAGAGGGGCCTCCTACTCTAGTCAATCAATATGTTACATTTCAAACTCTAGTGGACAGTTGCTAAGAATTAGGGCAGCCCAATAAGCCTAATGAATGTCCCATCAGTTGGCCTGAAGTGGTCACTGACTCTCTTGGTGGAGATCTACCATGGCGCAGAGTTTAGCTCAAACACTAACATGAGGCCTTATCTAAACACAAGCCAGGCAGGGAAAAGAGGACAAGAAAAACAAATTTAATCTGAGAATTCCAGAACAATAAACACAGGCCAGATCTGGAAATGCCTTTGCTTTGTTAGGAGACCAAAACCAGAGTAGAGGAACCTTTTTTTAGACCTCCAGTTCTTTTGCAGTGGTCTGTCCACTGTGTTTAGAAAAATCCTGTAGATTAGATTTAAATGAGATTTGTCTTAATGATAGTCTGCTGAGATCTATTAGGTTGGTGTGGTTCAGGCTCAGCGTGTGCATAAGGCTGCGTATAAAGAAGCTGGAGACAACCATTCACTATTTCTGTCTGAACATGACTTTGCACACAGATTAAAATACTAGTCCTGGACAAAACCTCCATCCCCAGCAATCCTTGCTTGCACAACTAAGACTTTTTATGATGGATTAAGGATTTTGCGCCGGATCAAAGAGGCATCTTTCCCTCTTTATATTAATATGGATTTTTGAGCCATGTTTGCATACCCTCCCCCTTCTCTCTTTGTGCAAAATATATATAATATCCTATATACTGTGTGTCCAAATGTTTGTGGACACCCCTTCTAATGTATGCATTCAGATACCTTAAGTTGCGCCTATTGCTGAAACAGATCCAAATGCACACATAAACACACACACACAGCTTGCCTAGTCCCTGTAGAGAAGTATTGCCAATAGAATTGGACTCTCTGGAGCAGATGAACATGAACCTTTTGGCACCTTGCATTATGGCTGGCATGGGCTAGATGCAAATTCTCTGGACTGATGGTGCTCCATCCAGTATATTTGGAATTGGATGAGGGTTTGGAAATGAGGTGGAGATGGAACTGACCTTTCTAACGCTCTTGTCATTGAATGCAACTAAATTCGCTCCAAAATAAAAATCCAATAACCAAACAAAAATGACTAAGTGGATTACTTTACTGGATCAAGGACCCCCCCTTAATTCCAGTTCCACTGGGCAGACTGCAAATCTGAATTCTGCCTTAAATTAACATAGTGGACACATTTCATGCATGTAAAGAATAATTTGACGTAGAACACGTTCAGACAGCAGTCAGAGATCCCTCTGTATAAGATAGTCTGCAAAATAAACAAGTATGACTGTAAAATCCCTACCTTCAGAGACTGAATGCCTTTAATTCTTAGCTTCCTCACTCAGTCCAGTCCATGTAATGCCAGGCCGCACAGCACAGGAGAGCTCCATTAGGTCAGTCTGAGCTAGCTCACACTCACAGTTCGGGGTTTTAGCACTGTGGATGGGCTTTCATCGTTCTTCCCTTCTAACTGACAAGAGCGACAGATGTGCATGCAGGGAGTGAGTATAACCCCAGTGACGTAGAAAAGAGAGAGGGAGAGAAGGGGAGGGAGGGAGAGAGGGAGTGAGTGAGAGAGAGAGAGAGAGACTGGGTAAGGGTCATGGGAAGATTTGTGCAGGCCTGCTTGGTCCCACGGTGGGCATGCTGACCTATTCTTAGAGTCGCCTGGGATTCAGGCTTATTTTACACACCAGCTCTTTATGGACACTGTTTATTATTCATTCTCGAGACGTCAAACTAATCTTTATTCCTCGAGCATGGAACGTGCTTTTCAAATTTCAAATCATACCATTCAAATCTCAGCTGAGACTTGGTGAAATGTCCTTAGCTTCGAGGTCACTGAGAATGAAATTTCATTAGAAAATGGCTTTTTGAGGTTTAATTTTGTTCTGTTTGGTCTTATATGTGACTAGATCAGTACTGGAGATCAGTTTGAAAGAAGGGGCATAAGTGACATTCTCTATAATCTTATTATAGTTTTTAACAAATTAAGACAAAGCTTTGGGTTTACTTCATAAAAATGTAGCAAATGCTTTTTATAGGCAGCTAGGAACCGTTCTGCTCTTGTCCTTGTGCAATATTCTTGATTTGTCTTGCATGCACATTAATTGATGAAGATTAAGGTGCAGTTTCCTTCTGACTCTTTCATGTAGGTCATGTTTGTGCAAGCAATGCAGCACAGAAGAACAGTGAACGTTCAGTCCTACGGCTGAACCTTCCATCAGGTCCTTTGCTATCCTGGTCCTAAAGGGTTTTTTCTCAGTTCTGAGTTTTCTTGGTGTCCCAGACCTCACCCTGACTTCCACGTAACTGGCATTTCTTAAAGCAGCATTATGCAGGAACTGGTATAAACTGGTCTTGCTCCCTATGGTTAGGAAGTGTAATATTTGTTTTGAGCCACCACTAAAGGACAATTATTTATTTTGTATCATGTATAATGAATCATGTGGACGAGGCGGTAGAGTAATATTACAGGATTTTACACAAATCTGATTCAGTTTTTGACGGCTTCACCAAAGTACCATACTGTAATTAGCAGCGGGCCGAGCCCAGAGTCGCAACAAGAGCGACACTATTCGACATTACAAGTCAGTAAAGCATCACAATGATTATGAAGCTGTTGTTTTAAGGTAAACATACAGTTTTAGACAGTAGAAATTGTGAGGTGGAAGCATTTCAAACCATTTTACAGACTTCCACTGTTTTTCAGACATGAGTTCATTTTCTGATCCTTTACAAATTAATCAACAAAACCTTTCTTAACAAATCGTTAATCGGCATATCAAGTTATTGCCCACATCTGTGCACAATACAAAGTTCACTGGGTATACAACTGCAAATGAACACTTGCACGTTTACTTTCTTTTAAACAAATATATAACACAAAAAAAAACAAAGCAGACGCTGACTGAATTACCCCAGACTGTAAATCAGAGCTTCATTTTATTCCATCAGACTCTTGACATAGTTTACATTAGGTCTGTTAATTTTCAATTAAATCTTTACACAAGAATTGTTCTGTACACTCACACATTTGATCAGGTCCTCTGGGGATCAAAATACACATATCTGTAGATCATTCTTAGGACATGGAGGAATTCACTGTACAGCAATTTACAGTTTTTTTTCAATGCATTTCACAAAGCACAATATTCATACTAGTACACACCAACTGAGACATTCATTGAAAGATTTCCCCAAACCAAGAGATTCCCGACGCAAAAGAGAGGAAAAAAAAGCAGCGCACTCTCTCTCGCTTCTTCTCTCATACTTTTACAGAAGCGCTCGCTCTCGCACTAACACATACATGCACACACACACACACACTCAGACTCACATCACACCATAATGGTCTTTTATATACCCATTCAGACCCTTTTGGGATGTGTGGTCATTTACAAAGATGTGGTTTTTGCATCTTTCTAAAAATTACTTTGTACATTTCAAGTAAAAAGGTCCACCAATGTGGAATTTGTTTACTCTTCCAACACCACTTAAGCGGAAATTTAATAAAATCATAAATACGATTAATAACCAACTGACATTTTGGTACCTCAGACCATGCACTCTCCAGTCCAATAAAGTTCATAACAATCAATCAATTTATCAAATAAGAGGAAATAAATTAAGGTAAAGCAGAGCAATGAGAAGCAAGTTTGGAGCAAAAAATATGGATAAAGGTCTGTCTGTGCAGCAGCATGGTCCTCCCACTTCGAAAAAGTTTGATTGCTTAGTCTTACCATAGGACCATCAGTGTAAACCAGCGTTTCAAGAAATAATCTGCTGAAACCAGTCTGTTTGCTGGATCACCTTTCAGTCAGAGGGTAGCCTCAATGATTGGCCACTACTTGCCATTATTATTACTGTATTGTTTAGACAAAGGCAGGACAAGATGCAGAGAAAATGCTTTGACACCAGTCTTATTGGGTTGTAATTGTGCATGGCTCTGTTGAGACTGGTTGCTGGGGGCGGGGCTACTCCTCATCTGCACTCTTCAGCATAAGAATGCAGTTGTAGATTTTAAGGGCGGGGCCCAGCTTTATACTTAAAATTTTGACAATGTCCGACTGGGTGAGAAGGAGGAAGGCCTCACCATCAATTTGCTACAAGAAAGGCAGAGGAAGAAAGAAGAGGGAAAAAAAAAAAAAGAGTATTAAAGACATTAAATTACACTAAGTGTGCTCTATTTACAAAACTGCAGCTGGTTTCTACACATTCTGACAAGTGAAACAGTAGATTTTACCTAGGATGTAATAACATGACGTACTATTGTATTATACCAAGACCATTATGTCAGTTTGTGTCCAGCGTGTTATACTGGGGCAAGTGGTGAGCTCCGATGATGGAGCTACCTAGAACTTCTAGTTCTCTGAAAGCGATATTACCCAATTAATATTTCGCACGTAGAATTGCTATCAGTCTGCAAACTACAGAAAGAACACATTTGTTTCCAGTGTAGATGGATTGTATTTATTTAGTGTAGATTTTCAAATCTTTGCAAAAGCCCACAATTAATTTTTTTTTTACATTTTTTAATCTATGGCATTTTGTCTGATTCTCTTACTTGGAATAACTGACACTTAATTCACTTAATGGGCGAACCATTACACTCCTACTAATCAGATTTTTCATTTTTTTTATTTTACCTCATTCCTGAAGATGGCAGCATGTTCTCTGCAGCCTGGTAACTTCCGTACAAAAGTTGCAACCTGACAAAATGCAGCACAAAATAAATACATTATCACTATGTTCCATTTGTGCACAAAATGACCTGAATACACCAGTCTGCAAGCCTTGCTTGGTTTTTTGTGTTTTTACCTCTTCTGTGCTCCACTTGGCCACTGTCTTGGCATTGAGGCCTAAGGCTTCAGGAAGAAGTTTGCCATGCTTCTCCCAACAGTGCTGAAACTTGGGCGGTTCCCATCCGCAGAACACAGAGTCATGCAAGAACTGCTGCAGAGAGTCTACAAAACACAGACCATTTAGAGGCCAAGGACATGCTGAATTTTATTTGTTACAATATCTTAGGTAGGTATATCACATAAATCATACCACCATTCAGGGGACTACCTTTCCCATTTCCTTCTTGCTTCACCTGATGGGGTTTTACACATTTAGCTGCTGTGGCAGTCCTACAACAGATTGAGAAAAACAGAAATGAATTAAAGACCACATACAGTGTGAAACAACTCACTTCCCACACACAGTTCTGAGTACATGATCAAATCACACTCCTTTTGCTATAACTATGATTTATGGGCACCCCACCTTGCTGGCAGTGAGTTGTCTGTGCTTTCTGCAGGTTCCAGACTGTTACCGGTGGGTGTGTGAGCTGGTGTTTGATTAAGTGATTCGGTGCGGCGATTTCTTGGAGGTCCACTAAGAGTGACCGGTCTCTCTCCACTCAGCCTGTCTGGTACAAGCCCTTCTTTATTGAGATTCAGTTCCGAGTATGGACAGCTTACTGCCCTGAGAGAGAGAGAGGCAGACCAAGTCTTTTACTGTTGCACTGTTTTGTTTGATGCAAGTAAAAATGTGAGTGATGCATGTTAGAGATATTAACAAGTGACCAAATAATAATTCATCTGGATATAGATTAAGTTTAGATTTAGCTTAGTGCCATTACAAGTTTTAAGACATTTTAGAGTTACTATAAAATATAGTTCTACTAGATAAACACATGAGGGCACCATTTACCACTTAGCACTGGATAAGCAATTTACTGACCAAGTTACCCATTTTGATGCAGCAGTGAGGTTTTTAGGAGGAAAAATAAGTGGGTTTAGGATGTAGATGTAGGTTTACCAAGTAGCTGTAGGCCTTTAACATTACAAACACTACATTTTGTATTTCAGCATTAGTAATAATGGTCGCATAATACTAGAAACAGACCATGACTTACAACATACCATATAGTCAACTGTCAGTCAATGCTGAAGGAGGTGTTTGTAAGTGAACAGTTTTAGGTCTGAGCAACCGCCCAAGGTTTCAGCCATACAATTCTTACCTAACCTAAAAGCTTCTCTACCCATTGACAATGATTTCTCAAACTGTGTCCATGTCTTTGAGTGTTTACACTGGTTACTAACGTGTAGTGTGTTCCATAGCGAGGTCCTTTAATGTGTCCTACGCCGTTGCATCCTGGAGTAGGGCAGCCTTGCCCAGGGGGTGGAGGGGGATCACTGGAACCTGACAGAAATATATTAGTAATCAATTATTTTAAAAAGTATAGACGACATGGTCGACAATGACACCAAGTGCAAGCAAGAAGAAGGATATGTATGCAATAATGATAATGTGATGATGCATGTAACTGTGTGCGCAAGTGCATGATACCGTTGGGGTGTTGTAGAGGATGACCAGTCTTTTGGCACCAACCCACAGGATGCAATTCTGTGCTATCAGCATCAACCCAGTAATCATATTCCTCAGTCCAGCCATCAAAATGGACCTACAATAAACAATCAGAGACACATACAGAGTTAATAACTCACTGTCAAGGTTCCACAGTTAAAACAAGTTAACTTGTGATCAGAATAACATGATCAAGTGTAACTTCTGTTTTTTAAATAAAATAAAAAATAATAAACATCAGTGTACAAAACAAACCTATGAAAGTGTTTTTATCTAGACTAACGGAATGCATAAAAAGATTAATCATTCATTACCTAATAATTTCATTATTATCAATAATTATAATGTAAGCTATGCTGCGGACATAAAATACTTGCTTACATATTTGATATTCAATTCACATACACATAATAATAATTGTAAAGCCAACTTGTTTAAATGTGTATAGACAAAATAGGGGTATACCTTTACTCTGAAGTCCTCTGCAGCAGATATTGTGGAAACACGAATAAGCATGGGGTTGCGTTTGTCCACTGTCTCCAACTTCATGCCCACCTGGAATCCATGTGGTGGTCTCTGAAAAATGGGACATATGGAACAGTTTCAGAATAGTGGGCAAAGAAATTAGCATTCAAAAGAAATAATAATAACAACAACAACAACAACAATAATAATAATAATGGACTAGATTTTCTATAAGAATGATCTCTAAGTTGTAAGACATTATTAATGCATGTATCAGTTGTTTTGCAACTCCCATGATTCAGTGATGTCAGCAGTTACCTGTTTAAAGGCTCTAGCAGGCGCTGCCTGGGATCCAGTCTCTTCCAGGTATTTTTCCCATGAAAAACTTTTTGGGTGCTTGTACTCTGGAGCCAACCAAATTACAACCAAACATTACATACACCAGCCCCATAATGCTGTGTGATAGTCTGCTTTACTTACACTTGTGTGTGTAATTACATATACACATACATACATTATATATTCACACACACACACACACACACACACACACACACACACACACACATACACAAACCCACTCACCAGCAGGAGTGGTCAGTGTTAACTCTGCCTCCTCACAGTACCCAACCGGATGAATATATGGACTGCTAGCATCACACCTAGTAAAATTGAAAGATTTACACATAAACATATGTGCAAGTACATATACACACCCCTGTCCATAAACCTACAGACAGGCTTACCAGTAATCATATGTATCATCCCAGTTGTCAAAGTGAATGAGGAGGCGGTTGTCCACGACAGCAGAGATGGTTGCTACGCAGATGAGTGATGGGTTTTTCCTGTCGACAGCTTCTAACTTCATCCCAGCACGGAAGCCTGAAGGGGTGACTGACTGCAAGGTAAAATTACAGACAACATTACTAACATCAAACATATATGTTTCAGCACAAAAATAACCTGAACAGCTGAAAAAGCAGCATAAAACACATGCAGGTGTAAAAGTGTGCATAGTTTAAAAGGGGAGAGTACAGATATCACTTACCGTATTAAGACTTTTAAAGAGATGTTTGGGTGCCAGCTGACCTCTACAATTCTTAACATAAGTATTCCAGTTAAATTCCCCATCTCTGCAACCTACCAGCCAGGAATAAACACACAGACATTATTAGCAACCACATTCCACATTTTTCTAGCAGGTTTTTAAATGTCACCAACAATCTAGTCAAAGTAACTGATTGTGCAAAGGTTTTACCATGACTTAAGTTCAGTAGTTGCAATACACTATATGTCCAAATAGTTGTGGACACCCTTTCTAATGAATGCATTCAGCTATTTTACATTGCACCCAATGCTCACACTGATGTGCAAACTCATACACAGAGCTTGTTTAGTCCCTGTAGAGAAGAGAATAGGTATAAGCGAGTACGATTCTCTGGAGCAGATAAACATGAACCTACTGCCACCATGCCTAATGCCAGCTGTGTGCTAGAGGAGTATAAAGCCCCTTAGCATTGTTCATTCCCCCGGGGCCCAGCATGTTTCCCTAAGCACCTTTTGGTAACAGCAGTTTGAGGCCCATCTTTTCACACCAGCCTGGTGGCTTCACGTCCCAGGAGTCCGCGTTTACCCAGAAGTCATAGCACTCAGGGTAGCCATCGAAATGAAGTCTTATTCTATAACCCTGGACCTGAAAGGAAAAATATACAAGGAAAAATGTAATCATGTCATTCCCCTACTGAGAGTATAAATGTACACAACTGTTAAAAAGTAAAAAATGACTGTTTTCAGTAATGTAAACCAAAAACTTCACTGCAGAAAAATGCATAAAGTGATTCTAATATTTTAGCAAATTCACAAGTTTCATATTTAATAGCAGTCTATAGAACAGTAAAAAATATAAATAAATGAATAGACATTAAGAAATATTCCAAATACCATTAGGAAGCATCCTTAATAATGAGCGGTAAATGAAAATTAACTGTATAACACCAAGAATTATGTTTAAATTAACGCCCAGAATGTCTCATATTTCAATACTGGAGAAGTCCTGAGGCTAAAGGCAATTTCAGACCTGAAAAAAACGGATCATGGTTTGTCTTTCTGTTAAATTGTATAGATTTGGTCCGGGTAGTTTTGGTTTCACACAATTTGCAAATGCACTAAAGAACGCAAGATACGCTTATGTCCCACCATCATCGCCTACGTAGGCTGAAGGCTTGCTATAATTGACAATGATTGTTTGCAGAAGGACATGCGTCTGACGTCAGTGTGTTGTAAATTTAGCGGGTTACCTCTCCCAGATAATAAATGAATTTCTACTTTCTTTCAGTTACTTTCTTGCTAATATTTTTGCATTTACACCAGCAGAACAACCTTCAGACATAGTACTTGAAACACGCTCAAATTCACCAAAGATGCTTGTTGTGCAGCAATTATAACATTGCAGACAGAAAAGGAGATAAAGACGGTAAGCAATTCTGTGAGTTTTGACAACTACATTTAGATTTTCACTGTTTTTCTTCTTCTGTTGTCTGATAGGTGACGATAGCCTGCCTCAACTTCCTGTAATTGGTTCGTAAGTCCAACCATCCAAAAAAGGGTTTTCATAGTGCAAACGATCATGGACCAGACCATGGTTCAGCTGATCTGGACCGAGACCACCTCTTTTCGTCCCATAAAATGTTGTGGTTTGCGGCACCTTTTACTATTGTGGAATGGACCCAACAAGGTAGGTGTAAAAGCACCCTAGAAACCTGACTATATGGTAAACAGAACACTTATATACTTATATAATGTTTACTTCTTAAAATATTGGATAAAACAACCAAAAGCACCAGTAAGTGTCTAGTGTAAACATAAATAAATATATACAACAGCAAATGCTTTGCTAAAAGACTCAGGAGCACTCATGCCGCATATTCTTATAAACATTAAAATCCTCTTAGTGAAGCAACATGCAGTGACCTTTGACCATGCGTTACCTCTGCCACAGTAAGCACGCAGAAGAGGGCAGGATGACAAGGGTCTAGGCCCTCCAGCTTCATTCCAACTTTAAATCCATTCCTGCTCTGCGGAAAAGACTGGTGCTGTAAAACACACAGAGAAACATGATGTCCTCAGAAAGAGGTTCATTATATTTAAATGTGTTACAATAAAAGCTGAAGGTCTTACTTCTTTAAATAGTTTCAAGGGTGCAGCCACTGCTTTCTCCTCCTCTAAATAAGCAGGCCAACTCCAAGCCTTCTTTTTCACTGGAGCTGCCGTTACTATAGCAACAGCAACACACCAGCACATTAGTACAATACCCCTTTCCCCGCAAGTGTCAATAAAAGATGTTCATGACTCAAACTTTACTGAGCTTATTCAGCTAAACAAAACAATTCCATCCAGTGATATCCTCTGTTTTTACTGCATTGAGTGAATGTGCATTTATCCTTTTATACACCTACCCAATCTGGCAATTTTAGCTGCTTTTCTGCCCTTTGAGGTTTTAACCTTCTCCTGAAAAGAAAAGAAAATTTGTTAAGCATAAAATACATTGTGTGTATGAACATTTATGTAAACACGTGAATGCATTTCACCTCCTCTTCTTCTATGTTGTCCTCCTCCTCATCCTCAGACTCCATGAACATCTTCTTCTTCTTCCGCACTCGTTTACCCAAACGCTCACCTTCTCCTGTATCAGCTGGAGTTGACCTGCAAACCCCAAACACACACACATTCTTTAAAAATCTTCACCTTACTGGTGTTTTGATTAAAGAGCTATTGAGAACAACTGGACAATGCAGCACTTTTTAACAGCAGGGCCAATCAGGCTGACAGACTAAGGCCTTAGTGTGTGCACATGTGCTTACCTGCCACTGCAGGGCTGAACACAGGCAGGACTGCAAAATTTTCCCTGGAGAAAAGATGACAGAGGACCAGAGTGTCCACAGGTCTTACATCTGTCCACTTCTGTGCTGGGGCCTTCCTCAGGGCCAGTGCTCACGTTAGAACCAACTGCCTGCGCCTGCTGGCCAGAGGGAGCTGCTGCAGTACCAACAAATGAGAAGAACCTCAGGACACTATTTCTTGTGCTGTCTTAAGAATACAATAATATGTACAATAAGGGCCAGTTTCCCAGACTAGGACCGATGAAAATTCTTCATTTAAATTTTCATTTCTGTTTGAGTTGATCTTGCTTTTGATCCAATTGTCCAGGAAAGTCTTTCTACTAGATTTTTGAACAGTGTTGTGAGGATTTGAAGGATTTAGAAAAGGTGTCCGCAAACATTTGGACATTGTGTAGCTTATGATATAAACTCCTAGAAAACCACTGCAGTAGAAGGGGACATAGGACCAAGGTCACCATGGCCAGTGCCATGCCATGGTTCTAAAAGTAGAGTCTGGGAACCCAAGGGTTCTGTGACATATAGCTAAGAGGTCCAGTTTTTTCCATGTGCAATGCATTTTAATACTTTTTTTGCAAACTATTAAGTTATTAAATGAAAACTAATACACTGCAATTATAGAGATATGTGTCGAAATGTCACTACACTGATTATTCCATAAATTTAGCAGAATTCAACTAAATTTAAAGTACAGTGTAATCATGTCTGGTTTTAGTAAGACATTAGACCAAAATGCTATCCATGTCAGAGTTCTAGCAATGAACAAGGCAATGAAGTTGTCCTACCTGCATATGATAATAATCAGCAAATTATTGTTTAAATGCAAAAGTTATCAATCAAATCATTATAGCAATGTTCCAACATTGCAACTGCCAGAGGTAGCAATACAAGAAATTATTAAGTACTCACCGACAGTATCAACAGGAGCACCTGTGGCTGTCTGATTTGAAGGGTTGGGTGCTTGGGTGGGTTCAGATGGAGGGCTGCTCTTGGAGGGCACAGTCTCAGTCTGTGGGCATGCCGGCTGTTCTTTGTCCTTTGGCTCTGGATCCGTTACAATTTCCAACGTGCCAAATTCTGTCATTCGGAACTTTAACAGAACAGTATACTTTTGTTGCAGATACATGTATGATTTGACTCTATCACTCTACAACTTAAGATCAGAAAAAGCTTCACTGATCCTGAAGACAATTGCATTGTCACAGTACAGCACATACTGCACACATGAAGATTATAAGAAGAACACAAGAAGTTACAGAATAGGTATTAACAACAAAGAGCTATTAACAACAACTTCATAGACCAGCTCCTACATCCTCCCAATAAAACCATAAAACATTTTTTTTAAAACTACAGTTGTCCTAGACAACTAGCATCAAGGCTATTCTGTTACATAAATTAGTCTTTTGCTCATTAGTTTACAACAATAAATAGTAAAGCTGTCCTCTTTTACATCACACAAGTTATGTATGCAATAATCTGTGTCCCAGATGTGTTTAACTGCCTGCTGTCATTAAACTTAACAAAAAACTTAACTTATAAATCTGTACTCATAATTTCAATGTCCGACAGCTAGTGGTCAGCATTTTCCAACCAGACACTAGGATAGCCCCCATTCAATACACATGGCAGTCACTTTATCTTGCTAAAAATAATATGCATATGCATATAAACATCCTTAACACTTGAAACAGAGGTTTTATTGGATTTCTCTGGTCAAAGTTTACATGAGTTGTACAGTCATGTGAAAAAGTTAGGACACCCGTTGTCTGTTTTTTAATATATTTAAACTGAATAAATGTCTGTAAAAAGAAATCAGCCGCTGTCCACTGTCCACTTAATGTACAACTGCCAACATGGCCAGATCAGGTTGTCATAGCCAGTTCAGTCCAACAGCAGAACACAAAATATGTAAAGTCTCCAACAATCCTACAATGTCAAACTACAGCATCTACCATCGGAAGGCGACCACATACACGTTTGATTTTCATGAGAGGTGATTTTCAAGGTAGATTATTTTCAAGGAGAAAACCCTCGACAAATGAACCCAAAGTTTAATTATCTAGACACAGTAAAAGAGGAAATGTTTGGCTTAAACCAGATGGCATTTGAGCACAAGAACCCATATCAACTGTGAAGCATGGAGGTGGAAATATCATGGTTTGGGGCAGCTTTTCTGCAGTACTTTCTCCCAGATAAAGTCACAGACTGGTAGATCAATATAGGAAACATCTAACTGCAGTTATGAAGATACCAGCTATTAAGGTATAACTTTTTCATCACAAGACAAACTTTTCTTTTAAAGACATTTCTTGAGTTTTATGTGTTATGTCTATAATATTATACATTTTATATATATTTATACACGGTTTAAATATATTATAAAATACAGGTTAAGAAAAAAGGTTTTCATTGTGTGTCCTAACTTTTTCACATGATTGTACTTCACAGCTGACCTGGGTTTTTACAGGTCACATATGCATGACACTGTTTTGTGAGCAAGGCCTCTATACACTCTGTGTCTGTCCCGTGAATTAAATGTCAATCAAAAGAATGAAGAATAAACAAAAACTGTGTCTAGTGCCAGTATCTCAGACATGTGTTAAGCTTAGTCCTGGATTAAAATGCAGTCCCAACAGTGAATCAATTTAATTGCAATAACAGTTAATAATATCTCTGTACCCTGATGTCACTTCCAGGCAATGTTGCTATGCCGTCCTTCCAATCAAGAGCAGTCATCATGTCAAAATCCGCTCCTGGGGCAGAGGCATCCTTGGGAGGTGTATCTGTCATCTTTCCCTAAAAGAACAAGGGAGAGCAAGATAAGAAAAAGACATACATAGCCAATACGGACAAAAGTATTGGGACACATCTTCATTCGTTGTTTGTTCTGAAATCAAACGTATTAAAAAAGGTTTTAAAAGAGTTTATCCTGGTTTTGTTGGAGTAACTGTCTCTACTGTCCATGGAAGGTTTTCTATTATTTTTTAATCTGATTGCAGTCAGCAACAAAAGCATTAGTGAGGTCAGTATGTTGGATGGTCACCACCCCACCTCATCCCCAAAGTTTTGGATGGAGCACCATCATTCCAGAGAACACTGTTCCACAGCTCAATACCGAGGGGGGGGCTTTGTATTTCTCTATCCCATATCTGGTTCATGTGCACATCAGCAATGGGTGCAACTTAAAAGTAGTTGAATGCATTCATTAGGCATGTCCACAAACATTTGGGCACACGGGGTGGTTTCCCTTAATCCCAGACAGGGACTAAGCCTAGTCCTGGACTACCTTATCCTTTCAATAGAATGCTCTATATAACCCATGTGTGCCCATGGCGTATTAAGAAACACATCATGAAAGAGCAGAAAAAAACTAATGCATCAGTTACATGAAAATACAGGGGAGAATTTGCCAATGGCCTTTCAATTTAATTAGGAGTGGAATGGGACCTGGGACCGTAAAACCTAACCCCCAACAGGTACCAGGGTGCTGATGTACCATTGTACAGTTGTGTGATAAGGGTGTTTAGTCTTGATATATAATGACACTTGTTTACATCACTATATTTTTCTTAATATTTTGACATTAACAAAATGCCCAGAAGTGGCAGATTTGAAATACTAATTATTACTACATCATACCCCATTACTTCTCATTACTTATACTACCCCATACTTATTACAGTGATTTTTACTCAACATTTGCTGCCCTCCATTCACTTAAACAGGACTAATTACACTCTTTGTAATCAACCATGCAGTTTGTCAGTGTTTATGTTCTGTCAGTATTTATAGCATAGCATTTCACAATAACAAAAGAAATCACAATACGATAAAAAAGTCATATTGCCTTCGTGTATGATTAATATGTGATGCCCCATAAAGTTAGACCATATATCGACTGCCACGTAGCTAGTGATCTATATTTATTAGTGTTTTAAATGATAAGTGGACTCCACTAAAGCACGTGTAAACACGACCCCTTACAGGCCCACTGCTCATCACTCTGCACACACGTAGATAGCTAGTTGTATCTCCTGGCTTCCCAAAGCGGCATGCACCGTACTGGTACCCTCAGTCGGGTCTCAGGCGTGCTCAAGCCCGCACAAGACCCAAAAACTTGCTCGCAATTCCGAGACGAACAGCTGGACCCAGCACTCGGAACATTTTTCTTAGGGGTGCAGCCAGAGAAACGCCCGCAACTGCACTTACGAAAGAGCTGCGCGTGTCTGCGCCGTTCCCCGCGTGGTCGCTGGGGGGCGACTCGTGCAGTCGGTACAGATTGCACCAAGCACTTAAACACGGACAAAAACACGGATTTATAATTGTTTGCGGCGGAATTTGGTCGAGAAACACGGCCGAAAATACACTCCCGCCGTTGCCCTGGTCGCACTCTGGTGGTTCAAAACCGGAGCAAGCGAGTGAAATAAAAGTTAGACGAACAAGTTCAGCTTTCCGTTGTTTTACAAGAATCTTGTGAAATGTGCAGGTTGGGTGATGCTCGCGGACTTGTGGCGGTCCTTCAGTGGGACTGTCACCTATGCTCGCGTTTCCCCGCTGGAAAACTACTCGTTTGGGCGTTTTAACGGCGGTACAGTGCGGACACGGCTGTAATAACGTTCTTTAACCGACCGTTTGTTTTTAAATCAAAACAGCAGCTCGCGCACCGGCAGGGCGGCCGCGTCCAGCAGACGGAGGGACCAAACTCGCCCGAAATCGCCTTGTTTCCCGGTCTAAAGTGTGGGGGGCGATTTTATTCCGACCATAAATAAAGTGTAAATGCCCGAGCGCCCATTATTAGCATTCGGCTGATACAAAATGGCGGAGGATAGCAAAGGGCCGCCGACACGTTTAAACTATGTAAATTCCCGGAGTTGTTCGCTCCAAGTCGCCCGGCACAGCCTTTATTCAGCACAGGGACGTCGAGTGTATAACTTGCTCTGCTGCAACTGAGTGTTTTCCCTTCGGCCGACAAACTGCTCACTTTCCCCTTGTCACGGAATGTCGTTAGCGCCTCGGTTAGCCGCGGCTAGCCCGTGCTGCCTAGTTAAACCCGACTGTGGTCCAATTCAAACGGACAGCCGGCTAGCGAGTGCAACTAGCTTCTGCTAGGAAGGTTAGCCGGCGGACCGCAGTTAAATGCGAAATAGCTAACAGTTTCGTGTCGCGGCTCTCAGCGAGAAAAACACTCGCAAAGACGGTTAAAAGGACTTGTCGTTCACCGACAAACAACAGAGCGGACTCCGGCGTGCCCAATGCAGGGGGAAAACAGCAAAACGCTCGCTTTTAATTTCTTCTCCACAAACTTGTCACTTCTATTTATCTCTATCGCTTTAAACGCCACCGCGAACACTTACGACGGCTGCAAACTGTTAAACAAACGCTTCCCCGCGCACCGGCGCCGTTGTTGGAGCCGTTCGCCGTGCCATTACGACGGTATTTTAAAGAAAAATTGTGCAACTCACCTCGTTTCTCTTTTAACTCTTATTTTGAGCTGGATGGTTCAGCCGCAGCGCGCATGCGCGAGGTGTTCTGCCTCTTGCCAACTTCGGGGCTCGATAAACTTCAACACAATCAATGGACTGGTACCGCGCGGGGGGGGAGAGAGCTTCGCGGAGCAAAACGCGTTATAACCCTCCTTATGTCGCTCATGAGACGACTGCAGCTCGATATCCACCCTAAACTTTGTGTTTGCTCCGGAAAACACGCTACGCCTGTTGTTGTTGTTCAGAGCGGAGTGATGGAGACACATGCGTCCTTCTGAGGAGCCCTGAGAGATGCACTCTGGTCCGCTGTGCTCAGAGTGTCACTCGTCTCCCCCCACCCTTCTCTTTGAGAAAATGTGGAGACGTGTGGTTATACTATGGTCAACGGAAATCTCCCTGGGCCTTTGCTCAGCTACACTGCCTTAAACCGAAAAACGTCGCCAAAAACTGAGAGGTTTTGGTTCACCAAGCCTAAAAAAGTGATTTGAGGAATCCGCCGATTTCAGGTTTCCTGTAACTCGTCACGTGTTTGGATCTTCGCTAGCGCCGAACAAGGCCCTCACTGCGCGACTAACAGACCGCCGCCTTCGTTCAAAGTTTTTTGCATTGCTACATTTAATACATGGCGTTAAACTGAATTTTATGCAATCAGCAAAGGGACGGGCGTAAAAACGCAGGGACGTTTTTTACGGATTTGACAGCTGCAGTCGGTGCATGGCGAAGGTAGAACAGATGTGGCGCCATTGCTCCTCCGCTAGATGGCGACGTGAGCGCACAGATACAGGAGACTCGCATGAGTCGATTCCAAGAGTCGATTGCACAGGTTTCTCGATTACAAAAAATCACGACATAATGAATTGGGATCCGGGGTACAATACAGTAGCTTCTATAATACAGCGGATTGAGTGAACAACAAGGGATCTTATTATTCGTAAGTAGATAATGCACTCGTGATGGTATGAATGTCAATCTTGCTATATTAATGCAATCTCATCTGCGGTCCATCAAAACCAGCACAACACGTCATGCTAACAGCTTCTTCCCCAGAGCTGTAGCGCTCCTCAATCACAGTGGTCACCTCCCACTGTAAACCTCTAAACTACAACTGAACTGTACCAAACCGGACTGAACAGCTATTTGCACTCTGCCTATTTTGCACTATGACTATTTGCACACCTGTACAGATGTCCTTTTCTTTTCTGTAAATATATTTTTCAGCTCTTTATTACCTTTATTACCTTTAGTACTTTTTACTTTTTTAATTTATCCCCTACCCTATTTATTGTTTAGTGTCATTTTCCTTTAGTTTAAGACTGTGTTCTGTGTTTCTTTGTTACTTGTCATACGTGTTGCTCTCACCAAGACAAATTCCTTGTATGGGTAACATACTTGGTGAAATAAAGAGATTCTGATTCATTTAGTGGTCAAACTGTAAAATAATATTAATAATAACATTAATAATAATAATATAGGTTATTATAATAAGTACAATATAAATAAGAATTCAGAGCGCAAGAAATAATAATATTAATAATAACATTAATAATAATAATATAGGTTATTATAATAAGTACAATATAAATAAGAATTCAGAGCGCAAGAAATAATAATATTAATAATAACATTAATAATATGCCAGATTGGATTCAGGCAGCCGCTGTTTGATTCATCTTCCACTGGTTAACCTAAAACAAGTCTAAAAAATAATAAAAAATAATGTTTAATAATGCAAGTCTGGAGCTGGCTAAATCATCTAAGCTGAACAGGGTCTAGCCAAACTGTGCCTGATTTCCATCCTTCAGGTGAATAGACGTTTCAGCACTAGGAACGTGTTTTGATGGTAAGCAATTTTTCTTACACATTTCACCTTTTATTTTGTGTCCTAGTTTGTTCCCAATAAGCTCAGACAGCTTGTGTGTGTTGTGAAAATAACGTATTTTTGTTAGGCGGCGGTGTGGAACCGAGTGCAAAGCTTTGGATTCTCCAAAGGAATCGACTCCCAGACTTTGAAGGGCATCGTTATAACTAGCACATAGGCTTCGGAGCGGTGGTTAACAACCCTACTCCTGTTGTTTAGTCTTCCTGCTGTTTTCCTGATGGGTGATACCAAGTTTTACTGTCGATTAGCTACCGAGCCTAATCCAGTATCCAGTACTAATATTCTATTCAATTCTAATTTATTGATATTACGCTTTTAACAACGGATGTTGTCACAAAGCAGCTTTACAAGGATCCGGGTCCGAGCCTCTTTTGAGCGAGCCAATGGCGACAGTGGCAAGAGGAAAACTCCATCCGAAATCTTCCAAATCTTGAGAGTAACCAAGGCTCGAAAGGGGAAACCTTCATCCTCTCGTCGACATCGATTAGCACAACAAATAATTAGACAGCAAGTCTAATTACAGGAAATAAACCATACGAAAAGTAGAGTAATGTGAAATAATGGAGAACTAATAGCAAGCTATGCGTTATGAGAATGGGAGAATGGGAGACTCATGAGCAGTGTTATTATAGCAGGAGAGGGGATGGAGCTGGTCTAAAGTCCATACATGCTAAGCAGTCACAACTCTGCAGCATCATCCAGAGTAAAACGAATATAGTTTCTTCTTTATGATTCTTACAGTGAAAACCAGTATGAAATGTGGACATTAGAACATTTGAAAGTCTTTGCATTGGTGTTAAATACAGTGAAATGACACAGACTGCCACTGTGTCCCGGATTTCTGCCTTGCACCCAATGATTCTGGGTAGGCTCTGGGCCATACACAACCCTGGCCAAGAATAAGCAGAAAAGATGATGTACTGATGGATGGAACTCCAAATTATTATTATATTATAGAGCATGTACCTCACTGTGCTCCTGGGTGTGTGGTTCTATCATTCTTGCGTAACAAGGCGTAACAATCATTTGTATAGTATGGTAGGCCTATAGAAGTGTGTGGATTTGGACGTAGCCCTTGATTAGCTAGATGAGGTGTGTGAAATTTGGGTTTGAGGTGAAACTTGAGGGAAGGTAGATCTCCAGGTAGGCTTACATAAAGAATTTGATGAACCCTGAAGTAAATCAAGAAAGTGACAGATTGAGATTTTCACACTCAATAAATATGTCCTCCACTGTACTGCAATAGGTAGTGGCTAGCCACATGTTTAAGCTTGGATAGACTGAGCAAAAATCATTTGTAGAGAATATTCGATGGTATAATTTGTTTAAATAAATATGAAATGTAATTTGTAAAACACATAACCTCTGAGATGACCATACATGAACGTCACTACAATGTCATAATTACTAGTAGGAACTTTTGCTGATAGTTATACTACAAAGTGGACATTTGTAGTCCACATGGTAAAAAAAACATCTGTGATGCTTCTAACTGGATAAAACAAACATCACTCACTTAAAATGTGAATCCTCTGATCTTTATTGTGCTGCATTATTGCAAAAATAAAAATCGTAACCTTACTATCATTGATGACAGAAAAACAAAAGTAAACAAAACACTTTTTCACATTGTGTTCATGTTTCTCTCTTAACCTTTAGTACAAATCACAGCCTACTTATGACCTCTAAAGTGGTAAGTAGGAACTTCTGAGTAGGGCCTGAGGGCAGCAAAGTCTAATCCAGGAATGGGGAACTCTGGTCCTGAACAGTCAGATTCCTAAACACATTTTCAGATTTCCTGCTTGAACACCTCTGATACAACTCAGTAGTAAAGCAAAGAAACCAGCAAACTGTGTTGGACACCTGTCCCCTGTTTCCCCAACTCTGGCCTAATTTAATATTTGCAACAGCATATTTAGTATTTTAGTGTTCAAAAATAGACTTGAAACCTAATGGATGTGCCCTCACATTTTACATGCATCTAGTTTAACCATGAATGTATGGATGAAAGGCTGGTAGCTCTATACTGTAAACATGTAGACTGCTTATTAACTTTAAACCTGCTTCACTTCCACAAACCCAACACTTGATCTCCTAGGCCCTTCATAGTGGCAGGGCCCCTGGAACCACACCCCAACACCCCCCATAGACATACAGTACTACAATTACGAGATACATCCAACCAGTCTCGACAAAAGCAGTATTTATCTAGGATTTAAGTAGATCTCCTTGGACATTAGAGCATTGTGGCTACATCAGATTTGTCCAGCCTAACATTTTACAGACATTTAAGAGTGATATCACAGACACTGATTTATCTCCTCAGCTCAAACCTTAGAAATATTACAAAATAAAAGTTCAGTCTGTGGTACAGACAAAAAATTAAATCTTCAGGATCTGAAAAAAACTTAGTTAATATGATTATCTTCAGTAATCTTAACACTGCTATACTCCTATATTTATATCCTAACAATAATCATAATATAGCCTAACATACACCTACGTATCATAGTTACACTTGAAACCATTTCACTTTTTTTTTCATAGTTTAAACAAAAAAAAGAACATATAAAAACATTCAATCAAGTTGTTATAGATGTTGGATTGCTCTAAGTACTACAAAGACAATGAAAACAGTGTGCAAGCACAGTGGTCCAAATTGCCAAACATAATAAATTAAATAAGCAATGTTCAAATAATAAAAAAAAACATTACTTTTCATTAGGCACTTTAAGTACAGTAAGATTTTTTTCACATTCTGTTTACATGTCTGTTGGTTTGATCATAAGTATTAAAATGTTCCAGCTCAGTGTCCACTGGTCTGCATGGACTGTGAAGAGACATTTTAACTCATGTAACTGAAACCAGGGAAGGTTGTTCCAGCCTCCTCACATACACCCAGTGACTGTGGTACAGGAAGATTTGTGAAGGCAGGGTCAATGTTTGTGAGGTCATCAGGGCCAGACTGAAAAGGAAAGGGAGATTATGTTGAAGGGTTAGCTAATGAATTATGAGTGGGCTACGGAGGAAGCCACTTCTATTTGGCATGCACATGTACTGTAGGCTAATAAATGGTCAAAGTTGTACAGCATATAATGATGTAGAACAAAACGGCAATGCAGTCTAGGCTTAGGCAATAATGCAAATTTAGACAAACGATTATCATCTGAAGCGTCTGATGTGAACGTTATACTGCCTTTACTCTGCATTTAAGTCTCTTGACGTTTTACTGGCAGGCACTGGCTGTCTGTTGTGCTGTGTCTCAGTGGTAAAGCAATGGAGAACTATTCAATAACACAGGCTTGTTCAAACACCAACATACTACCATGAGTTTCCAATAAAAATAGTTTACAAGACTCCACACGCTCCTCACCTATCATGATAAATCACTGTGAATACCAGCGTCTGCTAAAAATGTAAACGCACTGTTTACAGCCATGTCTGTGTATGTAGTATGCAATCTATCTTAGTGAAACATCATTAAAAGTGACTATTGGAGCTGCTGCTTCAGTGCTGGGTGGTATAGCACTACAGATTTACGGCCAAAAAGAAGATGGGATGTGGAGTTTATGTTCATAAATATGACAGCAACTTGCTATGAGACTACTTAGGTTTGAACTTTGGTAGGTTTTTTGGTCTCATGTTTCATCGTCATGAGATGCAGTGAGTCAAAAATGAGGTATGGTGTTGGATGAGTAAGGCTGCCCCTTTACCTAAACTTAGATAAAACTAACTAAGTAAAACAGGAAGCTAATGATGAAGAAACGGTCTACTCAGGATGGTGTCTCCTCAGTGAACAATGTGACGTTCATTTTTTTTCTAATACTACAGTAAAGTACCCAAGGACATCTTACAATACAATCTACAATTACTTTATATATTTCTTCTGTATGTACAATTTTCATAGGACTCACCAGTGAGGGGACGAAAGGAGGTTGAATTTTCTTTGCCACAAGGTCATCCCACTGGATAGACGAGAAGAATGAGTGGTGCTGTAGCTCTGCCTAAAAAGAGGTGAGAGGACTGTGTAATTTCTCTAATAGGTATGTCTGGTGTCATTGTGTGTGCATATGTGTGTATGTGCACAAGTTTACCACGTCATGTTTAGCTCCAAGCCTCTTAGCTCTGTCTCTGTTTAGCAGCCTCTTGAGAAGATCTCTTCCAGCTTTGGACACCCCATCTTTAAGTACCAGCGGTTGAAACATGATGTTGCTTAACATCACCATACGGTCAGCACTGTAGAAAGGTGGCTAGAGATAGAGAGAAAAATATACATCTATTAGTCACTGCCTTCTCAATGATCATTTTCTTTTTAATATTACATTTTCACTTTTGCACTAAACTAGGTAATTGGTTATGTTGGTGTCTAAGGTTTACTTTGTCTAAGATGTCTAAGGTTTTTCTGGAGCTATAAGGCTAGCATAACTGACAAATAGTAGATGTTTATAGCCACCAAGATTATTAATAACCACTGCATATGTAAATCATTACATTATTATAATTATTGTCGAGTTGTAATCTCACATAGACTTGTTTATTTTTTTAACCCAGTCATCTTCCATTCTCACTCAGTATGAGGGCTAGGACCCCCCAACCCTATCACATCACTGCTTCTTTTCAAACTGCCGCTAACACACTGTCATCAGACAGCTGAACATACTTGCAGGAGAAAACGAACTGCCAGTTCTGTTACAGAGTTGCATGTAATGAATAATGGTGCGAGAGGGGGCCCATCCAACCCACCCAGAGCGAGAAAGAGAGAAAGAGACCAATTGTGCTTTGGCCATGGATGGCTGTGGCATCACCAGGGAACGAACCAGTGATCTCCAATGCTTAGAAGGCCATGTCACTTGGTAGCCCCTCTTATGTGCTTTCTAACACTCTTTGACACACTAAACTTTGACTGAAAACAGTTATGTTAAAAAGAGCAGCTGCTACCTTGAAGACAGATAACTTTGTTACACAGTTTCAGAAACCTATTCTATTCATAAACCTATTCTAGAAACCTATTCCTAAATCTATTTGAGATTACAACAGCTTAAGGAGGTTTGAGGCTGGTGTGTAATGACTGAAGCATGTAGTTAATGCTAAACTGGTGGCAAAACATTCATTACATGTTAACTACATTTTCCTTGCACCACTGCAAAACAGAAGAGGAAACATCAGACACCTAATATGTCTTGGTTGACTGACTACTTCTGGAAAGTTGTGAAACTTGAATTTTTTATTAACTATTGCTTAGGTGTCCAGGTCCTGTATTAACAAAGAGTGCTGATCTCTTTTTTCCATTTCCTTTATGCAATCATATGTTTCAGGTGGGTTTACTCACCAGACCATAAAGCATTTCATGCAGCACAGCTCCCAGCCCCCACCAGTCCACTGTTCGGTCATACTCGCGTTGCTGGAGCACCTCAGGAGCCAGGTACTCAGGGGTTCCACAAAAGGTTCTGGTGGTTGCACGCCCAACTATTCCCTCCTTACACAAGCCAAAGTCTGTTAGAACTACATGGCCTGCAGAATCTAGCAAGATGTTCTCTGGCTTGAGGTCCCTGTGTGAACAAGAGCATGGAGAAGCTGTATGTAGATCTATTAAAATGATCCGGTTTCTTTATGTATATGTTCATGTTGTACATCCATTGAAAGTTACAGGCATTTCAGATTGGGTTCCAAGTAGTATGCTATGTGTGTGTGTGTGTGTGTGTGTGTACCTGTAGACAATATGCAGAGAATGCAAATATCCGAGAGCACTAGCCATTTCTGCCGCATAGAATCTGGCTCTGGGCTCCATAAATGCACGCGCTCTCTGCAAGTGGTAGAAGAGCTGCCAACACAGAAGCACACACACACACACATTGGCATTGTAATATAACCCACCAACATCTGCTTTCAACAAACGCGGGTGTCCATTCATGAACAGCGTGTACACACCTCTCCACCACCGGCGTAGTCCATCACAAGATAGAGCCTGTCTCTGGTCTGAAAGCTGAAGTGAAGTCTCACCAGGAACGGATGATTGACAGTCTTCAGTAACACACTCCGCTCGCACATGATGTTTTCTTCCTATTAAAGACAATACAGTCAAAATACACACACAGCCATCTCTAGCACAGCAACATGCACAGAATGCACAAAATACCCACCGCTTTTTTCCTCAAGATGATGTGCTTCTGTAAAACTTTGACTGCATAGTACCTATCATTCTCCCTGTGTCTGGCCAATAGGACCTGAGCATGGGAGGAGAAAGACAGTATAAGTCAAACTATAGGGTCTGTTACTGTTATATTAGTACTCAAGTTCACTGTAAAACTTAAAGTGACTGATTACAGAGCATGTTTGGAGTCAACTCGACTTAGTATATTCAAAAGTTCTCCTAGCTCACATTTTTAGTTCTGCATTTCAGTTTGATCAACAGTACCATTTGAGCCTTAGAAACCTTAGTAAATTAGCTGCAGCTGAAAGTGTGTAAATAAGCAATTTGTGGAAGATGTTTAGTCTCAGTCCCTCCCACTCACTTCCCATCTGCAGGCTAGAACTGCCTCTATTGCATCATGTCTCCAGACCAGGAGGCACTGAGCCCTTGCTGGGAACTTATGATCTCCTCACACTTGATGAGCAGGCAGTTAGACTGTTGTGCCACTTCAGAGCGGTGACATTATACGACATAAATGACCTTTTTCTTCATTAATGGACACAGATATGTTCATGGTTTCACAGTTCTAGAGTGTAACTGACTATCTGCCTGCGTGTCAAGAAACTGGAGATCATAGGTTTGAATCCTGTCAACACCACAGCCCTCTGTCATTAGCAGTCTGAGAATAGGAAGGCCTCCTCCCATGTGGAAGAGGGGTCTTAACTTGCAGATGGGAATCAACAGTAAACACATTAAGGGAGCGGGACACAGGCTACAAATTGTACACAATATGCATTTACTAATGTTTTTGAGTCACCTCTACTCTAAAGTGGCACAACAGTCTAACTGCCTGTGTAATATAAAAACACTGTGTAATCAGTTAATAAAGATGAAGAAGGCCTGACAGTGTAATCTACTAATTGTTTTGATGATTAATTGAATAAGCAGTTCAGTCAAGAACAGCATTCATGTATTTACTTTCATACTCTGAGCTCAAACAACAACAGCCATAGTTTACACAAAAGAAGACTTTACCTTTCCAAAGCTGCCTGTCCCAATCACCTTCAAGTAATCAAAATCCGCTGCTGACGCCCTGTCAACACAGGAACAAATATATAACCAGTCTGTCTGCCTGTCTGTCTTTTGGCGTCTGTTTGTCCTGGTGTGCCTGCCATATGCAGTATGTGTAGCCTAAATATGTCTGACATACACAGATAGCCTACTTACCGACCCCTTTCGAGTTCCTGTGCTGAATTGGTGAAACTCAGCTGTATGAAAAAGAAAAACAAGGTTAAGAGAAACCTACCAGTTCAAAGTGTGCAACAAGACGCCACACACTCACGAAACAGTCCACTATAACCCCAATGCTTAGCCACAGCTTTTTCAATCATAGTGAACTGCCGTATGTGACTTGCATTACATACTTGCTAAGCAGATCACCTAAGCTCACTTACAGCAGCTGCTCCAGCCTCGTCACACACACTGCCCTCTGGCCTTAGAAAACACTCGGAGTTCATACTGGTGGGAGAGAGAGGGGCAGAATTACCATTAGGGTGATCAAGAAACCCAGTATGTTTAAACTAGTGTAAGTAATACAAAAGTCTAAGCATCTCCCTACAGATAATAAATGTGCACACAAAAAGGGAACTCTAACATGCACTTTATTGGGTGTTTAATATCTAGGCTATTGCTTTGTGCCACAGCCCAGCCACTTTCCTAACATTTACATTTACATTTATGGCATTTAGCAAACGCTCTTATCCAGTGCTTTGCTATATACCCAAGAAAAACCTTAATTAGTTAGAATAGACTAATAGTTCAAAGATAACTTTAAGCTTAGACATTACTAAACACAAGACAATAAGATGACCATAGTACCCTATTCGTCCAAGTATTCTCTGAAGTAACCACATAAGGTTGTCTGAAGAAGAGGCGGTCTGACCTCAAAAGGCCTGTTAGAGTAAAGACACGCGTCCACACTCATTCTGTAGGTGATGAAACGTTTAGCGTCTCTGTTTAGTAGTTTAAAGTGATAACATTTTGGGTAGGTACACTTTAGACAAATATCGGACTGTACAATTATATATTTTTTGATTATGTGCAACACATTTATTAGTAATTATATTTAGATGTACTATTGTTTATTACATAGACCCAAGTAACCAATAGTAACAATAGACCAATTAATTGAAATACATTTAATGCCTTTAAAAATCATATATTTCCGTTTTTAGCAGTTATCAATTTTGTTTTAAATAATGTGACTATGGTAGTTGTTCTTTACATCGTGTAAAAATATCATGATGAATGGACCAATAGAAATGCTCCAAAATTAATATTTTATTTTACATTGACTTCCACTGAAACATAAGAAGGTTTGTAAAGTTGCCATATGGAGATACGAGTACCTATATATATATATATATATATAGAACATAATGTTCACATGGTTTGATAAACGTTAAAAAAACAAATGTAGACGTTTACGGGTTAATTTAACACTGTTCACTTTTAGCAACGTCGACGGAAAAAGACCATTCAACTGAAACTCACTGCTCGTAGATTGGATGACTGGTCCCAAGCTTCTGTAGCAGGTCTGTTGATCCAAACTTTTTCTCTTTGATTAAAGCTGTACATAAGATCAAACATGAGAATAAAACTATTATTATTATTATTATTATTATTATTATAAATGTACAAGAAACTATTAAAAAATAATGAAATAAATAATTGATTTGGTTTCACTCACCAGCAAAGTACGACACTATCCCCTTCATTTTAGCGTAAGTCACAGGACCTTTGGTCTTCTTCACCATGTTTAATCACAGCTCAGCGAGTTTCCTGCCCACTTGTGCAGTAGTCAGTGAGCTTGTCCGCAGGCTCGCGCTGCACCGGTCAGTTCTGGTTGGGAGCCGCTGCCTCAGGAGGACAACCGTGACCGGCTATTTTCTGCAGAGCACGTGGTCCTTCAACGGACCCATGACATCACGCCTGTCGCCTAGCTACATGCATTAATGACAATCTCAGCTTCCCCATAGGCCAGATATCAGTGACCCCGTGCAGTGGTACAACTCTCCAACACACACAGGACTGAGTAAATCCAGGGTTCCTTTTTTCATTTGCACAGCATGTCAGGACATTCATGCATTGAGGTGCTTGTGGTGAAGCTGAGGTAATTACAGCAGGATGGTACTACTAATATACTGTACAGAGTGTGTAGATCTTTATACCATGTTTACACTATAGCAGACAAGACGACAGCAGCAGGTGTAGCCATGGTGGTGCAGGGGAGAGGACTACAAGAAGTTGAGGTGATGCAATTACAAAGACAGAATGTGGAATATGGTAAAAATGATAAATATGCAAAGTGTGCAAAGTAGCAGCACACTGTAAACGACATCAGCTGAAAATGACAGTGAGAATTTGCATAAAGTCAAATGTGGAGGGTGAGTAACAGCATTGATGCCTGTGTACAGTGTACACTGATCATAGCAGTAATATAATATAACAATAAAGTGACTGAGTGTCAAGAGTATTTGGGGATAGATCCACAGCTTCACAACTGGTTCAGTAGCCTGACAGCCTCATCTGATATATGGTCATATATTCACATATATCATAAAGGACTGGGCACATATTTAAAAAACACACACATATATATATATATATATATATATATATATATATATATGGACACATATTGGGACACATCACTTACGTTTAAGTGTATAAAACCAAGCACCTAGTCATGCAGTCTGCCTTTACACACATTAGTGAAAATATGGATGGTTCTAAGGAGCTCACTGAACTCCAGCATGGTACTCTGATAAGATGCCGCCAGTTGCAAGAAGTCAGTTGGTGAAATTTCTTCCCTGCTAGATATTCCACCATAAACTGTGAGTGGTATCATTGAAAAGTGGAAGCGTTTAGGAACCACAGCAGCTCAGCCCCGAAGTAAAAGAGCGGGGTTACAGAGTGGTGAGGAGCATAATGCAGAAAAGTCTCCAAAGCTCCAGAGTTCCCAACCGGACCGGATCAACTCCATACATATATATATATATATATATATAATTTACTTTTATATATTGACTTTTCACATTTTACAATATACAATGAACAAACATCCCCCCACCCTTCTCATACCCATTACACCAACTGGAAGTGATATTTTAGAGTGTACAGTCACAAAAGTATTTAAACCTACATTTTCTATATATACAGAGCAGAGAATACAAAAATCCAACATATACAACAATTTGTAAATGAAATGGTATTTACTTTTGTTGTCCTGAAGCTACCTTATATTTATAAACCTTAGTATGTAGCAGTCATTTATGATTCCTATAATAATTAGTATGTGAGGAGGTCTGACAGAGATTCAAAATATTCAATAAACTGGACCAACTCCCTATTAATGCCTATGGATTTAGAATGGGATGTCATTACTCCTGTAGGTGTAATGTCTAGGCGTCACAATACTTTTGTCCACCGCCTCCACACGCTTGTTATTAATCACCTAACATACACCTAACATGCAACAGCCAGTCAAACTCAGAGGCAGAACCAATCAGAGTCTCCATTTTGGGTAGGGAACAGTGAAAGCAGCAGCAGATCTAATGAGGCGAGAGAACGGCCACAGCTCATTAATCCAGTAGATGTTTTTGCTGCATTGCACAAATGACTATTTATAGACTAGGTCACAGTTTGTGTTCCACAACGGGTGGAATGTACTAAGTGTTCATCAAAGTCTTTCTGACTGCTGCCTTAATAGGACCTGATAGGATAGGACCTGATGTTCTCCAGAGACGTTAGTTAGCCCAGTGAGAACATAGTGTGAACTTTGCATGGTCACTTAATGAAAGCGTTTAATGGGATAGTTATTTTTTGATTCTGGCAGAGGCTGTATACAGAGCTGGAGGTTAGTGTTAGTCAGTGAGTCAGTGACCCAGTTACTTTCAGAAAAAGTCATTTCTGTCCCCTTGTACACTTGAGTCAGAGTGTGCTTGTAATATTTAATCCCTCATGAGCAAACTAAGAATTTTATACCTTGTCAAAAGACACAGGGTTGAGTTTTCCAATTAATATTGGTCCGGCCCTCTTGACATTGTACTGTATCAATCATCAGCGGCCTCTATGTCCCTTACTGTGGCCTTCAGCTAGGACCTCCGCATCAAGGACCATGCAAGGACCTTTCAGAGTGTAGGGATTTGCTGTCTACACAACGTGGCGGAAGATATTTATATGTGAATAAAAAAGAATTATTATGATCCACACAACATGAAAGATATGTTCATCCTCCCAAAACTTCCCTCTTCATGAATAAAATCCCTCTTAATATTATTATTTTTATTCAGACATAAGAGGTATATTCACAGTAAAATGTGACAGGGTGGTAACTTTCATCGTAAAATGGCCACAGGCCTTCATGTGGTCAAGTTCCTGCCACAGTGCACATGCCAGTCAATATGGAATATAATTTTCTTTGTATTTAAAGTGTAAAACGTCTCTATTTTGTGACGGGGTGGATGGGTTGAGCTTGATGGACCCTGTCTAACATGAAAAAGCAACAAATAAGCAATAGCCATGTCTGAAACTGTGCCCTATTCGCTATATAGTGCACTACATTGTACTTCTGTCATTTTGTAGTTGTGTTCAAAATTATAGTGCCACACAGTTTAGACTGTTTAAGCAATCTATGTTGCCAGATTGGGAGTTTTCCCGCAAAATAGGGCAGATTTCACAACACTGACATCAGGGCCTTTTACCAGAACTTGAAAGATCACTGTGCAACAAGAGAGAGTGCATAGTTCTGTGATATACCAGTACATAGTTGTGCTGTTGGAAAATGAAATGAGCAGTGATGCGGTATTGCTTATAAAGGTATGTTTTTATAATAAATGATGAAATGATTATACACATGCAAATAAAATAATTTAAATGTTCTTCTTACTTTAAAATTGATTTGTATTTTTTTTTAAAGATAACAGTTATTACTATTATTATTATTATTATTATTATTATTGTTTCAATCTCATCTCGTATCTCATCCAAGCTCCTAGTTTGCTATTAAATTCTAGGGGAAACATTTACCTTAACTGTAAACTGTAGATATGATACATATGCAGTCTTAGTGAGAGTTCCAATCAAATCTGAAATATGTCATGTTAGTGTACACTTACACTGTAAAAGTAGATTTGCGAGGTGCAGACTAAGCATGCTTTGGACTGAGGCAGGAAATGGGAACTCAAGAAACTTCCTAGAGTTTTGGCCAGCTTTAAGACCCACAGCCAGTTTTATTGAGTTGAATAAAATCAGTTAAACTGAATAAATGTCTATGTAATTTTTTATTATAATTTCTTTATAATTTCTTTTTTTCTTTTTTTATTGAACTAACAAACCATTCAACCACAAACTGCAAGCATGCCATTTGGAATAGACTCAGGCAGAGGATTTACTTCCAATGGCTTTATACTTTTTACTTTATGATTGATTTGTAATTTTTTTAAAGATGACAGTTTACTTTAAGTGTACTTTTTGTGTTTTTTCATGCATGTTGGCGGATTCTAAAATTCAAAAAAGTTTTGGGAGAAAACCACTGTAGAAATCTGGCAACCCTCTATGCGACGCACTCCTGCACATTTACAAAATCATTCACTTCCTTGTCAGACTCAGTTTTCTATTATAGTGCCCTATACAGTGATCTGGAGTTTCATATGTAGAAAATCAGAGCTTGCTTGTTTGTTCCAGACTACTCCAGCAGGCCTAATGATGTCACTTCCCCTACAGTACAACAGCTTTAAGCTCTGGAAACACTTTGGCACATTCTTTTATGCTTAATGCATCTCTTCAAATGTTGTGGACGTAAATGGCACTTCTTATCTGGCTGCATTGTGCTTGTTATCTGAAATGTGCCACTGTCCACAAGCAAGTGTGTTACGTCCAATATGTCAACACTGTGCTTGAGTTTCACGTCTATGACGGGAAAGTCTTCCACACACTGCTGGAACACACTGTATTATAACGCCATGCACACATTCACATCAGCCATGAAAGTCCCGCTAAACAGAACATGACATCTTCAGCATGAACAGCCAGAGGCTCTTTCTTTCTCTTTCAAGACAGTGTACAGAATACACTACTGTGATGTTTGTCACTTATACTATGACCAAAGCAAGTCACAGACCACAGGGAACAACAGTGTTGACTTGTGGGAAAGGGGCAATACGTCAACTTTAACCCTCTGATGTCTGTGTTTCTATCTCATCTCATATCTCATCCAAGCTCCTGGTTTGCTATTAAATTCTAGGGGAAACATTTACCTTAACTGTAAACTGTACCTTAAAGATATGATACATATGCAGTCTTAGTGAGAGGTCCAATCAAATCTGAAATATGTCATGTTAGTGTAGAGACAGGAAATGGGAACTTGAGAAAGTTAATTTTGGGCGGCTTTATTTATATTGTATTTTATTTATATATTTTTGTTATTATTTATTTACTTTTTTTTTTAACTAACAAACCATTCAACCACAAACTGCAAGCATGACCTTTGGAATAGACTCAGAGGATCTACTTTCCATGGCTTTCACTGAAGTGAAGTGCTTACTCACTTCCATGGCTGATGCCGTATGGATTGGATACATGGTAGAATTAGACAACCCTGCAGCCCCAAGGACTTTCTCAATAACATGCATGTTCCACAGATTTTTTAAAAACAATCCCTAAGAACATCCACCACTGCTTTAGCCATTTCAATATTATCTGCTTTCTATCACAAGTCATTAGGCTTCTCTATAAGGCTCCATTTCACACCAAGCTACTCTGAATGATTTGGTTTACATCCACTATAATAGTGGAGTAATGTAGAGCAGGCCTGGTGAATGGCATTTTTGCAGTGTTCAGCAATTTGGGGAGTTTTTCCCAGGATTGTTATATACCAGACTTGCTCTATATAACTGGATGAGATGTCATTCAGAGTAGCTTGGTGTGAATTGGAGCAGTGTTTCTCAACCCTGGTCCTGGTGGCACCCTGCCCTGCACATTTTAGTGAGTTCCCTGCTTTAACACCTGCAACTCTGAAGGGGCTTGTTAAGGAGCTGATTGGTTGAATCAGGTGTGTTGGGAGCAGGGAAAGCACTAAAATGTGCAGGACAGGGTGCCTCGAGGACCAGGGTTGAGAAACACTCCTGTAAAGAAGTGTACAGATTTGATTTTACAGGGATGGCCGTAGGAACCAGGAGTTACAGTGTCTACAATGCAAACAATAGCATTTCACACCAGGTCACTCTGAAGGATACTGTTCAGCACAGTCTGGTGGGTTTTCTTTCCTCAATAGAGTCTGGCTTGACATTCTCAATTAACTTGCTCCTAACACACCAATTAAACCAAGAGTTGAACTAAGTGTGTGTTCAAGTAAGAAATCACCAAACTGTGCAGAAATCCGACCTTCCAGGACTGGTGTTTACCATCCTGGTATAGAGAGAATTGTGGGCCGCTCCTTTATGCCCACATGTCTGCAATTCCAAGTAAAACTGGATATTTCAACTGAGCAAGTGTAATACACTGAAGCCTCTCACATAGAAGCCATCCTGTTTACAGCATCGTGATAGCCAGGGTCCTGGACCTTGTCCCCACAAGTGGTGAGAGCAGCAACTCATTGTCTTGGGTTCCTCTGTGAGTGCCAGTTGCAGAGTGGTGCCTTTGCTAATCGGTGACTACTAGGTTAGATTAACCTACTTTGAGCTGTCCAGCTGTCTTCCTTCTTAGTAATATTTGTTTCTGCTTGGATTGTTCTACCAGTTTCACACATAGCACCAACACTATATGTCCAAATGTCTGTGGACACCCCTTCTAATAAATGCATTTAGCTACTTTAAGTTGACGTAGATGTGCAAATGCACACACACAGCTTGTCTAGTACCTGTAGAGAAGTATTGCCAATAGAACAGGATTCTCTGGAGCAGATAAACATGAACCTACTGACCCCATTCCTAATGCCAGACAGGGGGCCAGAGGGGTATGAGGTTCCAGCATTGAGCTATAGAGCAGTGGAAACTACATTCTCTGGAATCATGGTGCTATATCCAATACTTCAGAGATGAGTTGGGGAGTTGGGGATGAGATCCATCATCCAACATCCTGACCTCTTTAACGTTCTTGGCACTGAATGCAATCAGACCCTCACAGCAGTGAGACAAAATCTAGTAGAAATCTCCCTGAACAGTAGAGACAGTTACTTCAACAAAAACAGGAAAACCTCTTTTTTAATACCCTTGATTTCAGAAGAAACAATCAATAAGCAGGTGTCCAAATACTTTCATTCATTTAGTCTGTATTATGGCTTCCTCCCTTGCCAGTTTGAACGCCAGATTGCACTTAAAATAGAACTACTGGTGTGAGTAGATTGCCACCCATCCTGTAAAGTACAGAATCATCCTTTATTTGGCACTTAAATGTTGCGTCCTGTATTGAACCAATTTCGTTCTGTATTCCTATGTATTCTGTATGTCCTGTATTTTTGTTCCATTAATGTCCAATACAGACGTGAGTGGGAGGAGGCACCTTGGCTGGACAGCATCAGTGGCGATGATTATAAGGCAAATTGTAAAATAGGCATAGCTTATTTTAGTAGACTATTGTCGAATGAATGATCATTTCTTTCATATTCAGTAGTACTAGCCAATATAAATATTATATATGGCCATTTAAAGATCAAATCATACTAATGGTTAACTATTTTATTTTAAATTTTAGTTATTAAATAAATACATTAGTTAAGAGAACATGTTTATTCTGTAATATAGATTTATATACACATTCCCTAGATTAAAAATGTTTGTAGTCGGGCCCGTGGTGGTCATGGCCCAGAGGAGCCGTGGTGGGCATCCCTTATTTTCATTTCTGAAAGGTGGTAACCCTAGGTGTGAGGTGAGTACTAAGGCTGTTATTACAGAGCTACCTGCAAGTCTCCAGGGCCTTGTGACTCTGGAGCCTTGGCAGAAGGTAACTAATCTGATGCAGCATCTGACTTGACTGGAACTACACAGCCCTTGCATTCTAACTAGGCATCTAATTGCTACCCCTGGCTAGTATATGTGTAATGGAGCTCAACTCAAGACAGAGGCTCAAAGGCTACCTAACTGGCTTATGGCCTATGCTGTGTTTAAGTCAGCCAGCTGCAGTTTACCTTTATGACAGCCATGAGCTCCAAGGCTTGGTTTTTCTTCTAGCTCCCAAGCCATAGAGCAGAGGCTCATTTTTTTTCAGAAGAACTCCCATGCCATCAAGCATAGCTGCAAGCATGCCCCTCGAATGTGTTTCCTGACTTGGTATGGCTTATGTAACGCAGACCTTGCACATAAATTCCACAGGCCTTGAGTCTAGAAATGCATCAGCAACAACTACTATATCTAGATCTAAAAATAGGCTCATTTCTGTGTAAGATTTGTCATCAAGCAAGGTCCAATAATTTACTGCATTTGGGTTCTGGCTCTTCTGATATCACCCTGACTAGAAAGACCTACTGAAGCAATCCCCCTGAGAGTGATGCTTTCTCCTTGGCTGCAACATGCTCGCTTTTTAGGGAAGTTTCTGGTGCATGTGATTGACTGTCATATGCTTCGATGATTGCCTCTACTATATTCTCCCACCAGGATTTTAAGACCTCGGAAGTTATCCCATCTTGCAAGGATTATGTGAAGAAGCTCATCCTTTCAGGCAGAGCAGACAGCATACACAGAATTGCATTGTTAGTGCCTGGAGGGCCCCTAAGAAGGCACTCGCTTCTAATCGGCACTGCCTGGTGGTGCAAATACACAGATGATATCCTAGACCTATAACAGCTAAAGTAGGGGCACACTTTGAGCTCCTGCTTTCATTCGCTGTTCACACTGAGGCATTATTGTATATTTCTCAAGACTGTGGCAAGCTTTTAGCTTCTCGGTTTCATGGCCATTGCCAAGAACGACTAGCTGAGTCTCCTCTCCCTCAGGCCTGTATATGAGTGCTCTGAGATGTCTCCCCCCCAAGGAAAGTACCCAGGGCATGATCATATTATATGGCATGCCTCCGGAGTTGATTCCCTCGAGCAAGAAGGTGATAACGACCAGTCCTTCACTGTCAGATGGGACATAGTTTGGCACCACAAGGAATGAGTGGTAACTGGCCCAACCCTGTGGCCTTAAGAGACATCAATCAGCTGTACTTACTCACTTCTCGCTGCCACTGAGTCACTTCTTGCCAGTTCTGAGATGCCACCATGAGAAGATAAGGTCAGACAACATGGTTACAATTTTTCACATAAATCATCAAGGGATTGTGAAGCTTATAGCTCATGTGTAGCTGTTGAAATTACAAACCACTAAGCTGCTATTTTCAAAATTATGTTGGCTTAAAAAAAAATACTCGGGATACAATGTTCTGATGCTATAATATGATTACAACACAATTCAGACTGGCAGAGTGAAATGACAGCTTTGTGCTCAAGCATCAAAGATTTACAAAAATTACAGAGAGGTAAAATATTATTAAGAGTGTCAAAAACATGAAGTGCAAGAACAAAGCATGGACTCTTAATTTTGTGTATTTTTATGTGTTTTGTTGTTCTGGGATTCTCAAACAACCAACATTTGTTTCTTGCTAAATATGTTTGGAATTACTTATAAAAGAATCTTTTTTATATACCCCTCTTGCATAATAGTTGAATCAGATGCTAAAAAGTCAGGTGAATTCATTCAATACAGTTCTATTTTATTTAAAGTTCCATTTTTACTTTATTGATCACAAAGAGTTTCATCAAGTTAGAAGGACACCTACCAACAGTAGGTACTCAGAGTAACAGATTTAACCCTGTTCAGTCTTCATCCAGTATACAGACAGGAATTTGTACATCATCACACTCACATTCTCTGTCGACTCTGCCTTTCATTGACTGGTCAAGGACTTAATTTCTTTATTAGCTTGTTAAAAAGTCCCTGAGATTTTGGCTGCTGACAAAGACACTCGACCTCTCTGTGACTGATAAAAAAAAAGTCCTTATAATTCCACATAAGTAACTAAAATGTCTTAATGCAAATTTGTTTGTAGATGTGTAGTGTTGCAAAAAATAATAATATTAAAAATGGAAAGCTATTTGCACATTTCAACATTTTGAACTAGAACTCCATCTCCAACCATCTTTAACTAGCTGGACATTGAAGATGGTGCATCTTACAATGGTCAGTATTACTAATTACTAATTATATTTTGGCTTGTTTCATACTACACGTATCTTCTCATGTCTGTGTAGGACAGTCTAGGAAGCTGAACAGTCTGGACAATCAATCAAGGCACCTTTTCAAGTGTGCTGAATACAAACCTCGTTCATGTTCCAGAATATCCAAATGTGGAGTTTAAAGACAATTCAAATGTTTAAAATTATTATGTGTGTTATTATTTTTATTGTTTCCATACGCGCGCGCACACACACACATATATAATATATACAAAAAGAGTTTTCACTGTAAAAATATACAAAAAAGTAGCAAGGATTTCTCATTCTGAAGAAAGTGGTTGAGATCTCCTCAGCATCATATCCACCACCAAAAAAAAAATATTTTAACAGCAAGAGCATCCTTAATTTGGTATAATAAAGGTGCCAGAAAAGGTTCTTTGCTTGATGTGTTGTAGGCATCATTTCAGATGCCCTTTAAAAAAAGGCTTTCAGGTGGGCTCTTTTGAGAACCTCTGTGAAATTATTGTGAAGAACCTTACAACTAATATAAAAGCTCCAGACAGAAGCCTTGAATTGGTATCAAACCAATTCACTTTTATATGATGTGCAGGTTCTTTAAACCAGATACATATCTTTAGGAAACCAAAGGTGGTTCTCTTGTGGCATCACTCCAAGAACCTTTGGTGGCCCTTTTTTGTGGAATGTATTATACTTCTGTCCTCTGTGTCGACCACATGGGAATGGGCTCCTCTTTTGAGCCTTGATTAAACCATTGACATGCTCTTTATGGGTCTGGATCTGGATTTCTGGAGATCTGCTTTGTGACTAGATATATTCATTTAAAAAGAAAGTGCCATAATACTAGGATGTGGGGAGGAAGTGCCATCAACCCACCCCTGAGAGCAGGGGTGTCATAGTGGGGTGAAAAGTGGGACTGAGTTACCAGGGCTCCAAGTGGAAGGAATCTTGAATTTTATTTCCCTTCAAATATTAATATCATTTAAAAATCATAATAAATGTTGCTAAAGAATGTAAATGTAATGTTTTGGCTACATACATCAGTTGATTGATGGGTTTAAATGTGTGTCCTAGCCCACATATAGTGCCTGAGGACAGCCACCCTCACCCCTTCTGCTGAAGCGACAGTGCGCATTGTATCTGTGCTATGGAAGATGATGCCCATCAAGGCTAAATTCAGTTTTCAGAAAAGAAAAGTAACTGCTAGCAAACTTCTTTCCTAAGCAAGGCGAGTCCATATGTAAATAGCCTACATTAAATTAATTCCTGTGGTTATAAAACGCTTCAATACCACCATGATTGGAATAACTGGACTGGTAGTAAGCCCTTGTTGTTGGATACTTTCAGCGTCGTTAACTGCTTAGCCTGGTGAACCAGCTGCTTACAGGTGGCCGAGGGGGCCCATTGGCACTGCTTATGCTAGGGCCCTGAATTTGGTGCTACGCCCCTGCCTCAGAGAGCAAGTTCTGTCTCGAACTGTGGCTGCATGACCCGTGATTTGAAACGCCTCAGTCCACTGGACCACTCAGAGCCCTTTCTTTTAGTTTGAATGAATGCTGATATTGCTCCCTCGGTCTGAGTCTAACACCAAGATAGTAAACAACAGTGACTGTTACTTTCACAGCAGTTGTGTCAATCCTTATGAAGGGTGCCAGTGAATGATGGCAGGACTGCCTCAGAGAGATAAGGTACGTCTCAAATCTAACCTGTTCAAATGTGCTAACAGTTTTATTATAGAACAGCGATAATGTGTGAAACCGGTGTACCTTCTCCTACACTGCAAGACTAAACTCTCTGACGCATTCATACGGTAACCTTCCTGCTGACTTACAAGTTACATAACATGCATGCTTGCCTTTCAACATAGCCCACCCCCCCCACACACACACAAACACGCAGACTCACCTTCTGCTACATACATGCAGACACCCACAGTTTCTGTAGAGAACATGCTGAACTGTCACATTTCTATCTGTAAATAACGCACAAACAATCGCACAGGAGCGCAGAGATGGACCAAGGTGGAACGTCTGCAGCCTGTGTGGACCAGTGAGGAACCAAATACCGCAAAAGTACAAGATTAGGGGATTACAAGACAAGACAGGTTACTAAACTAGACACACTAGTTAAAGCAGGGCCAGGGTATGAGCAATGTGAAGAGACTTTTTCCCTCTGAAGCAAAGAACTCCTGCTGTTGACATGCTTTCTGTTATCAACAAGGGGCGGGAGAGGGGAGATTGTTGTGCATTAGTCATTACATAACGCCGTATAAATCATTTGATGTCAATTTCAGTAATATTCAGGTTCACTGACCTATCTGAATGTGCCATACTTGTTTTATGATGGATACCGAGCCTTATAACACTTATGACACCCTATTTACACCTTCCAAGAAAACCATTACACTGACCTGTCCCCATGCCAGAGAGACAGAGAGAGATACAAGGTGACAAGAGTCTATATTTGACTGGAGGTTAAAGTACAGTCAGCGCAGATTTGTGTCTAAATCAGAAAGACGATACCCAGTTATACTCACACACTTGCATTCAAATCTATCAAATTACACTATGCCTTTCTCATTGGATGACTTTGCAACCAATCAAAGTTACATAAAATACAAGCATGGTCATTTGGCCCCACCCTTTTTTCCGTACCCATACTGGGCTTGCCCCTTACAGAGCCCTTTGGCCTCATTGGCCTACATACAGTTGTGGCTGGAAGTTTACATTCACTCATCATAGCAATACTGCACAGCAACAATCATTTTTAGTAAAAAAGAAAAACTGGAATTACTGGGTTTTCTCCTAATACACTATATGGACAAAAGTATTGGGACACCTGCTTATTGATTGTTTCTTACAAAATCAAGGGTATTATAAAAAGTGTATCCTGCATTTTTTGGAATAATTGTCTCTATTGTCCAAGGAAGGCTTTCTGCTAGATTTAGGAGCACTGCTGTGAAGATCTGATCACATTCAACAACAAGAGTATTAGTGAGGTCACCACCCCACCTCATCCCAAAAGTACTGGGATGGAGCGCTATCATTTCAGAGAACACGGTTCCACAGTGACCCTGGAATTCCAGCGGTTTCCAGTTAATTGCAGGCCTGTACCTTGGTGGATATTGGGTTGTTCTTGACCATTTGAACCAATTTTCTCTAAGCTGAGGGTGACAGTTTGGATCTTTCTTCCAGGCCTTGGCAAAGTGGTTGCTAACTAGTACTCATTGACAATCACTTGAACTGATATTCTTGGAAATGGCTCCAAGAGACCTGCACTGAGCTTCTTGGACTTTTTCACTGTGTTGTTCAAAACAATACTGTGTGTCGGTCAATACAGTGAGTGCTGTCAATCAAACCTGTTTTAGGTGGGCAAAAAGAAGCTAGCAGCTGTAGTCAATCAGCCTTGGCAATGGCAAATAAATATGTTTCAGCATCACTATAATAATAATCTATGTGGGCATATGTTGATTTTAGAAAAGCCCAAAAATGAAAGATAATACACCAATTTATTATTATTATTATTATTATTCATAAATATGTATGTATGCACTCATTCTGTTCCAGAAAAACAGCACAAAAAATGACTAAAGTTCAATACTATCATGACATTCAGGTCGATTAAGAGTGTATGCAAACCTTATAGGTTATCTTACACACTTAATTTATTATTCTGTACAAATTTCTTGGTAAGACAATATGAAGAACCAATAGGAAACGTGAGGTGAGGTTTTGCACTTAGCATGAGTGGCGCTGCAGTACCACCTCTGGCCTACAGGGGCGCCATTAATCTACGTCTTAAGACCTAACGACAGCACAGTAACTAAAGTTGAATATAAAACTTGTCACATTTTAAACATACAAATAACATAAAGAAAGATAAATCCATTCATGGCTAAAACAAATAGCCTCATAGTAAATAGCTTTAAGATTTAGCTTGAACATTTGTGCTGAGGACTGTCACTTAAGCCACCAGTTAAGCCATGAAGATTGGGAAAACAAATTCCTTGCTGGTATTTCAACACAAAGCAGGACATCTCACTGTAGTTACTGCTGCCCGTGTTATCTTCAGGAACGCGGGGGTGTATTTTTATTGACTCAAGGGCGGCAGCGCCCTGACTGCTCGGGCACACGCACCTGTGCGCGTCCCCGCCGACACTCCCCGTTTGTCGTAGCGAGAAAGGACCAAAACTGCGTGAAACGTCGAGGCAGACAGAGTTCCCACGTGTAGCAGAGGTGTCAGTAGGTTAGCGGACTGCGGGGAAAGCTGTAGCTACAGACCACACGCGCGGTGTCGAGAGGTGAACGGCTGCAAACGCGAGCGACATCAATGAACTGAGCGAGCGGGAGCGCGCCTGGTCCGTCGCGACGACGAAGCTGAACTCCCGAACTCCCGAAGAAGCCCGAAGGAGCCCGAAAGTTTTCCCGGAAGTTTACCGACACCTGCGGCCGTGGTTGCTGTAACATGGAGCTGGTTCAGCTTTCAACGCCGCAATAACATCAAGAGTGAAGCCAACGGTGGACTTCAGCCTCAGGTAACGAGCTAGCTGGCTAACTAGATAACTAGATATCTTCGTTCCCCCCAGTCCAAACCGAACCGAGCCAAACCAGACCGCCCCGACCCCCGTACGCCCACTGTAGCCTTGAACTCTTCAACTTCACAGCCGAGCCCTAGCTTGGTCCTCTCCTTGAAGGCTGATAGATAGCTATATACAAATAATGGCGTCTGTCGGACCGAGTTAAGTTGGACTGTTCTGGTCGGGACGTTTTTAACGGACACGAGGAGCTAAGCCCGTGTGTTTACCCCCGCGGGTACACGCAGCCAGCGCGCACACGTATTACCCTAGCCGTGAAATGCTAGCCTAGGAGAAGTGTCCAGCCCTGGGCTGCTGTTGGATCCTGAACGTTTGACAGCTTTTTACAAACTTTACAGAGCCCAATGTGAACTTCAGTGGCAAGTTAGCTAGGATAGCTATATCTATCAGACTGGATTTGAGCTCTCTGAAAACGAAAGCTGTCTGCAGGGCTTCCAGTCTACTGTACTCCTCTCTGTCCTGGGATAGCTTAGGCTTAGACTCTTACTCTGTAATGTATTGTGAAACCTCAAATCTACTGTACATGTTCCACTTTTAACTTCACTAGCTGTTTTTAGGTGTGATTTTAAACAGCATGGGTCACCATAATCCTTAAAATCATCTATTGTTGATCATCCTGAGGTCTTAAACATTCAGCCCTATGAAATTTATGGGATTTGTCTGATGATGTTATCCACAGCGACTTCCAGGTTCCACAGGTAGGTGAATGCAGTGTTCGGAGTCTTGCCCAGGGATTCTCATGGTTGTAGTGCTGCGCAGTGCAGTGTGGTGGGATTTCCCAGCCAGGGAATCGAACCGTAGTCTACAACAATGGAGCAGTGGTGGCTCAGCGGTTAGGGCGCTGGGCTATCGATAACAGGGTTGTGGGTTCGATTCCCGGACTTGGCAAGCTGCCACTGTTGGGCCCTTGAGCAAGGCCCTTTACCCTCTCTGCTCCCCGGGCGCTGGAGTTGGCTGCCCACCGCTCTGGGTGTGTGTACTCACTGCCCCTAGTTCACTAGTGTGTGAGTGTGTGTTCACTACCACAGATGGGTTAAATGCGGATGGCACGGATTTGCCATCCGTGACAAATACGTGCACCTTTACCTTTACCTTATAAAGGAAGGCACTGTGGATCCCACTATGCTCTACTAACCACCAACCTCAGTGAGTACAGTCTGTTAAATGCCCTGTTTAAACTTGCTGGATTTACATTATGTCCAAATGTTCCAGTCTCCCAAGAGGTAGGCGGTCATATTTACATCATATTTACCTTGTCGTAGTTGAGTAATGAGCGTTGGAGAAGTGACGTACCGTAAAAATATAGAACTGTTGTCTCGTAGTTGAAAGACAAGTCAAACTTAAACAGAGTTGTCAAATAGGGCTACATGATATTGTAAAAATATCATTACAGTATTGTTTTTCATGCATTGTATATTGTGATCTTTATTAAATACACAGATTAGATTTCACCAGATTTAACCAGATTTCACCCAAAGTCACCAGATGTCAATGATCATGTCATGAGATTCATAATACACTCCAAGTGTATCCAAGTGTGACTATTGCGCATGCACACATTGCGACAGCCCTATTGTAAAACATACCAATTACTGTTATATAACAGTCATGTTACATTTATGCCCCCTAAATTGGCGTTTTGAAACCTAAAGCAGCAATCCTGTAAAACGTATTGGCCACCTCAAGAGAATGTGATGTGTTTGATACAACGGTTTTCTGAGACATGCAGCAAATCACCACTAGACCACCAGTGTCTTTGCGAACCAGGCCTTGCTGGCACTGTTTTTCCTGTGCCAGTATCTCAGACTCAGCGAGTGAGAATGTAAGGCCTGTAGAAGCAAACACGTGTCCATTTTAGGCTAAAAGCTAGCCTTAGCTGACCGGCTTTTACTGTCTCTTCAGCATCCCATCCCTCAAAAACAAACTGGACTACCTCTGACTACAGCTTAAAGCTGACCGCACATCAGAAGAGGAACTCAGAAGTGCTGCATGGGGAAGCCAAACTCAGTTAAGTGAGTGGGTGCAAGGCGGGTGCTAGATGGGCGTTAGATTAAAAGCTAACCCAGCTAGAGTTTCTTTAGCTAGCTAATCACACTCTGCACCAAAAGGACAGCAACACTATCTGGTAAGACCAGGGAAAATTACATGACCACATATACACTGTCTCTGTTAACCTAGAGCTGGAAATCGTCTTCTTAGAGGTGTCTAGCTGGAATTTTACCCTGTTGGGTAGTTCTTGGCTTTTGGTTTTTGGAAATTTCCTCCAAATGGGACCATGGTGATGTTCCAACAATTAGAGCTGTTGAGTTTTTTTTTTCTGTTAATTTGGATATTTGACCACTGTTCTTGGCAGAACTGGTTAAACTAAAGTTCAGTTAAATTAGTTGGTACAAACCCAACCTTTAAGCACAGTTCACATATTTAATATGGGTTGAGGTGGGTTGGGACGGCCATTCCAAAAATCTTACTGTTACCCTTTATCCCTTCCGCAACCACCTTTGATGTGTGTTATTGAAGTTTGAATCATCTAGCTGATGGTTTGAGGTTTTGGGGGTGTGTTGGCTGGTTAGTCAGTAAGTACATAAATAATAGATACAGCAGTCAGCCATAACTTTGGTTATGGCTACCTGACTAATATTAAGTAAGTCCCCCGCCACAACAGATCTAACCATCCAAGGTATGGACTCAACAAGACCTCTGAAACTGAGCAACGGATTCAGTCTTGTAAGTTGTGAGGTGGGGCCTTGATGAATATGCAGCATTGAGTCTTAGATGCCCATGATCCTGTTGCTGGTTCACAGGTTGACCTTTCTGGTGATGTCCTGCCTGATGTCCTTGTGTTCTGACCCAGTCATCTAGCCATCACAATATGGTCCTTGTCAAAGTGGCTTAGTTTCTCATGTTTGTCCATTTAACCTGTTTTTGAGACCTCACCTTCAAGAACTGACTGTTCACCTGCTGCCTAATATAGCCACCCATTGACAGAGGCCACTGTAGATGAAATAATCATGATTTTCACTTCACCTGTCAGTGGTGTTAATGTTATGGCTCATTGATGGATGCAGTATTACACAGTCACAAGGAATTGAACTAACTACAGTAATGTATGATTCATTTCACATTCAGAGTTTGAAACCAGTCATGGATGTAAAAGTATGGTCTTGACTAGCCTCAGCACAGCCTGTCTTACTTTCACTGTGAGTGTTTAACTGCTTGCTGATTAAATAGGGATTTAATGATGATACAGTTATGTTTGTCTTGGAGGAGAGAGCAATGAGACATGAGGAGGAGAGTGGGGAGGACTGCTGTATGATTAGTTCAGCAAAAGAATTTTTACACAGTTTACCTTTTAGCCGGTCACTCAAGCCATGTTTGTTGTGAGTAGATTGCGTTTCCTGGGAACTGAAAGTCTAATGTGAACAACAAGTTATGGGAGCATCCAGCTTAAACGTTTGGTGTATTTGGTTAAAACTGTGTGAATAATTTTACTTCATAAATTACTTTATAGGAAAATGTACTATGTCCCTTTGTTCTAGGGAATACGGATGCACATTGTCCGTGGTGGGTGTGAACTTGAGTCTTTCCTCATGATTCCCTGGTGAACCACTAATGCCGTTTACAGGGTAGTGTTGACCATGATTTGCAGCTGAGTTGAATGAGTGGAGTTTTGCATTGTAGTGGGGGCAGAAAGGGAAATATTGGTTTCCCTGGGTATCATGGGCAGCCAACTAAGCTAATTTGTCATCTCCCACAAATAAGAGGAAATACTGCCTCAGCTTGGTGGGCGTGTTAACACAGTGGGTCATATTAAGGCATTCTGAGACCCTGGGCTGTCTCTTTTCCTGAATCTTAAAATACCAGTTTCAGAGTCATGTAAATGTGTAGTTTAGATTTGCGGCTCTCTCATTGCCAGTCTGGGCCAGATCGCTGCTACTTCACTATGTAACTTGGTTGGAGCTGCGTTAGACCTCTCGCGAGAACTGCATAATGCTGCATGTTTGTGTAAAATCCTTTACTACTACTTTGCTGTGTAAGCTGCATGCTTTTTTGACCATGTTTACACCTGGTCACTTCATTATCTTATGTATCAGGATTATATCTGCATAAGGCCAAGCCACATAAAAATGCAGGTGTTTAAAACAGATACAAGTCTGATCCTACCAGTTCAGGAGGTGGCCGGAAACACATTAGTGTCACGTTATAGCAGTGTTGGCGCATGCGTCCCTCCAAGACCGTTCGACAACCAGTGATAATGGCTGTGTGAAGAGAGAATTTGCATGTGGCATCCTACATAGCGATCAGATTTCAGTCTGACTAACTGGACATACATTTGATTACCAAGTATAAATGCATGCAGATAAAATCATACAAGGATACAATTCAGATACTAGTCACATAATGTGACCAGCTATAAATGTTTTTTTTTGTTGTTGTTGTTTTTTTTCCCCAACTTTAAGCTGCTGGTTCTGTGTCTCTCAGCTTTCAACAAATGCACGTGATCAGCTGTTCTTGAGGGGGGACTCGAGGCGAGATTTCTGTGTATGGCAGTGGTGTAAAAGTGAATTACACTCCCCAACTGTAGGGGAGCAACAAAAAAACAAAACCCAATGCTGATGTTATGCTTCTTTAACATCTTTAACAAAGCATAATGCTGCTTTGAACATTCTGAAATTGACAGTGGTTAGCTTGCTATTTCTGCACTGTCCGTAAGTCAGTGTAACATGCTCATTAAGTGATTAAGATGTACTGAAATTTAGTAAGTCTGGAGCCTCACTTACTCTTATAGATCTTTAGCATTTTGTTTTAGATGTAGATCCGATTTTGCTGTACTGTTTTAAGAAAGTACAAGGTCGAGCCAATGAAATGTCATTAGCTGCTAACCAGAGGTGTGATTAATGTGCAAGTTGAGCAGAAGTAGGAACAGTAGTGTTCAGTTTAGTCTATGTTAACAGTATCCAGCATAGATATTAAAGAACTATATGACCTTTTTCTGTCTCAGTACCCTTTCACAGTAGAGGTAATTGGGCCTATACGCCCATGGTATTTAATGCCTCACAGAAAGCCAATTATAAAACCATGAGATGGGTCAAATATGCCTTATGCCTGATAATCTGTCATGTTTTAGCTCAAACGTAATGTGTAAAATCCATTCCTGGTGGAGAAGTACATATAAACAAAACTGTACCTAAAAATTTTGGTATGTTTGTCACTGTTTACAATTACTAGCATTGCGCAAATCGTAGACTTTGTTAAACCTGGTCACCGAAGTTTTCACTACAGTTTACCCTTTCACATCCAACTACTTGTACTTCCACTTTAAATACAATCGGGTGGTCAGGCCTTCTTGTTTGTCGTTGTGAAATATATTTGAAGTTCATTCCATGAAATAATCCTGAGAAGTTAGATGTAGATACCTCAGTGGTGACTGATTAGTGTTGCTGTGCAAACTAGGCTAGCATCTACGGATGTAATGTCACAGCTGGGGGGGAAAAACAAGTGCAATAATCTAGTTTAGTTAAAGATTGAGACCTAATGAACTATGTCAAACCCATTTGTATGTCACAGACTGAAATTCTGTGAAGTAGTGCCCTGGGCTGCAACTCCTAATGTCCATCGGGTATTTTTGACCCTAATCATAGTGGGGCAGTAGGTTACTATCAGTATGTATGACACATGAGGTGTCATTCAAGAGGATTCCCTATTCCTCCAGGACAAGCTGTTTTGAATGCAGCTATTTTTAACAGCCACTCGTGTGCCGCTGATACTTGGACAGGCGTGCTTGATATCACTTCTCTAGAAGCAAGATTGAAGGTGACAAAATTCAGTGGAAATCAAACTCAACAGGACATGAGAACATGAGGTCTGTCTAATGTCAAAGATCACAGTACAAGATCCATTATGTGATAAATTACACAACGGTATGCCTTTTTGTTAATACTTCTGGAATGCTTGTGAAAAAAAGTGCAGATTGTGATATATATGTGTGTTAAGATATAAGATGTTGTATTGTGAGAGAGAAAAAAAAATCTCCACTCATCTCAGTTCAACAATCGCAGCAACAAACTGACCATTCATAATCCCAGTGTTTTAAAGTTGCCATAGAATGCAAACATTCAGTGGTTTACGTTGTTATTAGTATGTGATTTTGGTTGGGGTTAAAAAAAATGCAGATGCAGTTTTAAAAAATGTTTACCACCCTGTTATTTAGCATTTTTTATGGTGGGCTTGAAGAAAACAATTAATAAGCTCTGCTTTTATTGGTTCGGATCTACGTCACCGTGACTGCATATCTTAACCTAGCTTAGCCTCTTATAGTCAAGCATAGCTTTTAAAGCTTTTCGCTTGTAACATGAACTTTTTGTAATTATTCCTAATCTTACTGGATATTATTGGTGCACTTTCTCTGTCCAGTTGACACAGTGTGTAGTTAGCAAGACTGTGGTGCAGTTTTTTTTTTTTTTTTCATGAGAATTCAATAAAGGCCCGTTAGAGAAAAGTAATGCCAGTTTAAATAAACACTTTGACAGTATTGTAGTTCTCAGTAGTTTATTGGTTAAATGTCCAGGTATATTTCGGACCGCTTCTGGACAGTGGCCTGTCTACTTGTATCCTCCACTGTAGTGGGTTGTGGTAGACTTTTAACCAATCACCCAGCTAGCGTGGTATGCAAAGTTTGATGATGTATGTATGAATTATGAATTAGTGGTGCGTTCTATGAATGTTCTGTTGAGACAGTCCACCGCAGTTTGAGTTTGATAGCAGTAAATGTGCAAAAAGAGATTAGGATAATTTGCATTATGTGCTCCGTCCTCACAGTGAGTTTCTAGAGTAAGACTCATCCAAACAGATATGCAAAGCACAGTTGCATCCGGTGCTCAGTGCAGTTTCTTGCTGTCTCAATGAGTCTTTGCAGAACTTGGATGTGGACCGGTCAAAATTGCATGAAACGCAATCTGAGCTCTGGAAATGTGACTTCTAATTGTCTTTCTAGGCTACTTGTACTGGTTGCACCAGAAGAATGTGGACACCCATCTGTACGCCGACCAGCCATAATATTAGCTACACTGACTGAAAACTCAGCTGAATTGAAAAACATTGATTGCAGGTATTTGCTTGTGTTCAGCCACAGGAGCATTAGCAAGGGGGCAATAATGCCGAACCATGCAGGCCAGTCTAGTCCCTCCCTGCTAAACTTCATTTGCAAATCATTTATTTATGGGCTTTAATGCCCACAAACCTTACAGTTGTCACTATGTATTGAAACTGGTAGCCTTCTATTCACATCCGCTGGACTCCAATTTGTCCTAAACCAAATGGTGACGCATGTTTTGTCACTAGAGAAGGACATGTTTTCACTTCTCCAATGGCGATGTGCTTTACACTCTAGACAAGTTTGGAATTGCACATTGCAATCTTAGACTTGTGTGCTGCTGCTTGGCCAATGAAAACCGATCCATGAAGAACAAAGAGTTTTTGTTCTGACGTCACTTCTAGTGGTAATCAGCAGTGAGATTTGAAACCAAAGATGGGCGATTCATGGTTCTGTAAGCTTGTGTGGCCTGCTGCTTAATTCTGAGTTTTGTTTCTACTTTGCAGAATGTGACTGGGGCAGCTCTTGTGAGCAGGTTTCACTTCATTAAGTTTTAGTCAGTTACTTCATCCTCAGACTATAATGACCAAAAACCATCCAATTGAGAGATAAAAACACAAAAAGTGATGAGCATAAAAGGGAAAAAGTTTCAGGAATATAAACTTATGTGGAAACTGATTACCGCGAGGGCTTAGAGCCAGGGAAACGGTTTAATAGTGTACCTTTTTGTTCTAGCTTTTTAAATATGCACATGCCTGTTACGAGTATATACACTTTAGGGCTGTTCCTGGAGATCTTCCCACAGGTTTTGAGGAAATCCAACCTGATCCAACTAATCACTGCCTTGAGAGGTCTTTGATTGGCTGATTCAGGTGTGTAACGTTTGGGTTGTAGTTGAAACCTGCAGGAAGATAGTTGAGCACTGTTTTAGGGATTGTTTCTTATGGAATGAGTACGGGATCGTTATTGTACCAGCAACATGTATGCTGTTTGGAGCTTGATACGATATTGAGGTGAGGCACACTTTGGCGACAGCTTTATTAAATAAAAAAAAAAATCATCTTTTACAGCTGATGTCAAAAAAACGCTTTATAGTAATTAGAAATCTGCTGATAAGACAAAAGATTAGCAAAATATAAAACCCCCAGTGAGCAAATCAAACATGACTGTGGCAAGGAAAAACTCCCTCAGGGCTGGATGAAGAAACCTAGTGAAGAACCAATACTCAAAAGGCGGAGGAATCAACCTCTGGTCAGAACTACAAATACATTTTTGACTGTTGTATTGATATGGTCACAAGAGTGGTGGTAAGAACAATGAAAGTAATATGGTTAATAATAGTTATAAAATGATAATAATTATAGCAACAATTGGAAGGTTAATTCTTAGAGTCCATGTAAACTTCAGTGTAGTGGGTAGTGGAGGATGGGCAACTAGTCCAAGGCAGGGTATTTATTTAAATCTAAGCATTGAACATTATGGGCATATATGAATGTATATAATACATTTAATGTCAGTAATATCTGAAGGAAACCGATATATGGCTTTGCTCTGCTGTGTTTATCATTTTTTTCAGCTGAGCACTGGGCAGTCTCAGTTGACAGACAGGTATTTATTAGCCTAAGATGTTTGTGTAAGAAGAGTAAAGAGTAAGAGTACAACAACAGGTTACTCTTTTCTCTCTGTTCTGAAGCAAAACTCTACCAAAATAGGCTTTAGCTATGTGCTGCAAAATACAGTACTGCTTTCATGTTACATGTGATAACGTAGAACCCCTAGAACCAATAGGGAATGGACATTTTAGTTATTTTCAAAAATTGCTTCACAAATGGACCAGTCACTGAAATGAAATGAAGATTGAAGGCTTGTTTCCCAGTCCACCATGAGCTCCACTGCTGTGCAAATAAAAATGTGCGCACACACTTACTTTTGCACACTTGTAATTGCTTATGTGAGGACGCTCTGTACAAACAAAAAAGTTGTTCGGTGGTTCCTTAGTGAAGAAAGTGGTTCTGTATTGAAGACGTTTGGAAGACAAGCATCTAGATTTTTCTTTGTCCAGACTCTGTCCATCAAGGTTGTAGAAAAAAACCAAATGTGCTAATGCATATTGGCAATAGAATAGGCCTCTCTGGAGCAGGAAAATGTAAACTTGTTGGGTTTTAGCCCCCCAGCACTGAGCTGTGCAGCAGAGAAGCTGTTGTGATGGTGCTCTAGCCAATATGAGTAGGGATGAGTAGGGATGTCCTGATCAAGGTTTTTAGCCCTGTTCCAATTAGCCAATACAGGTCCATCTTTAGTGTTTCTATAAATAATGCAGCCCCACAACACTGTTTTAGTAACAGTTTCTTTAATCAGACGATCTAACCTGATTTGCTCTGTCTGATCGTTCAGCTCCCAGTTCCTTTAGAAATCTGCAGTCAAATCACTTATGAATGCACATTTCGGAGCTGAGTTTCCACCATAGTTTTGTTTCTAACCAGGCGTAATGCAGGAGTAAAGACGGGATGGGAGTAACGTTATATCTATCAGTGCTCTTTTTATAATACCCTGGATTTCCAAACCGTGAACGAGCAGGTGTACAAAAGACCTAATTCTTTTGTCCATTTAGTCCATCTCTGGATTCTAGCCACTTCACACTAGCTAGGGTTGTTTTCTGAGTGAACATCAAAGCTGTTGTCTCTCTGGCTGTGTCGTATACTACAGGAGGTCTGTTTGCTTGTTTTAGTTCTTCACTGACCTTGTTCCCATCTTTCTGGATGGCAAAATGTTTCACATTCCTGAGCTGTGCTGGGTGGGGAGGGGAGAACATAGAAAAACAGCGTAGAGGCATGTTAAGACTGAAAAGGATGTGTTAGTGTGCGTTAGGGCCGCATTTTATGGACAAAATGCATTGTCTAAGTTACGCTTTATATTGGTTATTAGTTATATTGGCTCTGTGACCCAGGTTTGCCTGGTGCTTGTATGTGCTGTAGGATTCTTGTAACAGATGAACTGTAGAGTAACTGTATTGCATGTGTTATGTAATTAGTCTGTTGTAGGACACCTCGTGATTATCCTCTAATAGAGTAATGGAAATGTGCATCCAGTATACTAATGCTTTGTTTCTGAAGTGTGTGGAATCACTGTACATATGCAGCTGGAGTAGTAGTAGTGTTTTAAAGCTCAGAGCTTAGGTCCCGAACACCAGGGGTCAAACTACTTTTTGATCATTTGAAGATCTTTCCTAGTGCATAACTCCAGGATAGGAGGGATATGGCTTCATAGCATAGTCATGGTAAAACACTGGGCTAAAACTTAAAATCAACACCAGCTGTTTGCTCTCTGCCAGTGGCAGACAGTACTCCGGTATGCACACTGCTAATAGGAAGTGAGTGGAGAAGCCTGTTCACATGGCATGTCATTGCTCTCTAACTTGAATACTTCTAGGTTACATAATACAGGATAAGAATGAAATCCTGCCCCTAATAGGATTGCCTCTTATCGTATCCTGTATTATTTCTCTTACACGAGTCTGAGGGCAATTACGTACCTTGTATTTGACATGCATACATCATAAGTATTTTTTGTTTTTTTCCATGCATATATGAACTCTAATACCTGATTGATTATATTTCCGTGTAAGCATAAATGAAGCTAAAGAACTTTAGTTGGTTACAGTTAAATCACAGGGACTAAAGTTTAATAGGAGAATTTTATTTGATGTTATTGATTATTTGTAATAACAACTTGCAAATTAAATCATACTAGCTTGAAATGAGATATTTTAAAAAGAGATATTTAATGACAATGTCACCTATTCTATTCTGTTCAGCACCACTTTAATGGTAAACCTTAGTACAAGCTAGACTGGCTGCATTCAGTTTAAGCCTGGCTGTGTTGGGTTGGGCAACATAACATTCATTTATCAAAAATGTGATAAATTTAGTTAATTGCAAAGCAAGTGAGCATAGTGTGGTTGTCGTCAGTGCTTAAAGAACAATAAGGCCAACTGTAAGACCAACTGCATGTTTCATTACAGAGAGTGTCATTAGTGCTGTTCAATTAGATGATGTGCAGCAGATTCTGATTCTTTTTGTCTGCTTGTTAAAAATATTGCGATGCATATTGCCTCATGAAATTGTTGTGTAAATATTGCGTGATGATCATTTTTACCGTATCACCAACCCCTATGATCAACTACGTTTGGTTTATGTGTTGCTTTTGTAAGTTTTTTTTTTTTCCATGCATTATTCAGTGCTAACATAAACCATGTGTTTTGTGGCTGGCAAGGGTCTCTGTGTCTAATTGTGAAATTCTAAAGCTCTAAAAGCATTCACTGTGACATACAATACTAGAGAAAATCAGGAAGCAGGCAGACGATCTCAGTGCCATGGGTCTCCGTCCTGATTTTGCATTACCCCTCTTCTGCACATTATAGCTTCTCCTGCTCTCTAAATACTAGAATTAACAACTGCTATACAGTACTTTCAAAATGCTGTACATCTACATTTGATGCCATGTTCAATAAAACGGGGAAATCTCCAGTAATGGCCAGTCTCATGCCAAGCTTAAACAATCGCTGAACTCCCCAAGTACAATTATTTACAACAGTCAACAATAGATAGCACACAAGCAACAGGGCTGTAAAAGAGACTGAAATAAAGTTCAAGATGGCTTATCAGTTTGTGTTCACAATGAGAGCCAGTCATAAGTCATAAAATTATAATTATATACAAGGTCCATGCAATCTTTACACAGCGATAATTAATGTACACACCTTAATGTAGAAATTCTCTGTGATACATGATCCATGTAATGATAATACTGTGTAAAATAAGTATTCAAGTAATTTTTAAAATTTGTATCAAAATGATGTATCAGTATTTTAGTATTTCTGACAATACCTGTGGGACATTTTAGGAGCAGCCCTGGCCTAAACGTGAGGGAAGCGGACTTGGGACTGGAAGGTCTAGGGACTATCCCAGCTAAGGAATAATTCTTCTCCAAACTTTCCGTTCCACCTTAAATAAGGCAGCAGTTCTGCTGTTGAAATGTACACGCTGTAACTGCGGCACTATTTAAGGTGGAGTGGAGAGTTAGAATTACAAAAACAACTTTAGCTCTTGTCAGCACTTATCAGCTAAATTAAAGCTCTTTTGTTTTTGCTCACAGAAATAATGTCACATATGTCTAGAGTATTTTTTGAAAATATTAGAGAATGCCAAATTGCACTCTACCACAGTAAACCTAGATCAGAAGTTGATCAGAACCTTAAAAGTCAGTACCGCTCTATTAAAAATGCCTGGATCGTCTGAAACGGCAAATACAGGTATTTGATCATAGCAACTCTTTACCTGAAATGGTATCAGTATTTTCTGCTGTTTGAAGCAATAATTTCAGCCTAACCACACAAATATCTGCATCAAAATGAATCTAAATAGGGAAGAGCATAATTTATTTTTGAGTGTGCATTTTACTATTGGTCATGTACGTGACCGCTACAACATTAGTTTTGGTAAATCTGTGTAAAGCATGATTTAAATGTAGGAACTTCTCCCATTGTCTGCAATGAAACTCTTAGTTGTGTTGTTGTCATGTAATGTTATTTTCTGTTTTTTTTGTTTTTCCTCATTCATCATCCATTATTCCCTACCCTTCACTTCCTGCTACATATTCAAAAATGACATGAAAAACTATATTAAAACACATGACAATAGAATAAAAAGGAACAGTTTGTTACACTGTGTTTGGGAAGTACACTATATGGACAAAAATATTGGGACATTTGCTCATTTATCCTGCTTATCCCCCTCCCAAACCCATCCCAAAAGTATTGGATGGAGCACCAACCATCATTTCAGAGAACATAGTTGCACTGCTCCACAGCTCAATTCTGGGGGTTTTATACCTCTCTAGCCCACGTCTAGCATTAGGCATGGTGCCAATAGGTTCATGTTTATCTTCTCTAGAAAGTCTTATTCTTTGGCAGTCTATTTACAGGGACTAGACAAGCTGTGTGTGTGTGTGTTTGCACATATGTGTGAATACACACTTTAAGTGGCTCTATTCGTTTATTACACCGAATGCCTGCAAACATTTGGACATATGTATGAAGAAGTATTCCGAAAATAATTAACTATTTATAGTGGTATAACTGTATTTATAATAAACTAGGTAAAGTTGATATTGAAATGTAGCCTATTTATTCCTGTGAACAAGAGTCTGTTTCCTATTTACTGCAGGTGGTGCAGAAATGTGTGGTATGTCATTATGTACATCTTGTAAACGTTGAACCTGTTCTGTTCCCTGTTCTGGCAGGTCTGTGTTTTGAGCACAGAAGATGACGTCCCCATGGTGCGCACTTGGAAACAAAATCAGCTCTCTGGGTTTGCCGGATCTTTCCAAGCACACACACATGTCACGCTCCAGCGTGATGTGTGTGGTGCTCTTCCCGGACGGCACAACGCACACTTTCACTGTCGGCGTGAGTACAAACGTGTGTCATTGTTGGGTTCAGTCCACTGAGAGATGAGTGACATAATGTGAATCTGGGAGGTGTTCTATTACATCAGACCAAAACTCATGATTAATGGGCCAATAGAAATGCTTCACAACAACTTGTTAAGTCTTCTCACACTGACATGTCCATGAAAAGTTAGGAAGGTTGTTTTTTTTTTTTTTTTATCCACACTATGCAAAAAGAGAGAGCAATTGAGTGTGTGAGGACAGTACTTGGAAGAGCGCAAGCAAGAGGGACATTAGCGTTTTGGGTGAGGTGTGTGTGTGGGGTGGGTGGTATGGAGATTGATTATGTTAAAACTACTCTGTAATATTCCTCAGTACACTGCCATAACCTTGACTTGATTGTCTGAAGGGCGCACATGTACACAGACCTGTGCAGCAATTACACCCACTTGCTTTTAAGAGTGCATGATTGGAATTTTCAGGATCTGAATGGGCCAATTTATTTCAACTTTAAATCACCAGTGCATTACTATTATTATTTTTTTTACAAATAGCTTGAGCCAGCCAAATAAGGAAGATCGGAATATTTCAACACAAGCATTCATTCTCTGCCACAAATGACAATACGAACTTTGTTTAAAACACCTGTCAGTGTTGCCACCGACCCATTAGGAGCAGGTAAGTATACCAGACTAGGGGGCCAGTTGTTACAGTCACTAAGTTAGGTGTGGTAAAGTGATGCAAATACAGGTCTTTGATCATAGCAACCCTTTACCTGAAATGGTATCAGTATTTTCTGCTGTTTGAAGCAATAATTTCAGCCTAAACACACAAGAAATATCTGCATCAAAATGAATCTAAATAGGGAAGAGCATAATTTATTTTTGAGTGTGCATTTTACTATTGGTCATTTACGTGACCGCTACAGTATTTGTCTTTGGTAAATCTGTGTATAGCATGATTTAAATGTAGGAACGTCTCCCATTGTCTGCAATGAAACTCTTAGTCGTAACACCCTGTTACAACTAGTGCTAGTGTGGCAACGTAATTGACGTCGTTGGTTACAGAAATATGTAAATTTTCATAACAAAGATGCCCGCGCCTATAAAACATGGATTTCTCCGGAGCGCAAGCTGTGGCTAAGAATGAATTGCCCTGAGCAAATGGCTTATCTTTGTCAATTGCTGTCTTAAGACGGCAGCATAAGTGTTGCTGTAGCCTGTTGCCACAGCCTGTAAGCGTTATAATTGTTTTCCGTGCACTACATTGATGCCAAAATTAAATTGCCAGTAATTACTTAAATAGACAGTAGGTATGTACATGTTTGCGAAATAATAATATGATAAAGGCACCAAAATGGTGAGAAATAAACATATATTTATATGTTTATGTATTTACTTTACATGTACATGTATATAATAATGTTCATTTAACCTTGAAAGTGTGGTTTTGTGGGTGAAGAGCATTACTATTGTCTCTTTATATGTTCTTTAAATTATTAAGTAGTTAAAATTAGGCATCAGCTGGTTTGACTGTAAAGGAATCCAGATCAACCAATACAATGGTGATAATTCTAGGGAAATATTAAAAAACTGTTTAGAAAAGCAGAAAGCTAACACTGATCCTTAGCTTTAATTGCGCTTTAGCTTTATGTCTAACGTAAAGTGTGCTGCCAAAATTTGTCAGATGGTTTTCTAGAAAAGAAACACAGCAGAACTATGAGTTTCCTTCTCTGTACAGAAACATGATGCTGGGCATCTGTTGTTTGACCTGGCTTGTGAGCATCTTGGCATAGTGGAGCAGCACTACTTCAGCCTTCAGATCAGCGAAGATACCTCTAGTTCACCAGTGAGTATACATGTGTCTAAATCCTCCTGAATCTGACAGCCATTGAACTTTGACATTGAGAGACTCAAGTTTATGATGTAATGAATTGTGGTGAAGTTAATGTCTTTTATTTTAGAGGTGGCTGGACCCCAACAAACCTTTCAAAAAGCAGCTCAAAGGTGAGAAGTAAAAACACCCAAACAGACAGAATACAGATTTACTGTTAACACTTAGCAAAGGCCTTTAAAGCTTTCTGATTCACATTTACAAGCTTCATAAGAAGAATGCTTGACACGATTAACACATCCTTTTATTTCCTTTGTATATTATTTTAATATTATGGCATGTTTTCATATACATGCTCTTTTTCTCTATAAATACAGGGTTCATACGGGTCCTGGAAAGTCATGGAAAATAGACATGCTAAAATCCACTACTGAAAAATAACAAAATTAAAAAAGTACTTAATAGGTCATGGAAAATGTTGTAATGAAGTCCTGTTGCCATTCTATATAATAATATATAACACAAACTTTTATAGTAGCAAATTTCTTACATGACCAATCGCTGCCCGTATTTTATATGACCATGCACAGTTTTTGCTGTGGTATCATGAACGTGCATATTCTCATTGGCTTGTTAGTGGTGATTGTGGCTCACTTTGTAGTATTTATAGACATATACAATTTTTAAAAAGGTATACACAGACACAAAAGAAACTGTGCAAACTTTTCTTTCCAATGCAAATGATAATACATAGCTCTAAAGGTCAAAAGTCTTGACCACAGACTGGCCATGACACACTAAATCACTTTCTCGCTAAAAGCGGATGTCAAGTGGGCATAACAGAAAACGCGCACATTCAACAGGAATGTGAGCTTGCCTGTGCAAGAACATAAAACATTCCAGGTACCTTGTTCATCATGTCTTTTATGTAACATTGGAAATGACTCTGTATGACAATAACAGCAGAAGCAGGATGGGTGTTACCTGGCGAGACAGACACTCAGCATCCCACAGACAAAAGTACAGATTTAATAAAGTATTTTAAGGTGGAAGTCCTTTCAAGTCATGGTAGACAAGAAACTGCTTCTTCTGTCTCATAAAGGCAGCTGACATGTCGTCATGCCAAACTAGTGTGCTAGTATTTGTATTCATGGAATGGTGACTGATTTCTTGCCCCTTAAAAGCACATCAAGACCACCCCTGTTGTCTGTCCTCATGAGACCAGTTTAATTACTGAATTGGCCTGAGTCATCAAACGTGATTAGCATTCAGCGAGGGTGATATTTGCCTGTGTTTTTCAGAGCAGGGTTGTTTTTCCTGCTCTTAATCAGTTTAATTTGCTGCTGTTGTATAGTACTGCGTTTTTCCTTCGTGGGCCTGATGAATCACTCTGATCACGATGTGTTTAATGTGTTATTTAGGCTTGTGTATTACAGGGTATTACAAATGTTCTGACAGGTTAATTATTCTCTTTCCTCTCTTTCTTACTTCCTCTGTCTCTCAGGTACCAGTCCATTCTATTTAATATTCAGAGTGCGGTTCTTCATCTCTGATCCGAACTCTCTTCAGCATGAACAGACCAGGTGTGTTAATGTGCGAGTTCAGGATGTGTAGGAAGTAACAGATACACCACATGAAACTCTGATACTCATTAGCTAGCAGCTACACCTGCCACATTGGTTGACTGATGCACACTACCACAGGACCACCACTAAACAAATTTTAAACGGTATATCGAATGCAGTCATACGGCCCAGCCCTAATATCTAGTCACTCATGGAAGTCTCACCAGAAGTGCATTGCTACAATATGGACAAATGTCTGTGGACAACCCTCCTAATCACTGAGTTCAGGTGTTTCAACCACACAGATTGCCATGTAGTCTCCATAGACAAACATGGGCAGAGCTCAGTAAGTTTAAAGGCACTGTGGACTTAGAGTGACATGCTTCCAACTTCTATCTTTAACTGGTGACATGGCCTGACTTCACAATTGCCCTTTTAACTGAATAATCTAAATCTTGTGAAACACTTTTCCATGGGTTTGGAGTAAAATATCTAGTGAGCTCATACACTGTTTGTCCAAATGTTTGTGGACACCCCTTTCGAATTAATCCATTCAGCTACTTTAAGTTGCACCCATTGCTGACACAGCTGTGCAAATGCATGCACACATGCAGCTTGTCTAGTCTCTGTAAAAAGTATTGCCAATAAAATAGGATTCTCTGGAGGAGGTAAAAATTAACCAGTTGGCTCCATGCTAGATGTGGGCTAGAGTGGTATAAAGCCCACAAGAATTGAGCTGTGTTCTCTGGGATGATGGTGCTCCATTCAATTCTTGTGAGATAAGCTGGGGATCTGTGGGTAAGGTGGGACAGACCTCTCACTAACACTCTTGTTGCTGAATGCAATCAAATCCTTACAGCAATGATCTAAAATGTAGCCAGTAAAGACAGTTACTCCTAAAAAGCAAGATAAACTGTTTTTCTAATTATTATTATTATTATTATTATAATAAATATAAAAATACATGATGGTCAGCTGTCTACACACTGAACATACGGCATATATACATACATGTCTATATGTCCCTGATAAAATGTGAGTATTTTGAGTGGTGTTTTTTTTTTATATTATTATTGTTCTGTGCTCCCTTATACGCATGTGTGATTGTTTGTTGAGGTCTGTTGTGAGAAACTCTAACTTTAGAAACTCTAACTTTTTTATTTTTACTCTGCAGGCACTTTTATTTTTTGCAAATTAAGAAAGACATCCACGAGGGCAGGTAAGACCTACGAGTGTAATCCTGCTGTCACGTCAATTAATCTGACTCATCCTATAAAGCCCAAATAATCTGACTCATTCTACCTGATCTAATTAAGCCAGCTTCTTTTGTGTGAGCAGGCACATCTGGCTGTGTGCATGTAATTTGTGGGTGTTTTAATTTGCAGAATATTCTTCTTAATCATATTTCTGGTCTGTAAATAAGCCATCCACTATTCGTACAGTGTTGCTATGTTTTAGTATTTGTTTTGTATATAGTTCATGTCTCTTACTTTGCATTTCTGCTTAGTAGGCAGAGCATGTTATTACCGGCGTGTCTCTTGGTAGACTTGACGTGTACATGTTATTTCACTTTTAATTTGAAGTCTTCTATGTGCAGGTTAAAGTGTCCACTAAGCTCAGCTGTGGTTCTGGCCTCGTATGCTGTTCAGTGTAAGTCTGATATTTCATATTTTGTCGAAGTATTCATAAACATATTAACTCTTGCTATACCTCTAGGGCCTCAAAGCTTCTCATAGCTTTTTAACGAAAGCTTGCTCGGTGACTGTGGGTTGGACACCTTTCTAGTGTGTCGTTTTCATTTGTGTGGAGATGCAAGGGCACCAGAATGCACGGTAGAATGGAGACAAGCCTATGGAGGCAGTGTGAGGCTCTGAGCAGTGTTATGCCCTGGGCTAGCAAAATATTAGGCTTGGCCCTGCTTCTGGGGTGCGTTTACACTTTTATGTGGCTTGGCCTTATCCAGATATAATCCTGATACTCAAGACTGATGAAGTGACCAGGTGCAAACTGGTTCAGGCCTACCATTTACATAGCAGGGTCTGATGAATGCACTGTGTGTGGTGACACAGTCCTCTTTTAACCATCATTGAAACGTCGTCAAGTTCAGTCACAGTAGCCCAACTGTCCATTGTCACCTACAGTGGGGAAAAAAACTATTTAGTCAGTCATCAATTGTGCAAGTTCTCCCATTTAAAAAGATGAGAGAGGCCTGTAATTGACATCATAGGTAGACCTCAACTATGAGAGACAGAATGAGAAAAAAATTCAGAAAATCACATTGTCTGATTTTTCAAGAATTTATTTACAAATAATGGTGGAAAATAAGTATTTGGTCACCTACAAACAAGCAAGATTTCTGGCTGTCACAGACCTGTAACTTCTTTAAGAGGCTTCTCTGTCCTCCACTCATTACCTGTATTAATAGCCTGTTTGAACTCATTAATAGTATAAAAGACACCTGCCCACAACCTCAAACAGTCACACTCCAAACTCCACTATGGTGAAGACCAAAGAGCTGTCGAAGGACACCAGAAACAAAATTGTAGACCTGCACCAGGCTGGGAAGACTGAATCTGCAATAGGCAAGCAGCTTGGTGTGAAGAAATTTACTGTGGGAGCAATAATCAGAAAATGGGAGACCTACAAGACCACTGCTAATCTCCCTCGATCAGGGGCTCCACGCAAGATCTCAGCCCGTGGGGTCAAAATGATCACAGGAACGGTGAGCAAAAATCCCAAAACCACACGGGGGGACCTAGTGAATGACCTGCAGAAAGCTGGGACCAATGTTACAAAGGCTACGTCAGTAACACACTACGCCGCCATGGATCTTGCAGGACCAGACGTGTTCCCCTGCTTAAGCCAGTACATATCCGGGCGCGTCTGAAGTTTGCTAGAGAGCATTTGGATGTTCCGGAAGAGTATTGGGAGAATGTCTTATGGTCAGATGAAATCAAAGTAGAACTGTTTGGTACAAACACAACTCGTTGTGTTTGGAGGAGAGTGAATGCTGAGTTGCATCCAAAGAACACCATACCAACTGTGAAGCATGGGGGTGGCAACATCATGCTTTGGGGCTGTTTCTCTGCAAAGGGACTAGGACGACTGGTCCGTGTACATGAAAGAATGAATGGGGCCATGTATTGTGAGATTTTGAGTGCAAACCTCCTTCCATCAGCAAGGGCATTGAAGATGAAACGTGGCTGGGTCTTTCAGCATGACAATGATCCCAAGCACACTGCCAGGGCAACAAAGGAGTGGCTTCGTAAGAAGCATTTCAAGGTCCTGGAGTGGCCTAGCCAGTCTCCAGATCTCAACCCCATAGAAAACCTTTGGAGGGAGTTGAAAGTCCGTATTGCCCGCCGACGGCCCCAAAACATCACTGCTCTAGAGGAGATCTGCATGGAGGAATGGGCCAACATACCAGCAACGGTGTGTGCCAACCTTGTGAACACTTACAGAAAACGTTTGACCTATTGAGATTAACTTTTGTTATTGAACAAATACTTATTTTCCACCATTTTTTGCAAATAAATTCAGACAATGTGATTTTCTGAATGTTTTTTCTCATTTTGTCTCTCATAGTTGAGGTCTACCTATGATGTCAATTACAGGCCTCTCTCATCTTTTTAAGTAGGAGAACTTGCACAATTGGTGACTGACTAAATACTTTTTTCCCCCACTGTATAATGAACCTGGGAAAAGTGATGGTACCAGGGTCCACTGTGGCAGGAAGACAAGCCTGTGGAAGGACATTGTCCTGGTAAATCCAGAGTCCAAAAGCATATGTTTTGCATAGCATATTTTGGCTCATTGATGTATGTGCACAAATAAAGGAACAAAAAACATGAAGAACTAGGTGGTATAGTCAAGTTGTGTGTGTAATTAAAGGCTTTTATTGTATATTATTGTTTATCATAATCTCCTTTCATTAACTTTAAATACCTATTCTGGAAGTAACTTTGTTAATTATGCTCTTTAAAAAAAACTTACTGATGTTGCTCTCACTGCTGTGAGGCGATTATTCAGTGTCATAAACTAATGACTTGATTTCAGGGTGTGTGAGTGTATCTCATATTACTCTGTTGAGCAGTCGTGAACATTGTTTGGCTTTGTTTGCTCTGCAGTGGTCTGAAATTTTACTACAGTCACACCCACACATGTGACTGATGATGTGCTGAGAATGTTAAGAGGATTGCTGAAGCAACCAGTTATGGCAGCAGGGAATATATGATGGGCCTAATTAGTTACGATGGTCCTAAGAGTTTTGAGAATGTTAACCCTGAGCTTTAGTCACAGGGAAACTGCCCATTCATAACCGTCACTTTTTCTTCTTTGAGACAGCTCAATTTGGAGACCATGTTGCAGAGACTCCTGCTGGATATCTGGCCCAGATCCATTTTATTCCTGATCAGGACAAGGACTTCCTTTTCAAAGTGGAGTCATTGCATCCTCAGCATAAGTGAGTACAAGTGGACCTTGTGCATCAACGTTGCATATAAACTAGCACAGGTTGGGCTGCAGCACCTGACTTGAAATGTACTTGATGTCTGAGTCATGAAACTGTCATACGTCATTGAAATGAGTTGTGATATGAGTGTAGTTGATGAATCAGTTGCTGCTGCTTGGAAACAAGGAGCCCTGTACTAGTCACCATGTTTACACACGCAATTTATTTTTCACGCTTCTACCTTATATGACATTTAAAACATCCTGGTGTAAACAGACAATGAGAGCAACCTAATTACTTGCGAGTACAAAATACTAACTAGCTTTTGATTGTGCACTATGTAGTATAGATAAAATTGCTAAAGTTGAGGATACTCAGAAATCCAGGATGCATACTTGGAACCAGTTGGTTTGTGAGTATGATCAATGGACACTATTGCAAAATAAACATGGAGGAGCTACTCCAGACATGCAGACACTCCAGAACTTCTGTGGCGACAACTAACCTGCCTAACTCACGCTAAGATTAGCATGTAGTGTTTACCTCATAGTATTAGTGTGTAGTACACAATTGGAATGCACCCCATATCAAATCATACCTACATACCTAATATTATCGCTTATTTATTGTTGTTATCACAGATATTTTCACTATCACTTACAATACTGGAAATTATGTTAAATTAACAGCCATGCAAGCAGTTTATAAGTTGTCTCCTCTGTTAATCACAAGATAAAACTAATAAAGAGCAAAGCTAATGGTGAAACAGTCAGATTTAAGCAAATGCATTTTTAATGTGGTGGTTTATTTAAACTCCATTTGTGGGAATCTGTAATACATGTATGTATAAGTGTTTATTCACATGCACATAGCTCCTTGTGAACAATAGTCCCATGCATCGATTCTTCTCAAATACTTGGTCCATTTTGCCTTAAAGTTAGCATCCATCCTGACGGGTTAATATTTACACCAGTCTATTGAGATAACGTCCATTTTATCCCATCTGTCCCACCCAAGTAAATGTGGAACATTTCATTTCTGTTGATCCACCCATCATATAATTTAACATCATTACCTGTACATCACTGATTTATCAAACCAGGTGTTGGATGATAACTATAAATAATACTATACTCCCATGAGGAGAGATTTGGCGATGTTTTAATTAACACAGAGATGTAACTGTGATCACTACTGAGATCAAAAGTGATCACTACTTTTTGTATGAATGTTAAGTATTTATTCTAATATTACTGTTGTTGTTATATACTCTTTTAATAACTCATGTGTCCATGTTTGTATTTCAGAGGTCTCTCTCAGAGTGAGGCAGAGCTGTGTTACCTGAACACAGCAAGAACGTTAGACCTTTATGGAGTGGAGCTTCACAGCGCACGGGTAACATTTCCAAAATGCGTTAGAAGCGCTTTCTGTGCTCTTTCATTTCAGAGTTTTAGTCCCAGGACAAGAGAAAACTAAGGACTGTAATCCTTTCGGTGTTCTAGGGCTTCTGCTTATCTCTGTGTAGCATATGTTCATGGAGTAGTGATGTGTACACACGACTAATCATTTCTCTAATATAATTTTAATGACTTGCACTCCTCAGGATGCTAATAACCCTTCTCTGTGGGTTGGAATTGCATCTGGAGGTGTGGCCATGTTTTGCAATTTGGTTTGCTCCAGTTTCTTCCCCTGGTGAGTTGTTGTGTAATCAGTCCGGCTCTTCTGTGACCAGTCGTCAGTGTTTTACAGCATCCATATATTTGAAAAGGGACACATTAGCAATGATTTTCAAAATTAATATCATAAAAAAATGTAACATTAGACCTCAGTCAGTTCTGACTCTGTTTGAGTCATAGTTTGTCCTGAAGAGTCATAATATCAGTATAATTCCACTGATTTTGTATTGTTTTCATTAAGAGAGTTTTCACATATTAAATGTATAACTTGATGTGGACACATGGTTATGGTGTTGTGCTGGCATTTTTAATACTGTGACAGCATAAAAAATGTGAAAATGCTACATGCACCTGCTTTGCCCCTGATTTCCACATGGCAACAAGACTTATTATAATCCCTAGATCTCTGGTGCTGGTTTTGGTCGTATATCTTTTATCTATAATAAATAGGATAAACATTGAAATGCATTAATAATCCTAAGGGCTTTCTTATAGATTGGTTACATATTCTTATGTAACCAAGCCTTATGAACAATCCAGATGCTGTGTTTAACGTTTTTATGTAATTATTATCTTATAATGTAATAAAGTGTTATGTTTTATTACTTTCAGGATCAACATTATCAAGATTTCGTTCAAAAGGAAAAGATTCTTCATACACCTTCGACGGAAACATGTAAGTTTCTACTACAATTGGCGAAGAACACGGTACCATAGTGCCATGCCTGAAAGTTATCATCTAAGTACAGGAAAAATTGTTAATGTGCATTTGATGTCATGAAGGGGGAGGTTGGGCAGCAAGTGGTGTCAGTCTCCATGCCCAGCTCTCGCGCCTGTAAGAACCTTTGGAAATCCTGTGTGGACCATCATACCTTTTACAACAGAAAAAGCCCTCACGCGGTCTCAAAACCTAGGTACACCACCAACATGCTGGGTACATCCCCATTCAATTCACCATGCCTTTATGTTCCACCAACATGTGTATGTTTGTTTTGAAGGTCTGTCCCTCTGTATCGGAAAATAATTGGCGACGTGATGTGGAACCCTATAATAAAGTCTCTTTCCACTGAACATCTTGAAACCAAGAGTCTCCCCTCAAGATCCCCTCCCAGCACACCTAACTGGTATTACTTCTATACACATTGACATAACAAAAGAAGCTCTTTTTTGTTTCTGTTTTTACTGAACATGGTTTAAGATTGCTGTATGGATTCTTAATAGTTTACAATAATAATGGGGTCTAGTTGACCTTCAGGAAAGGTTTGAAGGTAAAATGATTATTTGGATCTTTCTCTTGTTTTAAGGCGTAGTCCTCGTTTGCGACATGATTTCCGTACCCCGCGTCCATCCTCTGTGGACAACCTTACCAACGAGATAAGTTATGTGACAGAGAGTGAAGATGTTTTCTATACTTACAGGTAAACAAGGCCCCATATTTGTGTATTTCACTACACTCATATACACATTTCAGCATATTATGAACACCCCTGGTTTGGAATGGTACTCTGCCTATTATATCAGCTCCACTTACCATATACCATATATGTGCTGGCTGAAGTGGACCAGACACAGCAGTGCTGCTGGTGTTTTTAAACACTATGTCTGCTTATTGTCCACTCTATCTAGCAGTCCTACCTTGTAGATGTAGATGTAGTCAGAGACAGAAGCTCATCTGTTGTTGGAGAGCTTGTGTTGTCGTCCTCTAGTCCTTTATCCGTGGTCACAGGATGCTGCCCACAGGATGCTATTTGCGGGATATTTCTGGTTGGTGGACAATTCTCAGACCAATAATGATGCTGGGACAGTGATACAGCAGCACTGCTGTATCTGATTCACTCGTTCCAACTCAAATTCAGAAAGTCAAGCAGGGGGCAACCACTTTTTCACAGCACTGTGCATGCATACTCAAACACTCAAATCTAATTAATGAAGGAAAGCTCAAGAAGATGAGAAGACCAGCAGTGTTACGTGTCAGCCTGATGAACTTGCCACAGGGGACGAAGAAGACTGGCAGTGTCTCTGGGAAAAGGTGAGTAATAGTGGGACATGGTGTGAAATAGAGAGAGAGTGTTGTTGGCTGTATTCAGACTAAATTCGGACCAGGAATTTTGCAGCACATTCACAAGAAAGCTGGACACTTTTGGGAGTGAATCGCAGAGCTTGTGAGATTTCAACCTTTTTCAACCTTGAATGCAACCACAGTGGGTTGACTAATGGCAGAATTAGGTGTAGCCTGACAGACATACATTAGGTGTGGTAAGAAGTCTTTGAAATTGGATTTAATGTTGCACACTAGCATTGTTTCTGCCCTGAACAGTGCCTACAGTAAGAGGCTTAGCTTGTTACGTCATTGTTTGTGTTGAACAGTGTTTTAAATGAAAACCAGTGGATTCTAAACAGCTATTATGTCTTATAAACCAAAGTAATTGATGCCCACAAGGCAGGGGAAGACGATATGAATATGGTCAAAGGTTTTTATCTTGTGGTTTCTTCTTTGTGAAATATTATTAATAAATAACAGTTCAGGGGAGCTGTGGAGGTCACGATGACATCTGGAATACCAATAAAAAAACTGAGAGACATACTTGTATGCTGGTGAGACAAGCAAATCAACAATGGTTGCAAATATCAAGCTGTTAAAAGGCTGAAGCTATAAAGAGGCTGGCTTCTACAGGATGATAACGATCCAAAACATACCTCAAAATCCACCGAGACGCATTCGAGCCTAATGTTATAGCAGTTCATCTACACAGCCATCTCTCTAAGAAACATTCAACAACCAAAATTGACTTCAGCTGCTGATGGCAAAGCGGCATGGCTTGGGGATTGAAGTTGCGACCCCCCCGGCCATAGTGGAAGCACATTAGACAGATGAGCCACTTAGAGTTTTCATATTGGTGGGAATTTGTTATGAAGATGATATTCACTAGGTCTTACCATCAGTTCTTGTTATTAGTAATCTCTTTAAATAAAATAAATAAAAAATATATGCTGGTCAGCTCTCTTGTCTCTGTTTTTTGTCTCAGAATACAGAAGCTGATGGAGAGCTGCTGCTAGTAAGAATCAGTCCGGACCAAGATGGCAAGTTTGGATTCAATGTTAAAGTAAGCGCTTGTGTGTGTATGTGTGGTTTGAGGCTGTCTCTATCTGCCTGAGTGGGCTGAGTATGTTGAGTTGAGATTAATTGAGGGTTTTTTTTTTTGTTTTTTATATATATATAATTATTATGTGTCATGTTAATTGCTTGTTTCTTATAGGGAGGTGTGGATCAGAAGATGCCTTTGGCCATTTCTCATGTAAACCCTAACTCTCCGGTAAGCAGCACTAACAGGTCATGTTTGTGTTTTGCGCGTGTTTGCATGTGTAACACAGCGTCTTTGTTGCAGGCTGGTCGCTGTGTGCCGGCATTGTTGGAAGGAGATCAAGTGTTGCTGATCAATGGGCGAGACATTTCAGAACACACACATCAGCAGGTGGTTATGTTCATCAAAGCCAGCAGAGAGTCTCACAGCAAGGAACTTGCTCTGCTTGTACGGAGAAAAGGTAAGAATCTTACTTTTTGCTTCCCTTCACACTGCTTGATTGTCCGGGCGACTTAACTGTAGGCCTGCGGGATGTCAGGTAGTTCAGTCACCATGTATTTTGTATGATCAGACCTTACCTTGGCCCATGTAGCTTGGAGGCCTTGGTACCCACTAAATTGCTGGTGTATTACACCCTTGTACCTACAGTTATTGCCTATTGCATTAGAAATCTACCATATACACTCTTAAAAATAAAGGTGCTACACATGGTTCTCTACATTATGAGTGATGCCATAGAATAACCGCTTTTGTTTTCATAAGGAACCATGTTTGTAATTGCTAAATTTCCTTTGGAATTAATAAAGTATCTATTGTCTATCTATCTTTCTAGAGAGATGGGGGATGTAAAACAACTCCATTCTCAGATCTCCATTAGAAACACAATTTTTCATGGAACCAAAGTGTTTTTTCTATGGCTTTCCTTTTTTCCTTTTTTATTATTTTTTTTTATAAACAACAGTGTAGATATATAGAATTATTGACTGATGATGGACAGCCTGCCAGTCACCTTATGTCTCCATATGACCACTGCTGAGCACAACAGTAACACCAGCATGGTGGTGGTTTGTTAGTGCATGTGCAGCTTTTTAGTTTTTTGTAAGCATTTCAGTGTCACTCCTGGGTTGAGAATAGTAAACCATGGTGTTAATATCCAGCCAACAGTGGTCCTGTGGTCAGAAACAGACTACTGATGAAGGACTAGAAGGTAACTGAAGCTCATTCTGCCCTGTATAATTTGCATTAGTCCCCAATTGTACACATACAAGATGTACCAACAAGTTAGGTGTGTTAGTAAGTGTACACCGTGTTTAATATCCCAGCAACACATCTGCAGATAATACACTCACACCAATGCACCACACACTAATGTTCCACTACTATGTTGATGCCACTGCTATGCTGAGAAGGTCTGCAGTAGTCTTTTTTTTTTAAAGGGGTTCTTTGAGTGATGCAATAGAAGAACCACTTTTGGTTCCATAAAGAACCACTTCTGTAAAAGAGATGCAAATGTGAAGAACATTTGACACATTTAACCCTTTAACAGACATTGTAACAGTGCAGCCAATTTTTTATGGTTGATTTAGTATACTAAAACCTCAGCAAAACCCATCTTCGGCTGTTTAAATTATTCCTCTCATTGAGTAAAATGTATAATGCTGATTATATTTTATGTATATATATATATATATATATATATATATATATATATATATATATACTTTTTTGCAGTGTGGTAAAAGGATATCATTGTCTAAAAGCTGAGAAACAAGAAATTGTTGGCATGATAGGGCTCTATTTCCTTTAAGCTACACAAAAAAATTAAGGTATAAAAAAACCTAATAATTCTATTTCTGTTGAAACAGACACATTTTATTGTCACGTTTCTGTATGTGAAAAGTGTGCGTGACGACTCGGTTGAGTGGCCCAGTTAAGGCTTACAGAATTTTACACTAACATTAGCTCAGCACAAACCTTGCACAAGATCAGATAACCAATTTCCTTGCTAGGCTGAATTGTATGCATTTGATCTTCAGATTGGCAGATCTTCAAAGCAAATTACTCTTTACATAATAAGATATAATCTAGTAGTGCTAATTGTTTCTGCCATTAGTCCACATAGCTAAGTCTCATTAAATAACACTGTGCATACTAGCTATAGCGACAGCCATCTATATCATCGCATTTGTCTCCAACATGTATTTCATGCTGTAATTAAAGGGACCGACATATATTTCTTTAGCACTATAAAAGTGATTATATTCTAGTTCTGTTGTATTACAGTGATTGTACTTGTAAGTTCATACCTAGAATTACCCTAACTGGGCAAGTCAACCAGCTGGCTGACTAGCGTATCCGCATTTCAAAAACAAATCTAAAAATTGCTAAATGAGGTTTCAGGAACACAGTTTTACCAATCATTATCAACCAACTGCTAAAGAGTTAAAGATGTTGCTGTAAATGTTCTGTTTACTAACAGATTCTTTACAAAGAATCTTTATGAAAATATCAATGGTTTGTCTGTGCCATCACTCCTTGTTGCACATTTATTTGTTGGTGTTTTTTTTTTTTTATTGATTGACATGGTTCGAAGGTGGCTGAGTACATACAGGGAGTGGCTGACGGAATAGCAACAGAAGGGCTACATTCAGTAATTGTATACATGCATAGGCACCCGTATGCTAGATGTACAAGACTACTGTGTATATCCACTCCGTAACTGGACTACTTCACTCCTATATCGTCATTACAGGCATCTCTTTGCGAGCTGAAACCTCTCTGCAGTTTGGTGGTGGCCTCAGCCTTCAAGAAGAAATGCCCCCGCCTCCCAGTCACCCATCTGGAGAGACTTTGGAAGAGTCCATGGCCCGTCTGGACAGAGGACTGACCTCTGGCACCTTGCTCATGCAGTTTGAGGTTGGGATGTGCAAGTGTGTCTGCATGTGTGTGGATGCATGTGTGTCTGAAGCATGTGAATGATATGTTTGATAACGATGATCCTCGCATGTGTGTGTGCGTGTGTGTTTTACTACTCACAGAAGTTGTACAGGAAGAAACCCGGATTGTTAATGTCTTGCGCAAAGCAGTCTGAGAACCTGGACAAGAATCGATACAAAGACGTATTGCCGTGTAAGTTGCTTTCTACTGAGGTCATTGATGACTGAGCTGTTCCTCCCTGTGACAACTGACACTGTGAGCATTTAGGTCATGTGAAACATGTCACTGCTGGTTACTGTTTGCTGGTATTGCACTTTTACATTGCTTTTGTTTCAGCATGAGAAAGTGTTTGGTTTTTCTGAACCTGGATGCATTCAGTGCTGGTTGATTTATAAGACAGCTGTTGCATAGCCTTGCTTCAGTCATCACCAGACATGAGTGGATTAGGGCTAAGGTTGAATGTATGATTTTATTTGATTTGAGGGTCAGATATAATTCTCTGTAGAAACTAGTTAGAAGAAGCATTTGCGGATAATCCCTAAATCCTCACTTCCTCATTCTTTGCTGGGTTTCTCCCTCTGCTCCCTTCAGATGACCTCACCAGGGTGGTGTTGCAGGCTGAGGAGGATAATTACATCAATGCCAGTCATGTGAAGGCTAGTAGTCAACCCTTTCTCTCTCTCACACACGTCCTTGTTGGTGACTCATATTTGTCTTGAGGTTCATACGTATTTCCAAGCCTTTTTTGAGAGTCTTTAAAGCTGTGAATACAGTGTTGCAACTTGTGCACTTATGAATAGATGAACTGCTTTAAGTGTGGCTCTCTGGGTAGTTAGTCACTCTCTGGTACAGCTGTTTAAAATGATGTCTCAGACGATGGATCAATGTTTAGTGTGTTTATTTTCCAGTGCTTTTTTTGCTGCTCAGACTCTTGTCAATACACTATATCGACAAGTGTATTTAAACACCTGCTGATTCATTGTATCTTCCAAACACAAGGGTATTAAAAAAAGTTTGAAAGAGTTTATCCTGCTTTTGTTAGAGTAGCTGTCTCGACTCTCCAGGGAAGGCTTTGGTTGGATTTGATTGCATTTAGAGTGTTAGTGAGGTCAGGATGTTGGATGATCACCACCCCACCTCATGCCCAACTCATCCCAAAAGCATTGGATGGAGCACCACGATCATTCCAGAGAACACAGTTTCACATCTCCATAGCTCAATGCTGGCATTGGTCATGGTGCCAGTAGTTTCATGTTTATCTGCTCAAGAGAGTCCTATTCTATTGGCAGGACTAGACAAGCGCTGTGTCTGTTCATCTGGATGTCTGTGTCAGCAATGGGTGTAACTTGAAGCAACTGAATACCTTCATTAGAAGTGGTGTCCATAAACATAGGGTATCTGAACAGTGGCCAAAGACCTTACATTCATTCTACCTTAAGATGACGTCCATTTAGAAATGGTGTTACATCTGAAGTTCTAACACTATGATGCGTTGGTTCACCAAGACATCACAGAAATGCTTATCTGCAACAGTGAATGATCAAGATGCCTACTGGTTGCACACAATGTAGAACACTGCGATTGGATAGAAGGGTTATCTGCATATTGCTGCATTTTAGCATATCATTATTGCAAAAACAAACATTGCGAAAGCAGTTTGCAAATGATATATTGTGCATTTATACCCCTGATCTGCATAATAGCTAATTAATCAAAAGGCTAGAAATAAGTCAGAAAGTTTAGCTCAAGCTGTTTTTTTTTTATTATTATTATTTTTTTTTTATGTGCATATACATTGGCATTCAAACGTTTGGGACCCCTGGTTCAAATGTCTGTTACTGTGAATTGTAGTGAGTAGAAGATATCCTGACTGATCTCCTAAAAGTATGACATTTAAGATGTAACATTTGTTTCAGTAGTTTTCAGCATGCAAGATTAATAAGTTTAGCTTTGTTTTGTACAGTTTTAGAGTATGAAAAAATGAAAGGAGCTCCATACAGGAGATTTAAGCTCTCAGATAACTTTTACCAAGGTCTCAGATCTAAATTAGCTTGTTATGGCTGTGGCTTGTTCACAGATATTGTTAGGAAAGGCCAGGTGATGCTAATTTCAAAGCTCTATAAATATTCAGGTAGCCTTTCCTTAGTCTGTATTGTAATTACGCAATGCATTTAACAGGAACAGTACAGGGCATGTTTAGGTCTGGAAAACCAAGAACACTTTCAGAGAGATCTTGTAGGGTTGCTAGAAAGGCAAATTTAAACCCCCATGTGACTGCATAAGACCTTCACAAAGCTTTTGCAGACTCTAGAGTGGTGATGCACTGTTCTACTGTGCAGCAACACCTGCACAAATGTGACAGGTATTGACGAGTTCTCAGACAAAATGTCTTCTGTCCTCACCACAAAATTAATTGACAGATAAACAAGCCTGATGCATTTTGGAAACAAGTTCAGCGTACAGATGAAGTTAAAATAGTACTTTTATTTTTAGCTGCAGTGAGAGAAGCTATGTTTGGAGAAAATAGAGTGCAAAACCACCTTGCTGTGAAGTACAGGGGTGGATCGATCATGCTTGGGCTTATGTTGCAGCCAGTGGCACAGAGAATATTTCACTGGTAAGTGGAAGAAGTTGCAACTTGCTGGTATTTATTAAATCCATGCATCTCACATCTGTAAACAAGCTGAACATGAAAAGAGGCCATTATTATAATCGAAATTATATATAATCTATTATAAAAGAGGTAACTATAAGAATCTCACAGACATAGAAACCCCCCAAACAAGAATAGAAAGACTCAGACCTACTACAAAAACTGTTTACAAGCTGTGAAAATGGCCAAAGGGAGCGTTTCTAAGTACTGACCATGCAGGATTTCTACCTTTTTGATTTTTTTAAATAAAAGATGTAAATTAAAAAGCAATCTTGTTTACAATGTTAAAGAAATTTTAATCTAAACATAATATATTGTAAAGGTCTGTGTGTGTTTGTGTGCGCACTGCAGTGACACTGCTATGATTGTGGTGTGTTAGTTTGTTCGTATGTGAAATATCCAGTCAACAGCATCCTGTAGGCAGCACCCTGTGACCACTGATAAAGGACCAAACAAGCTGTGCAGCATCAGATGAGCTTCTGTCTCTGACTTTACATCTACAAGGTGAAACTACTAGGTAGGGTGAGTGGACAGTGAGTGGACATAGTGTTTAAAAACTCCAGCAGCACTGCTGTGTCTGATCCTCTCTAACAGGGCAACACCACCACCATGTTCGTGTCACTGCAGTGCTGCGAATGACCCACCACCTAAATAACACCTGCTCTGTGGTGGTCCTGTGGGGTCCTGAACAGCAACAGGGTGAAAGGAGGCTACCGAAGTATGCAGAGAAACAGATGAACTACAGTCTGTAACTATAAAGCAAAGTGCTTCTATTGATAAGTGGAGCTGATAGAATGGGCCGAGTTCATTGCAAACCAGGCGTGGTCATTATATTCTGATATGACTGTGTATATGTAGTCTGCATACATTTCAGTGGGCTGGCACACTACGTAAGATGGGATGTATAACTGGTTAATTTATCTCCAATGATGAAAAATCTAGGCAGAACCCTGACGTGTGTACAGTAAACCTTTGACATGACCACTTACTATTAATTCCCACCAGACTCATTGGCCATTTACTGAGAGGGGGGGAGCATAGCAAAGGCAACCAAGGAGTTCATTAAGCGAAAGTGCAACGTCGTTCATTAGACAAACAAGCTCATATTCATCCAGGCATTCATTTCATCTGCTGAAGTTAGAAGTTCCTCACAGAAAAACAAGAACTGAAAGGGCTTGTATGAGATGATGTCAGTACTTTGCAGATACTGTGGAGTTATTGTATGCAATTTATGTAATTTGCATCAACTTGGCTCCAGTATTTGTGCTGATCTAAAAAGCGAAGATTCACGCAAGACTCAGCATGATATTTATAACAGTCGCAAACTAGCTTCACATTTCTACAACAGTATGTTCTCTATTATGTGTTCTGCATGTGTAATAGGATGAGGGCAGTTGTGTTTGTATGACCTACACTACACTACACTGCATTACACTGAAGTTGATCCACAAGCATATACAAGCAAGCTGAACTATTTTAATGCATTTATCAAATATAATGGGTTGCATTCATTGCTGACACAGATGTGCAAATGCACACATACACACATGCAGCTTGTCTAGTCCCTGTAAAGAAGCACTGCCAGTAGAACAGGACTATTTGGTGTAAAAAAAAACATTAATCTACTGGCATGATGCCTAATGCCAGGATTTGATTAGAGGGGTATAAATCAGTGGAACCGAGTTCTCGGAAAAAAGTACTCCGTCCAATACTTTTGGAATGAGGTGAGGTGGTGATCATCCAACATCCTGACCTTACTAATGCTCTTGTTGTTAAATGCAATCAAATTTTCACAACAGTGCTCCAAAGTCTGTAAGAAAGCCTTCCTTGGACAGTAGAGATAGCTACTCCAACAAAAGCAGAATGAACTCTTCTATAATACCCCTGATCACGGAAGAAACCATGAATGAGCAGGTGTCACAATACTTATGTCCATAAGATAAGATAGTCCTTTATTAGTCCCGCAGTGGGGAAATTCCATATAGTGCATGTTATGTAGTCCCTGGTTCTAAGTGTTCTAATAAACAGATCAGACAGATGTAAATAAAATCAGACTAACCGTAATTCTGAAATTAATCTGAAGTGTGTGTGTGTGTGTGTGTGTGTGTGTGTGTGTGTGTGTGTGTGTGTGTGTGTGTGTGTGTGTGTGTGTGTGTGTGTGTTTTAGACTGAGCCAGCGGGTGGCGTATTGCAGTATGTGGCAGCACAGGGGCCATTGCCTCACACTTGTACCCACTTCTGGAGGAGTGTGTGGGAGCAGGGAGCGACTGTCATAATCATGTTGACCACATTGACTGAGAGAGGACGGGTGGGACACATATATACACACACACACACACACACACACAAATATACTCACAACTCACTTGGATACCCATCACGAACACACAGCTTATTGTGACTGCTGTATTCTTAAGCCCTGCTTGACTGTTGCTTGGTAACCATGTGGTCTGAATTCTTTCCTAAGGGTGATTTGATATTGTGTTTGTGTGTGTGTCTTTGTGTGTGTGCGCTTTGCTTAATAATCTCTGCACCATTTTAGACCAAATGCCACCAGTACTGGCCTCATCCCCCTGAAGTGAAGGACTATGGGTATCTTCAAGTGTGCTGCCATTCAGAAGAGTGCAACCTGGCTTATGTGACCAGAGAGCTAACGCTCACACACACTCAGGTATGACATAGACACACACATACTACATGCTTGGAACTATGGAGGTATATAAGATGTTATGTTAAATGTAGAAAATAAAAAAGAATAGTGCTCTAAAATGAGGATTTGTTGAATAGGGTTGCCCAAATTTTGCATATGACTAATATATAGTGTAGTTACAGATAGAAAATGGGTGTAATTTTCCACAGTTTAAAAAACCCCAATAAATTACAGTAGATTGTGAGATTTGTATTTCCATATTTAGACCAATTGTAAAGTGGCAATAGAAACAAGTAGCTGACTGGATCATGACTTTCTCATATTTTAATTAATTTTAATGTGAATGTAGTTCTTATGAACACAAATTCCTCTAAAACAGCATTTTTACAGTAGGTTGAATTGGACCGCCTTCAAGAAAAGAAAAAAAATGAATGTGTAAACATGTACACCTGTTTGTACACATTTACATTAGCATCTCTGTTCATGTGTGGGCACACAGGCCACATCATTTCACAGCCAACACCACAGGTCCATGCACACATGCATGCACATAGATACACACTCGCATACATACACACACACTCAATATCATTGCTGGAGAACAGAGACCCATCTGTTGTCTCAGTTGGTGGGAGTTAATCTCAGCACGGACAGCAGACGGAGGTTATATCACACGTTCGTCGGCCATACACTGCTCACGTTTTGTCTGTATGTGCGCCTGCACGCGTGCATGAAAGGAAGAAAGGAAACAAAAGAGAAGTGGATTCGTGCATCAGGGAGCAAGGCCACTCACGATGTGCTGCTCTTTAAATTGATTTGTCACAGTAGATGAATTAGTCTGCTTCTCTGACCTTGATGCCGCTTTTACTCAGGACCTCACACCAAGGTGAGGCGAGCGCAGCACAGCACCCCAACCCCCCACCCCCCACATCTTCACTGTACTTACAGCCTCTGACACATTTTAAGCAGTAGTGGTGAACTACGTTGGTCTAACATTTATCATTCTCTAGGCTGCTCCCATTCTGTGTGAAGGGATGTAATATGCTGGAGCATGATTGATGATGTTTCATGACTGAAATGAGAATTTTATAACATTTTAGGTTTTTTTAATGAAAAAAATGCATTTATCTCGTCATAGTTGATGAAAGCATACAGAACCATTCAAAAGTTTGGCTTCCATGTTTTCAATAGTAGAAAACAATGCCAGAACTGCAACATCATTAGTTGTAGTTACTCCAGAGAAGGCTGTAAAAAAAATAGAAGAATTGTAGAAGGGATAAAATTAAAGTATACACCTATCAGACATTACATTAGTACCACAGTGACTAATATTGACTAGTTCCTGCTCGTGCTGCCACCACAGGCCTGACCATTTGAGGCACAGACTCCACAAGACCTCTAAAGGCGTTCTGTGGTATCTGGCGCTGAGACGTTGGCAGCAGATCCTTTAAGGTCCTGTAAGTTATGAGGTGGGACCTTTATGGATTGCATTAATGAGCCTTAGGTGCCCACGACCCTGTCGCTGGTTCAGCAGTTATCCTTTTTTTGGAGCACTTTTGCTTCAGGTACTGACCACTGCATACCTGGAAAAAAACACAAGACCTGCCTGATGTTTTGAAGATGTTGTGACCCAGTTGTCTGGCCATCACAGTTTGACTCTTGTCCTTATCCTTATCCTTGCACATATTTCCCATTTTCTTGCTTTTATCACATCACTGTTCACTTACTGCCTAATAAATTAGTTTCCTGGTTACAAACATTACTGGGTGCTTTTTGCTTCTCCGGTCAGTTGTGGTAATGTTATGGCTGAATGATATATATTTTAATCAATGGATTATTATTCATAATAATTTGTTTGATAATTTGTTGAAATAAACAATTATTAATTATTAAGTTATTCCAGGCTTTTAAACAGTAGTAGACTTCATTCACATTTTCCCCAACTGAGTAAATGTGCCACTCATTCCTACCGCCCTCACTCAGCTGCTGAGTGGAAGTCCTGAACGGCTCTGAATGTCATGTGACCAACTGTGCTCATGTGTGGGCATACATGTGTACCTGTTTTTGTGTTCCTGTTTTCCACTTCAGTATCTCTGCAACCTAGCAAGGAAAAAGGAGCATGCCCAGGCACGTCTGTCTTTCCTCTCAGCAAACATGCGTTCACACACAAACAACCTTTCCTTTTCTCTCTTCTTTTCTCTCTCTCTGTCTCTCAGCTGGGACAGCAGCGCTCAATCACACATCTACAGTATGTTGCCTGGCCCGATCATGGTGTACCAGACGATTCTTCAGACTTTCTGGACTTGGTCCAGGCAATGAGAAGCAAACGAAGAGACAACGAACCACTTGTGGTCCATTGCAGGTATGCATGTAGACACACTTACTGAACATACACCCCCCCCCCCCCCCCCCCCATTCTCCCAGTTTTTATATTGCTATTTAAGCAGTGTGTAATCTAAAATAGTACAGAGTCCACCGTTCAAGCTGTACAAAAGTAAGCAGTAAACTGACAGAGCTTTTAAGGACGAAAATGAACTAAAACTAAAATGATTATAAATGATTATAATTATTATAAAATTATTTAAATCTACAACAGCATCAAAGGACAGGTTACTGAGAGTCAACAGCTTGTGTGATAGGCAGCTCACATGATCTCTCAAGTTTAAAGTTTTAGCTGTAAAGAGAAGACTGGGAGCTACAGGTTTGACAGGTGGAGTGGCAGTTAGAAAGTCATTACTAGGGCAGTGAAACAAGGAAAGTGTGCTTGTCTGGGCCATGTAGCACTGCCATTGGACTACTGGAAAACGTGGGGGGTGTTTTGACCTGTTGTTCACAGTGAGTTACGCACTTAAGTAACTGAAAACGTGTTCCCTGCAGCGCTGGGATTGGGCGGACAGGTGTGCTCATCACCATGGAGACGGCCCTGATCCTGATGGAGAGCACAAAGCCTGTGTATCCTCTTGAGATTGTCACTTCACTGAGGGAGCAAAGAGCCATGATGGTCCAAACCTCGGTACACACACAAACACATGCACATGCACACACCTATGCCTATATAAACTACATGGACAAAAGTATTGGGACAGCTGCTCATGTATTTTCTTGTGAAATCAATGGTATTAAAAACAGTTTACCTGCTTTTGTTGGAGTGACTGTCTCCACTGTCCAGGGAAGGCTTTCTACTAGATTTATTTAGTTTTAGGAGCACTGATGTGAGGATTTGATTCATGCATTCAGCGACAAGAGCTTTAGTAAGGTCAGAATGTTGGATGTTCACCGCCCGACCTCATCCCCAGCTTCCTAACTTATCCCAAAAGTTTTGGATAGAGCACCAACCATCATTCCAGAAAACATAGTTGCAAAAACAAACAAATGCTGGGAAGGGCTTTACACCCATCTAGCCCATACCTGGCATTTGACATTGTGCCAATAAGCTCATGTTTATCTGCTCCAGAGAGTCTTACAACAGCCTATTGCCTATTCTATTGGCAATATTTCTCTACAGGGACTAGTCAAGCTATGTGTGTGCACATCTATTAGCAAACAATTGGACATAGAGTGTAGAAGGATTAGGTGTACAGTGTTGTCATTTTTAACACATCAAATTGTTGGGTAAGATTTACACACTGACACTCCATGCAGCACTGCAGGGCGTTTTTCATTGTTGCTTTTCGTGTGTGTGTGTGTGTGTGTGTGTGTGTGTGTGTGTGTGTGTGTGTGTGTGTGTGTGTGTGTGTGTGTGTGTGTGTGTGTGTGTGTGTGTGTACTCATTTTTCAGTGCCAATTCAGCTTTGTGTGTGAGGCCATCCTGCGTGTGTACCGAGAGAGATTCAAACCCAGCCAGACACCCAGCAGCTGACAAGAGGAGAACAGGCGGGATGGACAGGAATACAGAAATGGAGGGAGAAAAACAAAAGTGGTGGTAGGGATGATGGATACACTAAGAGAGAGAAAGAGAGTGAGAGATATATAGACACCTTCCTCTGCACTGATTAAAATAAAGATGGCTGTAAAAGAAGTAGAAAGAAGGACACGTAGAAATGAGCATATTCGTTAAAGACGAGTTGAGAAAGGGAGAAAAGGGGAGAATAGTTCCTAGAATGGATATGCAGTCTCTTCTCCTTTAACCGTAGTGCCCTAGCTTTGAATTCCAGGTCACAGTATCACCTGGATCTGTCGCATCACTGAGCTAGCATCGTTTCTCTCTCTTTTTTTCAAAAAGGAAGGATTGTTCGAATATATGTCAGGTCGCTTTCCTAGGGTGCCTCAACAAAACTGACAAGCAATTGCTGAACGTATCACATAACATAGCCGTCGTTCCCCTCACTGTGTCAAACACTTGAGCTAACAGCTCTTGTAGTCAGAGATGAATATGCCGAGGTACTTAACAAGGGCTCATTCAAGCATGTTTGGGTTCAGCCGCACTGCCCTGCTGCTCCGAATCAGACACCAAATCCCACAGCTGCAGCTGATCCAGATGACTTTGAGGATGTCGCGATCACTGCAATCAAGACCGGCAGCGCCTTCACATCTGCATGGATCATGGGAGGGGACATAAAGCACTTTGTCACTTTTTTTGTTTTTTGATTCATACAGCTTACACACACACACACACACACACACACAGAGACAGACAGACTGTAGGCCTGTTCAACACTGGGATGCTACAAACTAAAACAATCGACCATCAACTGTGCTAATAATAAAGTTATGGAATTGTTGATGCAGGTGGTGTTGCCTTATTTCTGAGAGATGTGACTTACAAACAGGGTCTTTAATCCTTATTGGATTTGGGGAAGGGGGTTTAAGGCACTATTCATAAAGGTTAATCACAACAAGTGTTGCACAATAAAAGCTCCCCATTTACACTATTTGAATTTAAGAAAACTTGGAACTTTTTCTGTTTGGTTTGATTTGGTTTGGTACAGAAAAATCCAAGCTCACCAAAATGCCTCACAACAAACCACATGAAAACATTCTCACCACTTATTGGTCAGACCTGGAGCTGGAAGTAAATCCAGGAAGAAGGTCCTATGTTCTGGACGAGTGTATATTTCTGTGCAGTTTAACTTGCCACGACGGCATTGATTGTCTGGGTGCTATACCAGGTTAAACTACCGTTTCTCTCAAACTTGTGGAGTACACCTGATATTTATCATGTTCTCACCACAAAGAAACCACTCCATAGTTAGTTTGAGACCAAGCCCACCTCCTCCCAAGGGTCTTGTGGTTGTTTTGGTCCGCATCGGAGTGCAATTTCTTTGTTCACACCTGCCCAAGCGAATTGAACTAAGGTTAAAAATGAACTAGCTACCGATTTGACCGCACTGACTCAAAACAAGCACTGTCCATGAGTGGACAGAACTATGCAACACATTTAATAGAGGAAAATAACAGGTAGATAAACGAATTAAATAAAAAACCCAGTAAAAGACCAGAGACGGGAGCGATTAATAATGAGACTAAATCAAGAATAAACCAAAAGATGACTGAATGCATTGTCTTAAAGTGGACTTAAAGCCTGAGAGAATACAGAAAACAGAAAAGGCCATTTTCGTTTCATTGCTGTCCAATGGAAAACATCTATCTCCAAAATGATTACTTTAGAGGAGAAGGCAGAAATGTCCTTAACTGGAAGTCAATGCAAATAAGAGTTTATTTCATGTTATTTAAAAAGTTCCTATTGGTCTGTTCATTCAGAATTATTCACCCAGTGTACAGAACCATGGGGAAAACTAAAAATGGTGGTGGTGAATGGAACCACACATGAGTTTAATGCCAATAAAACCTACCTTACAAAAGGTTATTACACATTTGCATCTACAAACTTTTGACCCCATTGTCAGGGGGTTGCAGGTTTGATCCCTGGAGATGTTACAGTCATCCTTGTCTGGGATTCTAAGAAGGAACAAATGACCTCACTGTCTCTAGGAGGGTAGGATGGGCTTCCATCACCCCATATCGATAAGCACAATGGACAGAACAGAAATGGTTGTAGAGTTCTCCTCCAAGTGTGTTAAACTGACTGGTGTTGTTGCATTACTGCCAGCTCAAAAAGATACAAAGGCTGTCTTAAAGAGCCTTGTGGAAGAGTGTGGTATGTTGCATGATAGCAGCTTGGTGGCACAGTGTGTGGTAAAGGAAGACTGGGTTAGTGGGTGGAATTGGCCTTGATTATTACTAAACTGGAGAGAAATTGGTGTTAAAAAAACCTTTGAATGCATTAATGGTGAAGGGACACAGGCAGGGTTTTATAGGGCAAAATAGTCCCCAAGGCAAACTTAATTCAGGTTTACCACCATCATTAAGATTTTTTATTAAAAGCTGCATTTGATTTAGTGTGGGAGGTAACAAGGCTGCCCACCCTGTGGAAGATCGGGGTTTGATACCCAGGTTGGGCCATCACACCACTCTACCAATAAGTCCTTGAGCTCTTCCAACTCTCCGTTCTCCTACATGTGTAGCATCATTCAAATGTAAAGGCTGCTCTGCTCTGAAAAATTGTAAATGTAAATTCGGAACACATGTGGGTTAATTGGACGTTTTGGAGAGTAAGTAAAGTGTTTGCGCAGTAGAAATCACTGTTTGGCTACAATGCGTGCACAATGCAACAGTTTTTCAGTTCTTCAGTTATGCATACATTTTAATAAATCGGTGGTTGAAGGGTGTTAAGGCACCTTTATTTAAACAAAATGGACAAAAGTATTGGGACATTCATTTCCTCTGAAATCGGGGGTATTAAAAATGCATTCTGCTTTTGTTGGAGTAACTGTCTCTACTTTCCAGGGAAGGCTTTCTACTTTATACCCTTCTAGACAACATCTGGCTTTAGGCATGGTACCAGTAGGTTCATGTTTATCTGCTTCAGAGAGTCCAGTTCTGTTGGTAGTACTTCTCTGCAGGCACTGGACAAGATGTGTGTGTGTGTGTGTGTGTGTGTGTGTGTGTGTGTGTGTGTGTGTGTGTGTGTGTGTATGCGCATTTGCACATCTGTGTCAGCAATAGTTGCAATTTAAAGTATAGCTGAATGCGTTCATTAGAAAGGGTGTCCACAAACATTTGAACATATAGTGAATGAAGCAAGTTTGAAGAAAATGATTGTAATAAAATCCAGTAAAATAAAACTTTTAAAGAAGTACAGTCTTGAAACTGAAGGTGCTTTCAAAGGTTCTTTGAGCTTTAAACAGTTCTTTAAAGGTTCTTTTGTGGTAGAAGAACTGTGTTTGGCTCTAGAAATAACAATATTTGTAATAGTGATTTGGGAGTTTAAATTTTTAAAGGATGGAACTACAAGAACATTTCGCTGTGAATGAAAGAAGAGGCTAGACACAACAAAGGCCAGTGAGCAGACAGAGCTGCACTATATATTCAACATAGGAAAATGACATACAGTCAATCAGGGGTGCTGTATAGAGGGGAAGGTTAGGATGACTCTAAGGGCCTATGATTGACAGGGGCCCAACAAATGTGTTAATTAAAGGTTTGGGTAGAATTGTTAGAGCTGTGGGCCCCAGAATCCCTGGCAGCGCCAGAAGTCAGTAACAGACAAAAGACAGGTGGAGCTAATGATGAGACATCCATGTGAAAAGACCTGATGCCTGAGAGAAAACAGAAAACTGGAAAGTAAAAGCACATAATTCAGTGCTCTGGTGTGAAATAGTGCTCTCTAGAGCAGTCTGCTGAGTTTAACGCCTAGAATTAATGAATTCCCCTTTAAGCATTTCTCTAAATGTCCTTGACGAAGCCCTGAGGGTTACATTAAGTGCATCCTGTGGGCCTGAGGCACGTATGAAGGCGGTCGTGACTCTCGAGTGTCCAGCAGGTGGCGCTGTCCGGCGCACTCTGACCCACAGAGAGCGAAAAAAAGTTTGAGTGCTGCTGTGATTTGGCGCATGCGCGGAGGAGCCCGCCTGGCCAGTTCCTCTGGATTACTTTACCTGAAAGGTGCATCAGTTTCGGTCAGGAGAGAAAGGAAGGGGGAAATCGGAGCAGAGAAGCAGGGGGTGCCCGGACACCATCCCAGCCTGCGCGGAGAGCTCGAGCTTCGACAACCGGGAGTTAGAGCCCCCCGCCTGCGGCTCTTAATCCTCTTTAGTGAAACGAAGATTACGATAGAGTGAGAGGTAGAGGTAGAGGTAGAGGCAGGGGCAGGGGCAGGGGCAGGGGCAGGGGCTGGTGTGTGTGTGGGGGGGCAAGGCGGAGAAGAAGGAAAAGGAAAAAGAAAAATCAGCAAAAAGCTCTAAAAGCTGCCAGGGGCTCCGGCAGGTGTGCTGCTGGTGGTTGTTGTTGTTTTGTTTCTGGGCACGAAACGACCGGCCGACCGACTGACCGGCCCGTGGAGGTCGGCGTCCTCGCTGACCGTGTCGCCGGAGCAACGCGTTCGAGCTCCCGCGTCGCTCCGCTGTCGTGCCCCGCGGTAGGTGGCGGTTGTCGTGGCTGTGGGGGGTAAGGAGAAGGAGAAGGAGAAAGGATGATGGGCTTCCTGCGCAGGACGTTCAGTCTCCGTTCACGGAGGCGCTTTCGACACTCGGATGAGCTGGACGGCAGCAGCGGGACACCGCAGCAGCAGCAGGTGGTCCACACCGCCGGAGGAGCCGCGGCTGTGGTGGCCGGAGGAACCGTGGTGCACATCCCAGCCGCGGGCAACAGCAAGGCGGCCATCACCTGCAGGGTACTGCTGCTCGACGGCTCCGATGTCAGCGTGGAGTTGCCGGTGAGCAACTGTTGTGGCGGGTTGAGGGCATGGGGGGCACTGGTACAGATGTGTGTGTGTGTGTGTGTGTGTGTGTGTGGGGACAGAGAGCAGCAGCAGGAGGAGGATTAGAAACAGAGAGTGAAAGAGTCGAGGGTTGTTCTCACTGCCCTGATTTCTGCTGGTTGAACTACAAAGTTTCGGCTGCTGTCTGAGAGATAAGCCTGCTGGGCAGAGCTGGGTGCCCGGACAGGGTCGAGGAGAACAGTCCTCTATAAATATCACTGCGTTACATGATGTGGAGAAACTCAGTTCAGTCTCAGCCGTGAAGAAATCAGGGGGAGACTGTTGTAGTGGAAGTTTCTGTTGAGATTTAGAGGCAGTTCTGGTTTAAGAGAGGGTTAACCTGAGATTAAGATCAGGTACTGGGCTGGTACTGGGCTGGTACTGGGCTGGTACTGGGCTTCTGGTTAGGGTTGAGGTAAGTCTTAAAGTCAGGCCACAACCACAGTCGAACCGCAGGTGGAGTGGAGTGGAGTTCGGTTGGCGTTAAGCCCAAAGTCAAAGTGAGTTTAAAGTTTAGGTTTAAGATCAAGACCAGCATTAGAGCAGGTTTAGAGTTAAAGCCGAAATCTTGAAGTGAGCGTTACGGCTAGGCCTACAAGCCAGATACAGATCAGAGTGTTTTATGATGTTTCGGGTTAGTTTTTAGTTTAGGATTAAGATCAAAACCATAGATAAAACTAAAGGTTATGTTTTGGGTGAAGGTTGAGCTGAGTGCTAAAGTTAGGCTTATCCTTAGGCTTATGAGTTAAACTAGAATTGCTGTTTAGATTAATGCCACTGGTTTGGATTAAAGATTAGAACTACAGTTCTGGTTGGACTACAAATGCGGTTAAGATTAAATTCGGAGTTGGTGTTCGGTTTAGAGGTAGAACATAATAATGGTTTAAGATCAAGACCAGCATTAGAGCAGGTTTAGAGTTAAAGCCGAAATCTTGAAGTGAGTGTTACGGCTAGGCCTACATACAAACGTTAGGGTCGGGTTAAGACACAGATCAGAGTGTTTATGATGTTTCGGGTTGGGGCAGGATAGAGATTAATGCCACTGTTAGGTTTGGATTAAAGTTAAGATTAAACTCTGGTTTAGGGTTGAAGTTAAGCCTAAAGTAATAGAGTTAAGGTAGGGTTAAGGTTAAGACCAGAGATTAGGTTTAATTAAATTAGGTTTAATTTAGGTTTAATTTAATTAGGGTTTAGGGTAAGGTTGGAATTATAGGGTTATACTTGGGCTTAGTCTTAGTGTTAAGTTAAGATTAGAACTACAGTTCTGGTTGGACTTACATTTAGCTTTAATTGAGTTTAAGATTAGATAAGTCAGAGTTGGTGTTCGGCTTAGAGGTTGAACATATTAATGGTTAGATCTGAGATTAAATTCTGGATTGGAGAAGTGTTGGGTCTCGGGTTATTTAAAGGTAAGCTAATAGTTAGTAGATATTTAGTAAAAATGGATCTTAGCAATAAGGCGAGCATAGTAAGCTAGTGTGCTGTTCAAATAAGTGTTCTCCTGTGCCTGGATGGATTTCCTGTGTGCATGTTGGTCCTGCTTGGGTCCCGTCCCAGGCTGACAGATGGTGCTTGTGATTCCTTCCCAACAATCCCCCAGCCCATCACGTTTAGGCTCCACAGGGGATGAGGAAAATCTGTTTTATAAAATAGTAGTGGGAATAGGTTAGATCAAAAATGAGCCTGTTGGGATTTTATAGAGGGAATGATTTGTCCAGAAAGGTCAGTGAGCGTGTAGCTTAGTAAAATGCTTTACCTTTGAACTTCACCTTGTTACAGTTACACCAGAATTAGTCTGTGAGTCAGTCGCCCCAAGCTTTCATCATGAACTAGGGCTACCTATTTACAAAAATGGCATTTTAAATTCCATTGCCTTCATTTTCTGTCCTTTTCTGCTGTTTGAATCTGGATTTGGTTGAGGGATAGAAGATATTTCATTAGCTCTGGCTGTTCTGGATAATTGGAATGCACCAATAAGGATTTACTTTATGGCTGATACAGGTTCCTGTTCTTTATAGCAATATTGGTGGATATTTAGACCACTGTGTGGCTTAAATGAATGTAGTAGACACATTTACTGTACTGCAGTTAGCCAAGGTAACAAAAATGATTATTTGCAACAATTAAAACTGACGCTTTAAATTCTTAAATGGAAAAGCAGTTACCCATTTAACGTAACATAAAATCGAATTTAAGACCTGCAGTGAAGGTAAGAGACAACTGCAACACACATTTACTAAAATAGTAAATACTTTAATACATTGGAAGATTGTCAGTTTCTTGTCTGTAGCAAAAATTGCCCAATTCTGATTGTGAACCTTGAATGAATAATCATGTGAATCAGGCGTCTTGTTTCTGTGTGGTATTGCTCTTTCGTCTTACGTTTGTCACAAATGCCACAGAGGCAATGCTTTCTTTTTGCTGACATGTAAACAGATAGTCTTTTTTTTAGATTGGCATTCTAAACTCAAATTATTCTACATAATCCTCCAATACTCTAGTGTTTTTACCTGCAAAAATAGTGGAACCCATTTTGTACGTTTGGGGCAGGATTAAGATTAGAACCAGTGCTAGCTTTGAGTTAAGATCACACTTGGAATGACTGTTAAGCCTGGAATTAGTTGTAGGTTTAGTGTTGAGATTAGGATTTAAGAGATTAAGAGTTAGAGGGTTAGGTTTTTGTCTTGAGGTGAATGTTATCTTGTAGTTAGGAGCAGGTTAGACTGATCTTAATCCCAGTGTTGGGTTTGAGGTAAGGTTTTTTTTTTCCACTGTGTGTGAAGTAGGTCTCTCATGAGAATTTGTACAACATATGGACATGACCTCAGTAATTCTGTCCTCGATATTGACCATTGTGTTTACTTAGCGAGGAGAGCCCATCAATGTGAATAAACCCGTATGTCCATTTGCTTTAAAAAAGTATTTTTAATTTATTTGTTATTATTAGTTTCAGTTTCTGACAAAACAGATACCATTTTATTCATGTTTGCAATGTTGGTAGGTGCTGACAAAACTCTCCTTATTGTCTCCTATTAAACCATCATTAAATCATCAATGAAGACTGTGTCGCATTGTTGAAAAGCCAAACCTTTGCACCTCACCTGTGTGGGAGTTCAGTTTTACTGCCTGAGGAATGGCTCACCCACTTCTTACACAACAGGCTGCTCTAAACCAATCAATTCAACAGTTGTCAGATGTCTAAACAGGCACTCATTCCAGAAGGAGGACATGGATTCCCACAGCGTTGGTAGGGGAGATGAAATCCAAATGCAGTTTGAGCAGTCAGTTTGTTAATGTGCTGTTAGTTATTCCTCTCGACCAACAGTGGAGGTGGTGACAGTTTACGCACCTGTATCACTGTGTGCAAACGCTCAGATCATAAGCCAGTGTGCACTGAAGCTGCAGAACATGAGGAATCGATTTGTTTAGTAATGCAACTCAAGCATGATTAAGATGTGGCCATCGCACAGCAACTAAAGGTCACCAAGCCATTTGCTGTTTACCACAATGTCAGTCAGCCAGTGTGTTAACAGATTGTTAATATGTGTTCAGTACTGTACAAAAGGCATCTGTGAAGATATTTGTGTGGCCATTATGCATTTGTTTATGTAATAAAAACAAGTATATAAGAATTAATAACCAATAATAACCAATATATGGTGATGTTATGTGTGTGGATGCATTTAGCTAACCATTTCCTAACCTCTCCTTGAGGGAGCTCAGTACTGTATTACAGCTACTATCCAGTACCTAGTTTTAGCTAATCAGTCCTTCATTAAGGTATATCAGGTGAGTTGCTGGTGGAACTGATCAAATCCATACAGTGGCTGAAGTTGACTGAGAAGTCAGCAACCAGACCTGTGTTCTTCTAACTAACAATACCAATAACTGTAGTGAAAAACAGCACAGTCTGACTACTTTTTACTGTGGTTATGCTTATTTGTATCCATACTAATGTTGTTTAGTGGTTTTACAGAAAGTCAGTCACACTCTTACGGATGTGAGTATGTGTTTCTGAGTTTTCTTAGACTCTTAAGACTTTTGCACAGGACTGTACATGCATGCAAATACAATTCAGTTAAATTTAGTCTTATGCTAATACGGCTGAATAAATTTGCCTGTCGATACAGGGCCTAGATTCACATATACACAAGTGATTACACCACCTATAAATAGTATATATCTGCAGCTTATGCTTGCAGCTGCGATGTGTGCTTTTTCCATTGTTTATGCTATTGTGAGCAGGTTTATTGTGAAGCATGGCAGATCTAGTATTGCCAACAGTTCCAAAAATGGACCATTCAGCTGACCGGTAGAGGTCACATTGTCAAAATGTGACTTCGTATCTTTCGTATCTTTCATTTCCATTGATAATCTCAGTCTGTTAGTGTGCAGCTGTGGTCAGACGTTTTCATTATCCTCATGGGCGTGAATGTTATGGCAGTGTTGAGCTTACCCTGTTAATTTAGTGACGGCTAAATGTCTTAATTTGTCAGACCCAAGGCATCCTTACTTCCTGTTAGTGATCATGATTGACTGCAGCGGGTTGCTTCTCTTCTCTGTGCTCACATAAGAAGGGGATGTTTGACGGCACTCATTGGATTGACCACCACACAGCACAAATGGAAAGTCCAAGGAGCTTGTGTGTTTTGTTCACTCATTCTGCTCCAGAATAAGAGCAGTTCATAAAAATCATTAATAGCCCAGTATTATTGTGATATTCATGGGCATAATGATGAGTGTGTGAGTGTAAGATGAGTGTATGTAAAGCTTCGACAACCTTCCTGCTGGGGCTTTACCTTCTTGCAGGTTTCGCCTCCAAGCCAAAGCTAACACACCTAATTCAGAAAGTCTGGGGTGGATCAGTTTGTTAGGGTACTGAGTATTAAAGCAGAAACATAGACCTCCAGAGACTGGGTGAATTCATTGGTTTATCACTAATAAAGCCCTTGACCCTCGTCAGACATCCAATTCTATGGTTCTTCTTAACTCAGTGATGAGGTGCTTGCATCAGATCAGAGATGACCCTGTTTTGGGGACTGATGTTTAAGGTTTATGTTGGCCCAAGGGTAAAAAAAAATAAATTGCTCCATGTAAATAGTCCTCTGGGGCCATATTTGACTTTGTTTAGGGCTGCCTTTCATTAGATTGACTCTTAAGGTTTGCTGAAAGCATAATTCAATTTGGTAAGGTACTTATGGCTGCTTGAACGATATTGCCTGGCTTTAGCAAGGGCGGCAAACATGGATAGACGTTCGCAGTTGTCAGCTTTTGCTACGAAAGTACAAAGGCTATGTCAAAAGCATTAGCATGCATCTCCAGTCGTAGCGACTCCTATTATGATGAGCATCACTTCATACTTGGTAGCCTCCATTGAAGACTGAAGATCAAGGTGCTTCAAAGACATGCATATCTGGAATGTTGTAGTATCGGTGTCATGTTTCTCATTACAACCGTGGGCCTTAGGATCGTTGGCATAAATCTAGCTGACATGGACTAATTATGAGCCTTCTGAGAAGTCTTGTGACCCCTTGAGTAAGAGGAAGTGAATTGTCAGTTTTCCATTATTTTGCCAACAAAGAAGATTTCTACCAAAAAGCTGTAGTAGTCTGTTTGTTTAACAGGAAAACTCAGAGTAATGTGGGGAGTGTTTGTGTTAATCTGTTGGGGAGTACATGTGCGGTAACGTGCTGTGTCAGGGGTTGAAGGTTAAACGAAGCAGCGGCTGGGCACAAAGCAGGGAATAATAGCCACTCCCCCAGGGCGTGTCCCAAATCCAGCCTTGCTACACTGTCACTGGAACTATTTTTAGAGCAGCCTACATATAGCATGTGTAAGGCTCTTGCAGATTGGTTTGGCTCCCTTTTCAATACAAATGTGTGTACCGCTAATTCCCTACAGAGTTTATCATAGTCTGGAACTGAATAAAGAACTTTCACTCACTCAAAAATCTAATCTAATCTAAATCTAATATCATTCATCCCAGTTTAGGAATACTGTGAGCCTCACTCATTCCATCACTCATCCCATCACTCATCCCATTTTAGGAATACTGGGGCCTCCAAGAGGTCTTCAGTAAGGCTAAAGACCATTTTATGCTTCTGTGTCAAATCTACACCATAAGCACAGCGTACGTACTGCATAGCCACGTATCCTACGTTGTATCTTATGCCGTAGACTGACGCTCATATTCCTGGAAACGTAACTACATTGCAGTTGGTTCACATTTAATAGCATCGTATTTCTGCCTTTGTCGCCAATTTTTAATTTAGTTGAAAAAACTGAATCAGACCATCTCTTCCAGTGTCGTCTCTCCTTTTATCTATTGCAAAAATTCAGCAAACGTAACTGATATTCCACAGCTATTAGCTCCAACTCCAACATAATCCGCTCAGTTTCAGCCACCGTTGTTTGTAGTATGCAGGAAGTGAAAACAGAAGCATAGAAACCCTATCGCCACCTAGTGTTGTGGCTAGGTGTAATTGCAGAGCGATGCAGACACATCAACATAAAGTATAAATGCTGTCACCTGCATGGTGTAGACTCTGCTTCGTTCCAACACAGAAGCATTAATTGAACTTAAGGCCTAGATCTAGCCTCCTTCTGGGTGGGGTTCGATAGTGCCATCAACCTCCTCCTGCGCACACCACCACCCTGATTTAAGATTTAGCTCTAAGGTGCTAGATGGGCTGTCTCCTTTGGTCACCGATTTGTTTTAGGGGCAACCATGGCCTACAGTTTAGAGAAACAGGACTTGGGACCGGGAGGTCGCTAGGTCCATCCCTATGACCAGCATCCAAGGCCGGCGTGCCCTTAGAGCAATTCACCTAACCTCAAGTTGCTCTCTGCGCATTATTACTGTATTCACTAGTGTGAATATGTGTGTTCGCACCATGGATGGGCTGAATCTGGAGGTTACATTTTGTTAAACTGCTGGGCAGGGACTGCAAAGTAATCTTTTGAGCACTCTCGATGCAGGCTTTCGTCTGCTGTTGGTGTAAACAGTCTCTTTTATAGATGTATACACAATAGATTTGTGACTTTTTCTCTTTTTACCCCTTGTTCTATATTTCTATCTTCTCTGTATGTCCTCTGACTATGCTCAAGCTGTTTACACCAGTCATAACAGGAAACCCTCGTCATCAGCATTACATGCCCATCTCTCGCCTGCCCTCTGCCTCCAGATCGACACATCCTCAATCAAACAACATGGCAAACAACATGGATCAATATTCGACTACATTGTCTGCTCTTTATTTATGCTTCTAATCCCTGCAAACAGGCTTCCGTTGACATTGTCTCATCGCAAGAAATAGCCAGTCTTAAACTAAGTCACAGAGTAATCCCTTTCTTATGAATGTGGTGAGGTCATTCACATCCCAGAAGCCATCACATTTCAAGCACTGGCACTTGGTATGCGACATGACCTGAGTGAAAGGTAGATTGTGGAGTTGTTCCTGTAGGAAGCAGGATGTAGCTACAAGATATAACTTTGTTGGTCCCTAGAGGACGTTTGTGACAAGTTTTATTAGATAATTTTATGGCTGTATCTGCTTAGTCATAAAGGAGCACCATAAAAGACCATTTCAAATAAAAAGCAAACCAACCAAGGTCACATTTAAAAGAAACGTTCGGTCCACAAATAACACTGACCAACAGATCACTGACCCCAAAAGCAATTGATCAGTCAAAAAATGTTTGCTGTCTGCTGTGTGGGTTCTTTAATTTGCAAAGTGTGATGCTATGCTAATGTTGCTAACAAACACTGATCTTAGATTGTCACCAACGCAGTTTATTTGCTTCAGAAATATATTCATTTATATTATACATTAATTATATATTCATATATAATTAATTTGTAGATATTTAATATTACAAATATGATACTTTTTTTGTATTTAGTAAAATAGCATGTATAAAGTGTAGTACTTTACAATTCTGTAAAAGAATATTTTGCATATTTGTCACATCAATGCTTGAGGTCATCCAGCTTAATTTCAGTGTAAGACAAACACACAAGTGGACAGACAGACCAATTCAATTAACAGTTTGGTTCAAGTTCACTATCCACACCCAGACATGATTAGTGCCAGACCTGTTCAATCTAAACATACACTTTATGGCCTAAAGATTGTGGACACCCCTTCTAAAGGATGCCTTCAACTACTTGAAAGTTGCACCCATTGCTGACACAGATGTTCAAACGTACACACACACACACACACACACACACACACACACACACACACACATTTACATTTAAGGCATTTAGCAGACGCTCTTATCCAGAGCGACTTACAAAAGTGCTTTGCTATTTACCCAAGAAAAACCTCAGCTAGTTGGAATAGGCTAATAATTTAAAGATACCTCTAAGTTTAGACATTACTAAACACAAGTCAGTAAGAGGAGCACTCTGCTATTCGCCAAAGTATTCTCTGAAGAGGTGGGTCTTCAGTCTGTGTTTGAAGACAGTGAGCGACTCTGCTGTTCAGAAACCCAGGGGAAGCGCGTTCCACCACTTTGGTGCCAGGAGTGAAAAAAGTCTGGACACTTGTCTTCCTTGCTGTACTTAAAGCTCGAAGGGCTCTTGGTGCAGATCACCTTTTGACCATTGCCATGAAGTATGGAGGGGCTGGTCCTTTCTTGCCTTTGTAGGCCAGCGTCAAGGTTTTGAATCTGATGCAGGCAGTAGCTACAGGAAGCCAGTGAAGAGAATGCAGTAGTGGAGTGACATGGCTGAACATACACACACACACACACACACACACATGCAGCTTGTCTAATTCCAGAAGAGAAGTACTACCAATACAATAGGATGCGCTGGAGCAGACATGAACCTGTTGTGAGGCGTGGGCTAGAGGGGTATAAAGCCCCTCACCAATGAGCTGTGGAGCAGTGGAACTGTGTGAACTGAATGGTTGTGCTTCATCAATGAGGTATTTGGGATGAGTTGAGAGTTAGGGATGAGGTGGGATGGTGATCATGCAGCATCCTGACCTGTAGCCACTGAATGCAATCAAATCTTTACAGCAGTGCTCCAAAATTGAGTAGAAAGCCTTTTCTGGACAGCAGAGACAGTTGCTCCAACAAAAGCAGGATAAACGTCTTTATTTCAGAAGAAACAGTCAATGAGCAGGTGTCCAAATACTTTTGTCCATATCGTATACTTGTTCACAGCACTGTGTAGATTGGAGATAAAATGAAGCACCTTATTCATTTGAGCACTGCGTCATTTGTTAGTCACTCTCAGTAGAACATCGGGAGGATGACTTCCATGTGCTCATGTAAATGGATGTGGCAGCTGTGGTGGGTTTCGCCTGCTGTTTATGCGAAGCTTCACAAGTGTGTGCTGGAGTCAGGATAGGCCAGACCAGTAAATATGCTCTGCTACCTGTGCTTGTGTTTTAATCTCCTGCTGTGTCTGTGCGTGTGTGGTGTGCAGAAACATTCGAAAGGACAGGACCTGTTTGATCAGATCATGTATCATCTGGACTTGGTGGAGGCGGATTATTTCGGCCTCCAGTTCATGGACCCGGAGCAGGTCATTGTGAGTAGACTTTCACAATCAGTCAGACCAACTGCACTTTAATTTCCTCACCACTCTCATACTAATAGTCTCTCTCTCTCTCTCTCTCTCTCTCTCTCTCTCTCTCTCTCTCTCTCTCTCTCTCTCTCTCTCTCTCCTCTCTCTCTCTCTCTCTCTCTCTCTCTCTCTCTCTCTCTCTCTCTCTCTCTCTCTCTGACTCTCATTTTTTTCATCAGCACTGGCTGGATGCAACCAAACCCATAAAGAAGCAGATTACATGTAAGTACTCAACACACAAACACATATACACACGCACACAGTTGTGGAGTTGTATGGTTGGGTCATAGCAGGTGGCTGATGACCTTGTGCTTGTTATCTGCTGTTGCTATGACGATCTGTGTTACAAGTGTCTAAGAGTATTTACTCAGTGTGTGTGTGCAGAAAGAGCCAATCCTAGCACACCTTAGAAAGACACGCCCACAGCAGGTGACCCACTTAAATACCTCAGTGGAAAGTGAGTCTCTGTAACCCTCAAAGAGGCACCTCAGACAGCAGGTTTTAGCTACAGGTGACTTTTTTGGGGGGGCTGCTTAAAGCAACACTATGCAACGTTTTTACCTCAAAGTAGCAGCTTGAAAATCAGTGAGATGCTCTGCTGCCGTGTAATAGGGAGAATAGCATATCGATTGTTCCTACTCCGGGCTCAGCACGCTTCTAACGGCACTATAGACTTTTGGTGATGTGGGCAGGACGGCGCTTACGAGTATTGCATAATGCTGCATAACCCGAATCCCATTTGTGTAAAATCCTGTAATATTACTCTACAGCCTCAGCCCACATCGTTCTTTCACTTTCAGTGACGATTCTGTATCTCTCAGCTTGTCCAGAAATGTATGTGGAAAAGCGTGTCCTTTAGGGGTAGCTCAAAGCGCTAATTACACTCCTCGACTCTCCCTGTTAGCAAAGGCACTTTTGATTAACCAAGCAAAAGGTGCTGCAGGAACTTTCCCACACAAACCATCCCTATTCCTTTGATCTGATTGTTCGGAATGACCAACATGCAGGCCAGAATTATTAATTAATTAATGAATTACTTCAGTTGTAATTTATACTCCCACCGTCAATTTTATTAGAAACTCGCTGTCTGCTTCGTGAGCTTCTCTCGTCTAGTTCCACTATAGAGATAAACCTTTGCTGGCCTGTAGCCCACATGTTGCTGCACAAATGATTAGTCACCTTCTGCCTCTCCACCAATCAAAGAGGACTTCCCACTGACAAGGTATTATTTAGGTGTGGGATCATTCTACCACTTCTAGCGGTAGTGTATGGACACTCACATAGAAGGCACAGTGGTGTTGCTGAGGGTCATATGAACTCAATTTTTTATTGCACTATTTCTTTCAATCGGTTGGATAACTACTTCATTTCGGTTTTGGTCATTCTTGTTTTCTTATTTTCTTTTGCTCAGGGAATGTACGTTACTTCTTGGTTTAAGGACTTTCAGCAGAGTGATACAGTGTTGATGAAATAACAGCACAGTTAGAGCACTTCTCAACCAGTCTGCTTGTGTGGCTGGAACTTACTGTTATATAATGTGTTTTAGCACACATACCCCACAAATGTCCAACAACACGGGCACACCACCCTCAGTGATTTGTGTTATGACTTCATGAGTTGAAATTAGATGGAAAGGCCAGAATGTCGGAAATAGCTGATTGTCTATAGACACCAAAGACAACAGGTACCATAACAATACACCTAAATCCTGCTGTACCATACAAATCCAATGGTTTACAGCTTAAGGTTTCCGGGTGACACACATGCTTGTAAAAATTACTGTATTTACCTTCATTTAGTTAACCCTGTATTTCCTGTTGAATGCGTCCACAGAGTATTGTTCAGTACGAATACAAGACAAGACACAGATGGACACAGGTGGAATTTGGCCTCCGCCTTTAACCCCTCCACACATGCACACTAGTGAACACACCCAGTGACTGTAAGAAGCTGAGGAGCAAGGAGCTCAAGGGCCCAACAGTGGCAGCTTTCTAAACCTGCCACAACCCTGTCATCAGTAGCCCGGTGCTCTAACCGTTGAGCCACCACTGCCTCTGTACCATTACAACCATTACATACTAATCAAGAGAGAACATCTTACTGTAAAACCACCCTGTAAAATGGTTAGAAACCCAGGAATATCTACTAAACTTGCTGGTGCACGTCTGTCAGTAAAATAGATCAGAGGCGGCCGGTTACACATAACTTTATCACCAGATTAGAGAGTGAGGCTATCAGGCATTTCCTTTTGATGCTGGGCTGCTTGTGGGCTCTAGCCTGCTCATAATAATTGCTCCTAAGTGCACCCCCCCTCCCCCCCAACCCACTCATGTGGTTTCTTTCATATACATACTTTCTTACTGGGTAGTCCACGTCATACTTCTCACAATGTTCTATACAGCTCTCAGCTTCTGAGTCACACTGGAAATGTGTCAGCGGACTGACGCCTGTCTCTATGACAACTTAGTATGACCTTGGTTGTTAAGGGCTTTTTTCCCCCCACCACCTTTTTGTATCTTTTCTGTCCTTCAGTCTCTGCATACATTCGTATATCTCAGCAAAGCGATTTGCTGGAGAATTATTGAATGTAAATGTCAGGAGTATTTTATCCAGAGGTGCACAGAGAGGTGTGAAGATCTTGATCATGGTGGACAGTCAGCATTAAGCCACATTTTCCCTATTCACTCCGCAACTAGCACTGAGTCTAGGCTCGTTTAGAAGAGGGGCTTATTTTCACTGGTTTACTTTCACAAGAATTCCGTACAAACCGTGGACCAATTGCGCAACCTTGAGCAGCACTTTTCTAAGCGCATTTTTGTAAAATGTTGGACCTACATTCATCTGTTTAACTTTTTTATTTTCTTCCTTGGATACAAACGTTCAAGCAGCAAAGTACAGCATGCAGAAACCCCCGCAAACAAGGAGCCTTTCTCGTAGGAGAAGCTTTTCAGTCGTGCAGGTGATAAGTTGAAGCAGTCATGTGACAAAAAGAAACCAATCATGCAACCCCATACTCAGCGTTGAGAAAGGATAGCTTCCTTGTGCACAGCAGACCTCTTAAGAGCACCAGAGTCCTCTTGAACTGAAGCCCAGACCACCAATCTGTTCTCTAGACCGCTCCCATGCTTGTACACAGCAGCACTGACCACAGCTAGTTTCCTTCATGAAGTTCTACCTTCATGCTTTGTATTATATCTCTCCACATACATAATATTAGGTGCTGAATATTAATTTGCAAGAACTTGGTGATACAATCTGTATCATGAGACAGGTGAGATGCTATATCAGTATATTGTGAGTAATTCTTTTAGGTGCAAGTATTTGTCACTGTACACTGTACAGCGAAATGTGTCCTCCGCATTTGACCCATCTGTGGTACGGAACACACGCTAATGAAAAAGGGGCAGTGAGCACACACACACCCACAGCAGTGGGCAGCCAACTCCAGTGCCCGGGGTGCATAGAGGGTGAAGGGCCTTGCTCAAGAGCCCAACAGTGTCGGCTTGCCGATCCCAAGTATCGAACCCACAACCCTGTTATTAATAGCCTGGAGGTCTAACCGCTGAGTCACTTGCTCTGGAAGCAAGGCGATATATTGCACTTTTTTACAATATTTTAGGAAAACTGTCGTTTAAAAAACAAAAAAGAAAGAAAAAAAATCATATGAAGAAAATCTGAATGAAAGAAAAGTAGACTTTTTACCCAATCAGGACAGTGGCTATCTAGCAGCTGGTGTTTAAACACAACGCCATGTGAACCACTGTGTGTCTGCACTGTACTGTGTTTTTGAGAATCGATACTGTGTTGTCAAACAAAATATTACAATACTTCAGTATACCGATATTTCCAAATATTGATAATGCCAAAGACTTATTGCCTTTTTACTTTTGAGACCTATTTTTTTCTCTCTCTCTCTCTCTCTCTCTCTCTCTCTCTCTCTCTCTCTCTCTTTCTCTTTCTCTCTCTCTCTCTCTCTCTCTTTCTCTCTTTCTTTCTCTCTCTTTCTGTCTGTCTCTCAGACGGCCCTCCATACAGGTTGTTTTTCAGGGTGAAGTTCTATTCTTCTGAACCCAACAACCTTCATGAGGAGTTCACCAGGTAAGGATCGAAGCATGACTAATAAATATAGCAAGGAAGCTATGTTGTCGGTTTAGTTTTGACTCTTTATCTCATGGTTTTAATGATACTTTACTTTTTTGCTCTTATATCACTTGCCACTTGATCAGCTCTCATATAGATCTGAATCAGTACACAGTTGCACTGACACTCAGAGACTCCCTGTAACTATCAGTGGTTTGAGTGTAAAACTAACTAAAACACAAGCAAGTGTGTGTTTGTAATGTAATGTGATTTGCTGTATAATTTTTTTTCTGTTAGGTACCTCTTTGTGCTGCAGCTTAGACAAGACATTCTGTCCGGCAAGTAAGAAACCACCTTCACACACAGCAAAAACGCACACATGCACACAAAGAGCTATACACAACTGCTTTTATTTTTTTTTCTTTGTGGTGACTTCTCACTCTCGCTCACCTCTACCTCTCCACTGTTTTTGAAATAGCTGGCTCTAAATACAGCCATTTATCTCAGTTAAACTTGATTAAAAATTTACAACATAAAATGACACAATTTATTTAATAACAATAGAAAAAACATCAGATGCAATTTTTCTTTTCAGTGAACTGTCACTGATTAGTTGACAGTTATAATTAATGTGTTCTGATTCTAATTAAATGTCAGGCTGAGAAATATCCACAAGGGGAAGCTCGAGTTACTTTGGTGTGCAACACTGCCAGGGTGGAAACTGGCATCTGCTATCAGCAAGATCTTAGGAATACATGTTTTTGCTGTGAGAAATGTATATGAATTTACAGCCTTAAATCGTGTTAAACATAAGTTGGGGCATTGGGCTATATTCACCGACTGTACTTAAGAAGAAAGTTCTCATTAAAACCCACATACACATTTTTTTACAAAGGTTCTGATATTCAGTTAATGAGAACAATGGGATCCATCGTTGTAAGACCAGAGCTGCGAAGAACAATTCTAGCGTTTAGAAACGTCATGAATCTGACTTTTTGTTAGGACTTTTCCCAAGAACTCTTAGGATATTCTTAGGATATAAGCAAATGAAGTCCTTTAGGTTCAAGTAGATCTAGATTGACCACCTTGCCCAATAGGGCCCAGCTTCAGGCTTGACAGGCTCCTCCAGTGATCTTTTAAGTTTGGCTCAAAATACTACTGGCAAGGTGGGGAATGTGAATGTACACCACATTAGCTTGGTTCTAAAATAACATAGAGAGAGTAAATCATATAGGACCTTGCATTATCCCAGCAGTGGTTAATCAGTTAAACAAGGTCGTGTTTTTATCGGGTGTGTAAATTGTGTGTACAACAAAATATTCTGAAAGTGTTTTTCATTTACTTAACTGTAATAAAAAAAAAAGACCTAACTTATCACTAACTTATTGATTTCCTGTCAATGAGCTTTTCCAACAAACAGTTGGGTCACAAAACCACGTCTGAATTTAGCTTGTGAGAAATTAGCTTGGGTGAAGTTTTGAAGTTCAGGAATTTTCCTGTTGGACCAGTCCTTTGAGGGACAGTCATTTCTTTCAACCCTGGCATTATATAGCTCATGTACTGTATAAACAGATATTCAATAGGTCGACTGAGCTGCAGCGACACAGTAGGTGCAATCTTACTGTAGGTATCGGTGTTATATATATATATATATATATATATATATATATATATATATATATATATATATATATATATATATATATATATATATAGCACTCAGGCAGTGTGTTTCTAGCCAGTGCTAGAAAAGTGTCTAGAAACATAGAAAGAGAAAACCACAGCCGGTGCAGAGAAGGTGCACCAGAAAAAAAAGGCTTCGCTGGGTGTAGTGAAAAAGTAAGCAGAGAGAACGATGGTTTATTTAAGCGCCTGCAGGTGATGCTGACGACATCCTCTGCTCAGTCCCATTTCACAGCAAATTCCTGAGCTGTTTTGTGTTGTCACTGATAACTGGGGATGGAGGTGGTACCATTATGATTGTGTGGCACCATTTAAATAGTTTAGTGTACACAAACAGTGACGAGCGTTAGTGAGGTCAGGATGTTAGATGATCACCACCCCACCTCATCACCAACTCCCCAGTTAATCTCAGAAGTATTGGATGGAGCACCAGCCATCATTCTAGAGAGCACCATTCCTCCTCTCCACAGCTCAATGCTTATGGGCTCCTCTTAGCCTACGCCTTTTGGCAGTACTTGTTTACAGGGACTAAACAAGCTGTGTGTATGCCTTTGTACATCTGGGCCAGCAAAGGGTGCAACTTAAAGTGGATGAATGCAAACATTAGAACGTGTGTCCTCAAACATTTGGACATGTAGTGTAACTATACCCCAATTTCCAGTGTACAGTCCATGGCCAGGTGTATTTATGTTCCTGGAGGCTAAAGGAGGTGCTACACACTCCTAAATAGATGTACCTAACAAACTGGGAACTCAGCAACTGTTCAGCAGTTCAACAGTGCCTTTGTGGTTCTTTACAGATCTTTTAGGGCACGATTCTAAAACAGTTAGGGCATCAAAAACAGTTCCCCAGAGAACAAGCCTGAAAAAGCCCAAAAGGTTTTTCCTTTGTTTTACAGTGCGCGCTCGCTCGCCCTCTCTCTCACTCAGCCGCACGCACACACACACACACCCCTAAGGCCTTGCTTTCTGAGAGTCCAGTATAATCTCTGTTTCTGTGTCTAATGTGGGTCTGCTCCCCGGGGGGCTGCTCTGCTCTTTTAATAAAAGAAACTCTGATGAAACCAACGCATAGCTTCTAATTTAAGAGCATCGACACACTTTACCACACAGGGGTATGCACTCTTTCCTACACTCTTTCTTTGACACACTCGTTTTTCTCTATCGCTCTCTCTGTCGTCACTAATAATGTTTCTCTCTCATTTTTATGCTAATAGTGTTTCTCTCTCTTCTTTCATACTAATGCTGTGTCTGCTTTCCTACTAATAACCGCTGCTCTGCTCTTCTTTTGTCTTTCCTTCTCTTCTTTTCTTTATTATTGTCTTCACTTTTCTGCATTTCTCGGCTCTTCTTCTCTGCTCTGTGCTTTTCTTCTTTGCTCTTCTCTTCTGTTTTTTGCTGTTCTCTGCTTCTGTCTTCTCTTTTCTCCCGTTTGTAATCTCTTCTGCTCTTCTTTGCTCTTCTCAATTTTTCTTGTCTGCTTTTCTTCTCTCCTCTCATTTTCTCTTGTCTGCTGTTCTCATTACTCCTTTTATATTTGCCCTTCTCTGCTGTTCTCTTTTGCCTGTTTTTTCTTCTATGCTCTTCACTTCTTTGCTCTTCTGCTGTTCTTTTCTTTACTCTGCTCTTCTTTACTCTGTTCTCTTATTTGCTCGTCTCGTCTCTGCTCTTCTCTATTCCTCTCCTCTTCTATACTCTTATGTTCTTTCGCACACGCACAAACAAAGATGCATTTAATTTGCTCCTTGTTTAAACGTCACCAGAAATAAGCTTAACACATTTATAAACTATTTGATTTGGTTTAATAACACATTTATAAAATGATTTAATGCATCAATAAGCCTTTCCTTTTCCCTGAGCAGGTTAAAGTGTCCATATGATGTATCTGTGGAGCTTGGGGCTTATTGCCTACAGAGTGAGTTCTTATACATGTGTATGTGTGTGTGTGAATATTTCTCTGTGTGTTTTCTCTGTAAGTAAGTATTTACAACATTGTGCATTTACAGCAGTGTTTTCTGATGTTATCATTGCATCCTTTTCCTGTGTGTGTGTGTGTGTGTGTGTGTGTGTGTGTGTGTGTGTGTGTGTGTGTGTGTGTGTGTGTGTGTGTGTGTAGGTGAGCTGGGTGACTGTGACCCGTTGGAACACACTCCATTGTTGGTGTCAGAGTTTCGTTTTTCGCCTAAGCAGACGGAGATAATGGAGGCCGATATTTACCGCAAGTGGGCAGAGTGCAGGTAAGCTGAAGTGTGAGAGTCCACCAGCCGTTACATTATCATTATCAGCCGCTATATCGTCAGAACCACGGGGAAGCTGGACAGTGTCTTTACAACGTGTGTGTGTGTGTGTGTGTGTGTTTGTCTCCATCTGTGTGTGCGTGGGCGCCCCTGGCACTGATTACAGCTTTACAGAGTCATTCTCACTGCGTCAGATTAGAACACCCTCATTGACCAGTGATAATCCTACTGACACACTCTCTCTCTCTCACACACACACACACACACACACACACACACACACACACACACACACACACACACTGAAAGATTACCCCACTTTTTCTGTGTTGTTTTGATTCAAATCCTGACCAGGATTTGATTACATGTGTGACTCTTGAGTTGAGACATTCGGCACAAGAGAACACACGCCTATAAAGCACCAGGAAGATGACATGTATTCTAGCAGGGCAAAGGTTTGAAAATTTGCCGTCTTTAGATGCTGAAAGTCACAGAGCTCATTCTAAGACCGCTGTTTATCTAAGGAGATCACGTGACCGTATGCTTGATTCCATGCGCCTGTTAGCAACGTGTGTGGCTGAGATTTTTAAGTGTCTCATGTTCTTATACTATTCTTTACAGCAGGGGTGCCCAATCCTAATCCTGGCCACCTAGGCATTTTTCCTTTTCCTTGCACCTGACCTAGCCCACAAGGAGCTTGTTAATTAGTTAATGAGTTCGATCAAGTGTGCTGGGGGAGACAAAGCACAAAAATGTGCCTAGTGTGGTGTTGCCAGGACTGGGATTGGGAACTGTACAGAGACTGTTACATGGGTAGGCACCAGCTGCTCTAAGCGAACAGATCAGAAAAATAAGAGCTAATTAACTGAACCTGCTAAGAATGCTGGAAAGCTTCACCCCCAGCACCAGAAATATTGTCATGCTTGTTTTTTAATTGTTTCGGTGGGATTAAGTGGCATGCAAAATTTTGGGCACCCTGGTCAAATTTTCTGTTGCTGTGAAATTCCAGGGAGTAGAAGATGCACTGATCTCCAAAAGGCATGAAGTTAAAGTTCAGACATTCTTAAACTTAAAAAAATCGTTTGATTAGTGTAAAATTGTTGTTCTGTACAATAATTAAAATTAAAAAAGGAAATGGACACCATATAAATGGGAACCCAAAGGGATTGAGCTGCTAGATAGCATGTAACCAAAGTCTCGGACCTTATTTCACTTATGGCAATGGCTTGTTCAGTCATTGTTAGGAAAGAAGAGGTGATGCAAATTTCAAAGCTTTACAAATACTGACTCCTCAAACCTTTTCCCAACAACCACTCTGAAAATTAAAACACAAAGCAGGGGAATGCTGTACAAAGATAGAAGATTGTGTTCAGGGAGCCGTTTCCTCAGTTTGAGCTGTAATTAATTTATTGCATTTAATTAATTAATTTAGTAATTGTTTAATAGGAATGACAAAGGTCACGTTAAGGTGTGAAACACCAAGAAAACGACCCGTAGGATTGTTAGAAATGCACTTTAAAACCCCTGTGACTAGCAGACTCTGAAGCGCTGTGGCCCTGTTCTACTGTGCAGCGACACCTGTACAAATGTGACCTCCATGACATCAGCAGAAATCACCTTTCCTGCACCCCTGCACGAAATTCAGCTTCAGCCGAGTCTCTGCCTTTCAGCTGCTGCTGATAGCGTGAATGACTTGCAGTATTTACCAAATAACAGTATGTCTCATAGTAGATGTATGGGAGTGTAAGGGGAAACATTTAGGAAGCTAATGACATTGACAATTACCATATGTTTTTGCCAGGCTCAACAAAAGCTGCTGCCTGCTTGTGTGTACATGCCATAGGCTTATCTACATACTGACCAGTTCTGTTTTCACTATTTCCACAATAAATATGCTGTCCAATGAAAGATATGTATCTGCAGATTGATGGCTTTTTTTCAAAGGGGAAGGCAAAAATGTTCACAGTGAACTTTATGAATGAATATGTGACTGTGTTTATAGAGCAACTACAGGGTTCAAACCATGGAGAAAACTAAAAATGCACATAAATGGAAATACAATTTTATTTCAGTAGACAGCAGCGAGATAAATAAAATTGATGAAATACAAATAAATACCATATTAGATGCTTCTTTAAAAAAAATAAATAAATAAATAATATATATATATATATATATATATATATATATATATATATATATATATATATATATATATATATAAAAGAACAATTTATGAAGACATCCCTTTTAGCACTATGCTTTTCAATGTTTTCCAGTCCTGGTCCTGGAATAACTCTACCCTATGTGTCTTTCAAGGTCTGATACACCCATTGCAGCTCAGGAAGAGCTTGTTAAAATTCATGCATGCAAACCTGTTGGCTTTCTGTGAAAATAATCATTTTACGTTCCATTCACTTGAATCACATAGATTTAAGTGAGTTTTCAATTTTGGGAAGTGGAGGGAGTTCCTGCTGTGATCGAAGAGAAGGGGAATCATCCCCCAAACCCAAACATCAGCAATTCAGTAATGTATTCGGCCAATTCATAGATTTACTAGATTAGATATTTGAGGCATTCTGAGCAAAGCGCATCTTTCCAAAGGTACACTATACGTCCAAATGTTTGTGGACACCCCTGCTAATGAATACATTCAGCTACTTTAAGTTGCACCTGTTGCTAACACAGATGTGCAGATGCACACACAGCTTGCCTAGTACCTGTAGAGAAGTACTGCCAATAGAATAGGACTCTCTGGTGCAGATGAACATGAACCTATTGGCACCGTGCCTAATGCCATACGTGGGCTAGAGATTGTATAAAGCCCCGCAGCATTGAGCTGTGGAGCGGTGTTCTCTGGAATGATGGTGCTCCATCCAGTACTTTTGGGATGAGCTGGGGAGTCTGGGATAAGGTAGGTTAGTGATCATCCGATATCCTGACCTCACCAACACGCTTGTTGCTAAGTGCAGTCAAATCAGCAGTGCTTCAAAATATAGTAGAAAGTCTTTCCTGGCCAGTAGAGACAGTTACTCCAACAAAAGTGGGATGAAGCTATGTAATCTGGAACTGTGTGGCATGGTGAAAAAAGAGCAAGGTGTAATTGGGGTGAAGTTGGTTCATATTTTGTGCTCAGTAGGTAAGGACTACGGGGTGAGGGAGGTTAATATGTGTAAATTATCTTTTCGCAGTCAGGACTTTCATTCTATTTGTAAATTGATGAACACTGATTTATATGGCCTGTCATATGGGAGCTAAATGCCAAACAGTGGCAATCGTGGGGACATTGAAAATGTCCACATGAGTGTATTGTTGCAAATATACCACAGTTCTGATCTTGTTAGATTTTCAGGTCCCACTTCATATTAATTGTCTTAATAGCTGCATAATCCTCATACCATACCATTAGTATCGACTGTAATTATGTAAGTGTATCTCAGTAGTTTTAATAGAGTATCATTCTTTTATGTTATTATATATGTGTAATAGAGTGAGAGTAATTAAGTGCATTTAAATTACTGAAGTGACCATGGCGGGGACGTGGTCCACACTGTTGAGCCTTCAAGAGGTGTCATGGGCTTAACCCCTTAAAACACCTATTGCCCGCCAGCGGGCCGAAAGTGTTATTACGAGCTTCTATTACCAAAGAATAGCCCCACCAGTTTGTACAGAAGTCCCTGTAGTTACTGAATAGTACACCTTAGTGTGTAATAAGCCTTTCTGCATTAAGGGGTTGTTTCAGTGAAGCACTGACGAAGGGAGATGCCAACCTGATGACCCCTGTGAAGAGCTTGAGATGTAGTGGGTGAAGGTAGGGTTATGTGTGACCTCAACTCTTAGATGTAGGATCTTGTTATTATTCTTGTCTCAAATGAAATATGTTGCTGATCAGAAAATAAACGGCCCCAGAAACCTTAATTGGTGTAGGATTTTCTGATGTTTGTGTAGTTAAATGTGTAACATTAGGTGAAAGTGTTGCTGATTAGAAAATAAAGGCCACATAGAAACATAGGAAGGGAGGTTCCTACCGGACAGAGCTTGAGTAGGTCGTGGGTAAGTAGAGCATACAGGGCCTATGTGTAACCCTTGTTGTTAGGGGCAGGGTTTTGTCATCTTCCTGTATTATGTTATTCCTATCACAAGGAGTTAGATCTTGCACACTTGTGTAATCTCTTAAGATGTACCACTGTAATCCATCTGTAACAGAAAAGTACAGTGTTATTGCAAGGATTGTTGATGTGTTTGTGTTTCTATAAATAATACAGCTCCACAACATCTTGCGATTATTTTGTTTTCTGTGATAAATATTTCAATATTAAATAAATACAGAATTTTTACCAGATTTTTTCAAAAGTCAATGATCCAACATGTCACGATATTAAAAATGCATCAAAGACCGGAATAAAATAAATGATATTGGGTAGATATAATCTGCCTCTGGTAGATCTGTCATGGAAAATGAGAACAGTGTGAACTTTTATGAACTTTTGTATCAAGCAAGTTGTAGCATGGTGTTGTATGATTTAAATTTCCTGACACAACATTGCCCGTCCTGCAGTGTGACTACTGCACTCTGCTACTGCAAACCTAAGGCTCAGAAGTGCGCTCCTGAAGTCAATGGATCGGATTGGGACTTCTCTAGGACCTACATAGTGGTTAAAGAAATTTATTGAAGTGGGGACAATTTTCAACAAAAAAAGGAGTAGCAAGAAAGTTTACACGGAAAGAAAAATAGTTCTGATCTAAATTTAAACACGGCCTGCTTTCTCTTCTCCACCTCATGGGTTAGTTTCCTGTGTTTGCTTAACAGTGTTCAAGTGAAAGACGTCTGCCTTAACTGCCCTGTGTTTGTCGAGGTGCAAAAAGACTACACATCTGCGTTTGTTGGTAATTGGAGTATTTGGGTTTGTCGTTTCTGCTCACTGACGTTGCTTGTTGTTGGGACACTGTCTTAGTTCATTGTACGTTTATTCTTGTTACCTGTGTTACAGTTTGTTACCTGTAAACCGTTTTCTGTGGCTTGGCTATTACTTTTTAACGGCTTTGTAACAGCCATTGTGAGGTTTAAGGTGAATAAGGTGGATCAATACTTACTAAACTGGTTCAGAGTTCCCTTTTGAGGTGTTTGCACTCTCTCAGCCAATACAGAACTGTGGCTCTTTTACCATGGGTATGGTTGGCAACTGGCAGTTCTGCTTTTGTGGCTCTGAAAATAATTCACCAACAGTTGCTACTTTTTCTGTATTGTAGTCTCAAATAACACCAGAATGCTTGTTTTTTTATGTTGAAATCACTAAAATATTCTCCTCAGGGGTAATTCTTGCAGACGTTGCTTGTTTTTTGTATTGAATCCCTTTCTTACAGCTCATGATTTGGCATGTCCACAAATAGCTAATTAGGCTCCAGTGTTTTAAGAGCAATGAAAGCACTACAATACAGGGCGGGTATTCGTAGACCAGGACTGGGAACAAAATATCTGTGCTTTGTTGTTCACAACCACCAGACGATTGCAGACCCAAGTGTGTAAAGATGTTTTAGTGGTAAAAATGCCTTATAAAAGACTTTAGTGGGAAATGAGCAAAAGGAAAGTTAATGCAATCTAAAGCAGATCACTTTATTAGAAACACCTTTCATATACATTCACTGCTCCTTCATAAGCTCTGCCTGTTTTATAGCTCCACTAGTATACATACAGGTATTCAGTACAAGGGTACATTATCAGCTGCTGTATGTCTAGAGTTATGATGATCACTTCTTTGATCAAGCCACACAGAGATGAGCCTGGTTTTCCATATTGAATTGAGGCACTGGGCCTGTGTACAAGATGTACATGTTGCAGTTTGCTCTGTAAAGCCAAATGACTGGATTTACAATCTAAAAAGAACTGCACACAGTAGGTCAACTAAGTCAGCTTTCTTGTGTTCATAGGCGGCTTTCAGCTAAATGTGACTGTGAAAGGTCAGACCAATTCACAAACAATCACAACTGCAGAATAAAGCTCTTTAACATTTAACAAAATTGTAACTAAATGCAATTTCCTTTTACTCATATTTTACAGAACAAGTTTAAAAAATGATCATCTGTTGATGTCAGATGGTTTATTTTAAGTAATGAGTTATTTATTATTTTGTATTTTGCTGTTCTCTGACCTTGGGCTGATTTCACAAAAGTGTCTTAAAGAAGTCTTCTTAGATGTGCTTATTTCCCTAACTTCAAAATAATATTATGCAAAATCTTCTTTAGAATTTTAGATATCACTTTTTTGAGAACTAGATTTATGAACATTTGTAGCATGATCTTTCATGGTGAAATTTACAGCTTTACACAAATAATCAGAGACACACTTTTTAATTGTATATTATTCAGTTAAATTTAAGCAGTGAATAACAAAATGAAAGACAAACAGTAACAAACCTCCTTGGAAAATATGAGAACTGTGATGTGACATCAATCATCCAAGTACTCCAATCTCCACTTTTAATGGTGTTACATTTAACAAATTCTATTAATTCAACTCTTTATACTGATTTCAGAGGCTTACCTTCTGAACTCTTGAAGTCTGACACTAGTGTGAGGCTATTGTAAGGTTAAGAAAATACACTGATTAGCCATAACATTAGTACAATAGTAGATGGGTGAAGTGAAAACATTGATTATCTTCATTTACAGTTGCATCTGTCAAGGGGTGGCTATGCCAGGCAGTAAGTCAACAGTCACTTATTAAAGGTGAAGGGATTAAAAGCAGAAGGAGCATGAGAGCCAAATGTGATGGCTGGATGACCGGATCAGAGCATCTCCAAAACATCAGACAGGTCGTGTAAGGTTTTTCAGGTGTGCAGTGGTGTGTACCTACTAAAAGTGGTTTAAGAAAGAACAAGCGGTGAAATGTCTTTACCCTTGAACCAACACTAATTCCTGACCATAACTCTTTGGGGTTAGGATTAGGGTGTAGGGTTACATTCAATAGACAATCATTTACGAGTTCAGTTCAGAGACGTTCAGTTGAATATTAGTTGAATGTCAGTTGAGCACATATGAGGCATCTACAATTCACCATCCAAGTGATACCTAAACTCTAAAGAAGATTTAGCAGAATATTATTTTGAAGTTAAGGGAATAGGCACATCACAGGCATACAGTTCCCATAGTTGAGGTTGTGTGAGGTAGAGATGCATTTTGTCATGATTGTTTTACATGATTACATAATAAATATACTACATTTTATACAATATATGCAATATATGTACTGTTTAAAATGAAAGATTGGTAGGACTGCATAAAAAGTCATTAATTCTGTGCTAATACTGTGCTATTCTCCAGAGCACTTAATGGTTTTGACAGTAAGTGGGGAAATACCTTTTCAGTTTTAAATACCAGAGTTCATCTTTTATCCAACTGCAAGGAACTGTTTTAAGTGCTGCGCTTAACCTGAAATTGCATGTTCACACCCGTGTGTGTGTGTGTGTGTGTGTGTGTGTGTGTGTGTGTGTGTGTGTGTGTGTGTGTGTGTGTGTTTTGTTCAGGGGAATAAGTCCATCGCAGGCAGAGCTAAATTTTCTGAATAAGTGTAAGTGGCTGGAGATGTACGGAGTGGATATGCACTTTGTGAAGGTAAGAGAGCATGGACCTGCTAATCCCTAACATGAATTATGAATGGAATAAATTCTTCAGGCCCTTGGTCTCCTAATCATTTCTAGGCATTGCAAATACATTTCTATATTGATTTGTTTCTTCTTCTTTAATGGGAATATCTTGCTTGTACCCTGGAAATGTTGTATTTGTACTGTTCTTTTACAGTCACTAATTAGTTCACCAATTAATTCACCAATTAGGCTTATCAGTTAGTTGGGCTTTAAGAACATGAGCGGAAGACTTTGCCCATTATATTATCTGTCAGCGTAATTAGATAGTGGCAATGGTATCAACCATTCAAGCTTTCATTTATTAATGGGAAGCATTTTCTGGAGACAAATGCCACCAGTCCTTCTATAAGTCCTAAATACTTTTACTGCCTGTGAATATCAGTAGTAGCCTTAAGTAGGTTTAAGTCAGTTATTAGAAATATAATTCTTGAGCTAAATGTCAGGAGTCTGTGCATTTACACACATATTCAATGTTTATATACAGTACTACAGTTATCATAAGTACAGTATCTGAGCAGTAAGTGTATATTCACTCAGTTAAACACTATCAGAGTAAACACTAATAACATTCACACAGAAAGTGGGAGATGTCACTGTGTTCGATAAAACTTCTCCAAAGCTCTTCTCATGAGAGTCTGGTGTTATTTATAGTTACCATCCAATATTGTGCCTAGGTGCCTAAAACCTCTGCATAGTACTATAATACCAAAGTACTACTAATTTGGAGCATTTCTATCAGCCCATTTGCCATCAGTTTTAACACCATATAAACAACTGCCAGATTCACATAATCTCAACAGACTAAAAAACAGCTAAAATAAAGATACAGCAATTTATATATACAGTGTTAGATAGAATATACTGCATGTCTCATTGATCATGATTACTGTTACATTGTCCAATTTATACATAACAAGAATATTCAAGTATCTGTTGTTAATGAATTTAGTTATTATTGAGCCTGCTTGTATGTCAAACACTAATGCACCTGCTGCGTGCTCCTATATAGTCATTAATGCATTAATGGACCTCTTTCCTTTTTTTTTCCTTTTTTTTCTAACCTTTATTTATCTGTGAGTGACTCATTGTTGTATCGTGTACCTGTTCTGAAAATGCTTTCAAATGTGGCCATTATGCTATTAGCGGTTAACAGTTCTTAGTAGCTGTGTGTGTGTGTGTGTGTGTGTGTGTGTGTGTGTGTGTGTGTGTGTGTGTGTGTGTGTGTGTGTGTGTGTTCGCGTCACTCATGTGCTGTGTTTGTAGGGTCGTGACGGAGGAGATTACGCTCTAGGTCTTACTCCAACTGGAATTCTGGTGTTTGAAAGGTCCAGCAAAATTGGCCTCTTCTTTTGGTAAGAACACAGAACTGTAGAGTTTTGGTGAATTATTTATGAAGTTTGGGTTTAAAGATTTATTAGTAATTAGTATGTTTTTATTGGTGTATTTTTAAGGCCTAAAATCACACGCCTTGATTTTAAGAAGAACAGACTGACACTTGTGGTGGTGGAAGATGATGAGCAGGTAAATTTTGCATTCCTCCCCTATAAGGCTCCTTTTCGTTCTTTCTCTTGCACACTCTTACTTTTGCACACCTCTTGCTCACTCTCTCACTCTGCCACGGTCAGTCTCTCTTAGAGGCACTTGGTCCCCACAAAGAGCTAAATACGTTTTCTATATAATTTTATGTATTTATTGATTTTGGTGTGTGTGTGTTCACGCAGGGTCACGAGCAAGAGCACACATTCATGTTCCAGCTCTCCAGCTCGCGGGTGTGTAAACAGCTGTGGAAATGTGCTGTAGAGAGCCACGCGTTTTTCCGCCTTAGACAGCCCACCCAGAGCAAGACCAACCGCAATGACTTCACACGCCTGGGCTCCCGCTTCCGCTTCAGGTACACACACACACACCCATAGACAATACCAAACCTCAGCGTCACCACTGCGGATTATGGCTGCACAATATGTTTGTGAAGAGTTATCTGGCTGTTGGCTTTTTAAAAGACCGTGTCAGAAGGCAAATTACCAACCTCTAACCAGTCACCAGTCACTGAACATTGTATTGTGTTCTGTGAGTATCATGACAAATCACAGAAGTTATTATAATAGGACAAGCACATGATCTAAGAAATATGAGTCACTTTACTCAAAATGTAATTCCCTTTTCATGAGCATGAAGAGGTCAGCAGTGTGTGTTTAGTATATTGTAAGGCATACAGTAAGCCCAGTCTGAGACTACATTGAAAATCTGGTGTTTTGATCAGATTTAATATTGTGCACTTTTTTTTTTTTGTCTTTCTTTTTGGATTTTTCCCTTTTTCTCCCAATTAAGTACTGCCAATTCACCTGTCTATTCATAGCTCCCCCTAGCAGTAACTTTGCTCCCAAGACTAGGAACAGTATTCATCCGATTCATGTGAAGTCAGCTACCACCTCTTTTCCAATGTGGCACACTCTGAGGAAAGAGCCAGTTCCCCAGCTCCACCACACCAGCTAACAGATGCTTAAGCTGGACGACATCGCTTAAGAGTGATTAGGGGAGAGAACACCATCTACTCATTCTTCCCGTCTACCCAATCTCAGCCAATTGTGCTCTCTCAGACTGCGGCCGCTGATGGCAAAGTGGCATGGCTCAGGATTCAAACTTGCGACCCCTGGGCCCTACCTACCTTTTTAGCACATATTTGTGTAATCCATGCTACACACTCTCAGCATGTTTCCTTCGAGCTCCTGTACAAATTATCAGTTTTCTGAGTTGCTTTTTGCTGCTTACCACAATTGTACAGAGTGGTTATCTGGGTTACTGTAGCCTTTTGGTCAGCTCCAACCAGTCTGGCCAATTTCTGTTGACCAAGAATTTTCTGTCTGCAGAGCTGCCACTCACTAAATGTGATTTCTATATTACACCGTTCTGAGGAAACTCTAGAGACTGTTGTGCTGCAAATCTAGGTGTTCCTAATAAAGTGCTCTGTGGATGTGATTTGTAATGAAAAATGTTTGTAGTTAATCAGAACAGAATGGAAACAGGAAGCGTTTTCAGTAGTGCTCTCAGATTCTTGGCCCCCACTGTATCTCAATTGCAGTATGTACCACTGTAATCAGGGTTGGGTATTTTTGTCAGTTTTGTGCAGCCTTAGTCAGATGTTTTTAACTTGTGCCAAAAATACCAAGAATTTATTCCTACATGCTTTTAGTGGAAGGACGGAGTATCAGGCCACTCACTCCGGCAGAGTGAGGAGGGCCAGCACATTCGAGAGACGACCAAGCAAAAGATACCCCTCCAGAACACAGTCACTTGGCAAGGGTGAGTCCACACATCCTGTTAGCTTTGCACAGTGTGTATATATAACACACCTCCATCCATAAAACCTGCTTAAGAAAGTGAGTAGAAGATAATCTTATTTCCAAAATGCATAAAGTTAAGGATCAAACATTTGTTTGTTTTTCATTTATACAGTTTCCGATTTCATTTCTACTTCATGTTGTAATTAAGAAATGATAATTAAGAGGGGGAAGGGTTCAATAGTGGGAGTCAAACTGAGATCTAGGCCAGTGCATCTTCGACTCATTAATTCATTAACAGAAATTTTGACCAGAGGTGTCCAGTGGTGGTAAGGCCTGTACACAGGGGCGCTGCCAGGGATTTTGTGCCCTATGTAAAGATATTACACTGGGCCCCACAGCTTTTAGGGAGAACCTTGTCTTCTCTGGAAATGTTTCATTGTTTGTTAAAAATGCTAAGAATCTCTTCCCAAACTGTTGTTAAAAGTACACACTGAAACACAATTACTCCGAATAGCTGAGAGCTTTGAGTGTTGATGGACAACAAGAGGATATAAGTGTGTGTGGGTTTGTGTAGGGTGTAGGGGTTTGGCATTGTTCCCATAAGAATACAGTCATTAATATACTTACTTTTTCTTCAGATGTTTTTCATGTGTTTGGGTATTAGGAACCATCAAAGAAAACATCAGTCAAAATGTATGCATCAAAAACAAGAAACTAGTTGAGCTTAGATCGGGCCCATCCAGCCCGCAAAAAACCTGCTATAATCATTAAACTGCAATAGGCCAACGACAATATCATAATTTACATGCAAAATAAACCCTGATTTAAATTGAATATTCTTTAAATAAAAAGCCTATCAAACAAACCCTAATCAAAACCAATTAAATAGGCTACAGGCTGGCTCAAATGCTCTGGTTGCTGCAAGCGAATAACACTATTGCACACACTAATTCTGCATTTAGGTTACAACATAAGATAAAAATCAATAAAAAATGAGGCAAGGTTTAGCTGGCTGAAAGATTCCAGGACAGGTTGACGCCAGGCACGTCCCGCTGGCTACACACAGCGCTGCAGGTCAAGTGGAATGCGGACAAGTGGAGGAGTCAAGTGTGCGCACTGCGCAGGCCGGCGCTGCGTGATTATAACCTGCACGACGATCACAGTGTGATTTTGTTTCTTTGCTATATTGTGATTATCACACCATAGCTATATATATAAAATAAAAAATAGCAATAAAAACATAGGCCTATGTCATAGACCATTTACCCCAGGGGGTTCGTTTTTAAAATTCCCAACAGGGTCGTCAAATACAGTGCATCTTACTGTGTGTCTGTTTCTTACAGCCATTACTCCTGCAAAACATCAACATCTCAGGTGAGCATGCAGATGTTTGCTTACAGATGCTTTCATATATTACCATTTTAACAGACCATTGTTGAGCATTTTTAATCTCTCTCTTCCAGTGCCCAGCCCAGCCCTGACCCCAGCCTAAAACCGGTACACTTCAGATTCCTCCGTTACCCTGATTTCCAATCCTGGTGCTGGAATACACCTGCACTGAATAGTTTTGCTGTTTCCATTGCTCCAGACACTCTAAAATGTGCAGGGAAGCAGTGCTCCAGAACCAGGGCACTTCACCAAGAGAAGCACTTCACCATTAGAATGATTAATGAATGTAGAGTTGGACGATTGCAGGAATGAATTAAATGTTTTTGTGGGAAAGTCCTGGCTTTAGTCAGAGAATACATATTTATATGTGCATTATGATAAGAGTGATTTCGTTTATTTATTTGTTTATCCCCTCAATATAGTATCAACACAACATTCCAATTGGCCAGGATCCCTGGGTCAGGACACACCCCCCTAGTTTCACCCCACCCCTCTACATACAGCCCACGGAACTAGGACACCCGCCACCACCTCACAGGTAAATATGCTCACCCACCAGTTCTCATGTGCTTTTTTTAAAAATAGTCATCAGCTGCTTGTTGTCTGGAAATACATATGTTTACTTGTGTTCAGTTTTGTAAGCATCATACAGTGTTAGAAACCCTTTAAAAGTGTGTCTATATCCCATCACTAACTGAGGGGAGTGTGTGATGATTTAGGCATATACAGTCAGGGATATATACTACTGTTCAAAATTTTGGAATCACTTGTCATATTATTTTTGATTTATCATCTATATATTGTTTGCATATGTATCTATATATTGTTGAGATATATATATATATATATATATATATATATATATATATATATATATATATATATATATATATATATATATATATATAGTTATCCAATTTCTATCTTTAGCATTTTCGCCCCTAATGTTTCCTAGTATTTCTAGAACAGCACCTACTTAGAGCCACCTTATCAACTACCTGAAATACTGTAGCAACCTACTAGAAGCACCTAAGCAACACCATAGCACCTACGTAGAGCCACTTTGCAAAGCGGTTTCTCCCTAGTGACCACGTAGCAGCAGCTTAGCAAATGTGTTTTCTTCAGTAAATGCACTTTTCTAGTTACATTGGAATCATCTACAACCCTATTTAAGCTTCTGGACAAAAATATATATTCCTTCTTTACTCCAAAGATAACAGATTTTCTTGAATATCAAAATTGATGGCAGGGGAACTGAGCGGTCCAGCCAAATAAGGAGCAGTTACTGTGACCACTATGTTGCAGGGATTCTAACTGGCAATTAACGATCCAAATTAGGGAGAAAAGGGGGGTGGCAAATCTGTGGGAAAATGTATCACTACTTTAAACTTCGGGATGAATGTATATAAACTACTGTCCTTATTTAAGAATTTGAATTCTGATCTAATTATGCAAACCTGTAGAACTAGTATAGTGGTTCCAAACTTTTCAGTGTTAGCGTGTTTATTTTATGGCTTTCTAAAGTATCTCTTTAAGAATGCTGTTTGAACATCAAGGCTTAGTGTCTTAGTTTGTGTCTTTGCATGTTTGTGGTCCATGTCATGTGTGTATACAGTGAGTCTTATGCATGTTTATCTGGTCTAGACCACCCCATGGAGACAGACCCTCCATGAGCGAGGTAGTGTTGGACACCGGGCCTGTGTCCGAACACTCCAGCCGGAGCGTGTCTGTGAAGTACAGAGACAAACTCATGACCGTACTCTGAGTGTGTTTGAGGATGAATGTCGCACGCCCCAATGAGAGGAACAGCACTAAACATCTCTCAGAGCCCACCTCATCCCATCACACCTGCTGCACCATCCTCCATTCATCATCATGCAAACACGCCCTACCCACTGGAACCCACCGCGTATGCCACCCTCATCCATGCATCATGTGACTGGACTCCTCGAATAGCACCCTGTATTTACTCGGATTGCACAAAAGCTTACTTACTTAGCTGTGGACATGATGGGAAGCTTGTGTTTGTCCTAGATTTTAGCGTTTTGCTTGTTTTTTTGATGATTAACTTAAGATTTCTTATCAATGATTGTTAGGAATCGTCATTGGAGTCGTGTGGACCTTAAGTGTGTGTCAGTTTCAGCTTCTTTGGCTCCATGAAGCAGTTTTTTAATGTTTTAAGTGCATTTATTTGGTATGTTGTTTGGGTCTTGTGGAATGAACCGTAGGTCTGTCTGAATGACCTGCGCACCAAAGTTTACTCAGCGTTGGGATCATCAATATGACGTGATACAGGAGGTGTACTCTATATTGTTTACATATACTGCATGCCAAGACTTCCATAGGTGTCTTAATTCAAGGTTCTCTCTTAACTTTGCTGAGTTTTTGGCAAATGTGTCTTTCGATGTTGCCTAAACAGACAGATGCAATAGTGACTCTTTCTGCTGCTGCACACTCCTTTAGTGCCTTTTTCTTGACAGCAAATCTCTTAACAGGCAAGATGCGTATAGCTGCCGATGATTAGGAATTGTTGCAATGGAAACTGCCTTAATGAATAAATGCACGGTTTACAGTGACTGACTTGCTGGTTGTATTTTATTCATTTATTTATTTTTTATGCTGACCATTGGTGCTTCATTTCTGTAGAAAGCTTTGCAAATTATTCTCCCAGTGCCTTCCAGCACTTCTAAGAGTGTTAAGTGAACAGTGCTCTGAACACATCCATGATTGACCTGCCCTAGAGGAAAGGCTTTTAGACTGAATTAGGTAAATTGGTCTGGGTAGCAGTGGTGCTGACTATGTGACATGACGTACATTTGCATGCTCTCACTGTATGAGTGTGTGTGCGTGTGTGCGCGTGTGTCATTCCAGGAGTGACTCTGCACCTATGCTGTAGCCTAGAAAAATGTTTCCATCAGTTTATCAGGGTAGTGCGTGAGGTCTTTGCCCACCTGTCTTGAGATGCAATTCATCGGCCCTCTGCCCGATTCAATACATTATCGATTATTTTCTGACCACAGGACCACTGCTGAATGGATATCATTTTTCAGCAGAGACTGTGGCATGTAGGAGTGTAATGGTACACACAAAAAATGGTTCCCCACAAATCTCTAACAAAATGGACATGGAATTTAATGTGATTGGGATGAGTGTATTAATCAACATATATCCACAAGGGGGCATCTGCATTGTTAGAGACAGATGGCATCATGTTAGCCACTCATTAGTAAACAAGTCTTTAGGGCACATTCTCTGAGGGCAGACAGAATAAACACACAGATTTGTGATGAGAAGAGAAACAAGGGGTAACCTCTGCGCCAATAAATATTCATGAACCTTGTTAAAACTCTGCCTGTGGACTGGGTTGGGCAGTATGATATATTTCTACACAATATTTGATATTTTGCCATGTAGACAAACAAAAAAACAGAAGCAGATTTTTAAACCTCTCCAAAATATCCAATTACTCTCCCATGTTCAGTACAGTGATGGTTTTTATTTTACTCTAAATGTATTTAAAACTTCATCCAGTTAAACAGGGCTAATAACAGCCTTTGTAACTGCAGAGGGTCAGTGTTCTGCAATCAGACAGTAGCCACAATATGCTCAGAAAAAATATTATAATAATTATTATAAAATATAATATTTGTGGTGTGTGTGTGTGTATATGCGTGTGTCTGTATATGTATGTATGTGTGTATATATGTATGTATAAAAACAACACAACATGTGACTTTTATTTTGTGTTTGATACATCTGATTTATCTGATATACTTAGAAAACAGTATATATTTTTCTGGTGTGTGCAGGGCATGAATCCTCCTCCTCCAGGGAGCAGAAATAATGTATCTCTGATTTTACCATTTGTCATTCATTATTATTTATTTATTAATATGGATTAATATAGAATATTACATATAGATTCTAGAGGTCTCAAAATGCTATTGATTCTCTTATTGACTGATTTATTATCAATAACTGGTTTTGTATGGGTTTGAACTACCTGCTCCAGGTAGGAATGGTAGGAACACAGTCACTGTCACACAGTAACCTTGGAAGTTGTATGTTTTGTTTCTTTCCATAATTTAAATCTCAGTCAGTCATTCTTTCCTATTGTGAGAAGCTTGAAAATAACAGAATGTTAAAAGTTTCCTTCTTCCCTCCATATTGCCATGTTGGAGATACAAGGTTACTGCTTGACAGTGACGATATAATGAAAATGGATTTTAGTGTTAAATTCTAGTATTTGTGTTCTCAAAAGCAATTCCGCTCTTACTGCTCAGTGCTGTTCTGTAATTCTAGCATGAACAGTAAGTGTATAGTTATCTGTAAAATGTGTGATGTCCTTGTGTAGTTTCCCCCTGAGCAGTGCAGATACACAGAGGTTCAGTATGGAGGAGAACGAAGCCCCACATTCTGGGAAAGTCCATCGCTGCTACCATCGCCACGGATATGAGAAACAAGAAGCCCCATGTCTGTCTTTAACCAAACCCAGTGAGTCTTCTAACAAAGCAGCATTGACATGGTTCACCTTCTTCATTCAACCCATAAGCTTAAGCCACAGAACATGACAGGCAGCATGTGTGACTGATTTTATTCACAATGATCAACTGCTTTAAACAACAGTTTTACCTATGCTGTTAATGTTAGCCGTTTCATCCACCAAAAAAAGGAGCGTTAATAGCTTTGTTTGAAGTGTCCGGGTCCTCTAACTGGTGGTCTGCAGAATAATACATGTATGGTGGAAGAAAAGAGTGACAACATACATATTTAATAGAACACAGGGAAAATAAATACAAGATCAAAGTTCTACATACTAAGTCAGAAATATGATTTGGGTTGGTAGACAATAACAAGCTTCTGTCAGACCCGACTGAATGGACTGGTTAGATATTTCTTTAAGTTTAATTAGTGTTCAGATTTGTATGGTTTTCTGGCACAAGCCACATGTTTTTGATAGGATTGAGGTCAGGACTTTATTCATTCTGCAAGCACTGTCCGTTTATTGTCCTGTTGAAACACCCAGTTGTGTCCAGGTTTCAACAGTCAGTCTTATGGTTTGAGGCCACACTGAAAAATTCTGAGGTGGTCCTCCTCCTTACTTTGTGTAATGTACCAGTTCCACTGGCAGCAAAACAGCCACAGAACATGGTGCTGCACCAGCATCTTTGCATCTTTGCATAAAACCGAGTTAGTTAGTAGGTCAGTGAGTTAATCAATCCAATGAGGTCTTTCGTATGTGGATTCAGAGGAGCTGCCAGTTGTGGTCCATAATGATCACTAACTGGAAGTTAAGAGGCCTTGGCTTTGGCAAGTTAAACAACTTGTAGCACCACTGGATTAATAATCTATATGTGTAAATGTATTTTTTGACCATGCTGATTTCAGAAAAGCCAAATAAATGCACCTTTTTGTAGGTGCATAACAAAAAATATCGGAGTGTTTGTAAACTTCCCGACACAACTGTATATGATGTATACGGGAGACAGAGTACAGTATCTGTTGCCACACTGCAAAAGACAACAAAGTCCAGCAGTTCTGTCCTCTTGGATCTCAAACACAGTCATGCTTAAAATTTTACTGTAGTCTAATAAGTTGTGTTTGTTGCTTTTGTGATGTTACAGAGCCTTGGGTTATTTCTGCTGGGCACCCAGAAGAGTTTGACCGCCCTTTGCTGAGCCCAAATCATTTGGACCCAGATTCTACACCCTGGCCAGCCCTTCACATCAATATCAACACGGTCAGTGATGGACAGGTTGTATTCATGTTGGAGACAGAGGGAGCTTTGACCACGATTGTGGAACAGATTTGTCTTTCTCCAAGTGATGTTGAAAACCACCCAGTTTTTTCTATGTTGAATTTAGGAATCTGCCACAATATTGAATACGTTTTAAGATGTCAAGAAGTGGGATTTACATATTAGCCATCAACAGCACAGTCAATTCTTAAAGCTGATGTGCTGGAAGCATCCAAACAACTTTGTTGAGAGCCAGATTGTTAGATGTGTAAGACAGCTGGGTCAGAATCTCTCCAGAACATCAGGCAGGTCTTGTGGGGGTTTTGTGGTATGCAGTGGTCGGTACTGACCAAAGGTGGTCCAAGGAAGGACAAATGGTGAACTAGGGACAGGGTTCATTGATGAGATGAGGTCCCAGCTCACAACTTACATGACTTAAAGGATCTGCTGCTAACTTTGTGGTGTCACAGGAAAAGTCTTCAAACTTCTTTTTCAGTCTATGCCTTAACAGCTTGATAAAATCGAGGGCCTACACAATATTAAACAGGTGATTTTAATGGCCACAAATATGTGGACACACCTTCTTATGAATGGGTTTGGCTTTTGCATTGACTCACTTTGTTAACAGGTGCATAAAGCAATACACTACTGTCATGCAGTCTGTATAAACAGCAGCAGTAGAATATACTCTACTGGAGTGCTTGGTGACTTTCATTGTGGCAGTGTCATAGGACCAACCTTTTCAACAAGTCAGTTGGTCAGATTTCCCCCCTTCTAGAGCTAATCCGGTCAACTGCAAGTACTGTTACTGTGAAGTGGAATTGTCTAGGAGCAACAGCTCAGAATTGAAGTGGTGCGCCAAACAAGCTCCCAGAACAGGGCCACTGTGCTGAGTGCTGAAGGACAAAGGGTGTATAAATCACTTGTCCTTGGTTGCAACTCTCACTACTGAGTTCCAAACAGAGCTTCATGGATTGAGTTTCCATGGTCAATCGGTCGCACACAAGCCTAAGATCACCATTCACAATGCTGACTGTCAGCTGGAGTGGTATACAGCACATTGCCATTGGACTCTAGAGCAGTGCAAATGCGTTTTCTGAAGCGATGAAACTCGTTACCATCTGGCAGCCTGACAGACGAATCTGGGTTTTGATGGATGCTAGGAAAAGAAAGTGACCTGCTTGAGTACTGTATGATTGGTAAAAGAGGAAAAAGAGAAAGAGTGGATTGGGCCCTTTAGTTCCAGTAATAGGAAATCTTAATGTTACAGTATACAATTATATTGTACAGCAATGCTGGTCTTCAGGGACCTTCTGATGATCCAGAGCTGTGCTTAATCCCTATGTGTTTTGAAGAATCATTCTTCTAGAGAATCTCACTTCCAACTTTCCAATTTGTCACAACAGTCTAGGAAAGGCACTTTCCTGTTTCATGATGGCAAAACCCCCATGCAAAAACTATTGGTTTGCTGTTTTTGGTGTGACCTGACACCAAAGAGACCTGACCTCAACCCCACCTTTGGAATGAATTGGAACTCTGACTGCAATCCAGGCCTCCCCCAACAGTGCCTGACCTTGCACCTGCTCTTTTGGCTGAATGGAAGCAAATCCATGCCTGATGTTCCATCATCTAGACTAGAAGGTCTTCTCAAAAGAGTGAGGCGAGCATTATAGCATAGTTGTGGAAGGAGGTGTTCACAAACAATGTCTAGATCCGTTCAGGTGTCAAAATACTTAGTGTATATGCATGGTGTATATTTGCTATCAGTACTGGCTCCTGGCAGTGTCTTAGCCTCAGGGGCATCTTTAGACTCTAGTCTGTTTACACTAGCCACAGATACACATATGTCCAAATGTTTGTGGACACCTCTTCTAATGAATGCCTTCAGTTACTTTAAGCTGCACCTATTACTGACACAGATGTGCAAACAGGACTCTCTATAGATAAACATGAATCTATTTACACCATTGTTTATGCCAGACATGAGCTGAAGGTGTAAAAAGCCCCCCAGCATTGGGATGAGTAGGGGATAGATAAGGTGGGGTGGTGATTATCCAAAATCCTGACCTCACTAATGTTCTTGTTGCTGAATGCAATCAAATTCTCACAGCAATGCTCCAAAATCTGCTAGAAAGCCTTACCTGACCAAGCATGATAGTCTCTTTTTTTAATGCCAGTGATTTCAGAAAACAACAATAAATGAGCAGGTGTCCCAATACTTTTGTCCACATAGTGTATTTTCTGAGAGGACAATAAAGCACTTTTTAAGAGAGTATGAGTATCCGCCTAATGCCATAAATGTAAATGTAAGCCATAAAGACGTGATGGTGTTCCTCAAATGAGTCCAGCTCGTTCCTTGTTAGTATTAAAAGCGTATTTTAAAAAGTTTAAAACCCGTTCGAGGGTCGTGCCTGTCCATGTGTCTTTAAACTGCGTTCTGTTTTGCTCCCTGTTTTGCTGCACACAGGCAGAGGAGAAGCCGTTATCAGAGAAAAGCCTTCCTTCATCTCCCTCTGGCTTACAAGATCAACTCAAAAGCAATATTCTGAGAGTAAGTGACCTTCACCCCCAGCTTCACTTACACTCTGCATACGATGTGCTAATGGATCGATACATACATACATACATCTGGGAAATTTGTTTTGCATTTCATTTGTAGCTCTATTGATCATTTAACATTATTCATTCATGGGTCTTGCTCTTTATTATGAGACAGCTGAGATTTGACTGTTCACAGCACCATAATTAACCCATATTGCATCTGTCAAAAGAGATAAATATGTGATTTTGTGTACAATTATTTTGTTTATTTTGACAAGCTGAGTAAGTCAGTGAATATGGTGGCTCTGTCTGTGTGTGTATGTTTATTAAGGCATCTGCTGCTAACATCTTGGTACCTGATATCACAGGACACCTTCAGAGGTCTTGTGGAGATCATGCCTGGATGGGTCATATATATACATAAATACATACATGCAGTCATTTATCAGCTCCACTTACCATATAGGAACACTTTGTAGTTCATAATTTTTCAACACCATGTCCACTCATTGTCCACTCTATTAGACACCCCTACTTAGATGGTTCACTTTGAAAAAGTCAGAAGAGACAGAAGCTCATCTGTTGCTGCCCAGTTTGTGTTGGTCATCCTCTAGTCCTTTATCAGTGGTCACAGGATGCAGCCCACAGGACGCTGCTGGCTGGATATTTCTGGTTGGTGGACTGTTCTCAGCACACTGAGGGGTTTAAAAACTCCAGCAGCACTGCTGTGTCCAGCGCAACACCCTATTTAACTCACCACCACCATGTCGGTGTCACTGCAGTGCTGAGAATGACCCACCACCCAAATAATACCTGCTTTTAGGTGGTCCTTTGGGGTCCTGACCATTGAATAATAGGATAAAATGAGGCTAACGAAGTATGCAGAGAAACAGATGAACTGCTGGAAAATGCTGTTTGCATAAATAATGTTCCACTGTGCCGTGGAAGACATAGAGTTGGCATCTGCAAGTAGAAAGCCTAGCCTGCCCCTGGACTTAACTAAGGTTTTGTGGTCAGATGAGACAATATTCTGTTTGCTAAATGTGGCTTAAACCTAGCACTGCCCATTCCTTAATGAACAGTAGATGTGTCCGGTTAAAACGCCACCTTTTTCTTCTGCAGCATGTGAGGCAGAGTGAGAGTGGTGGAAGTTCAAAGGGGAACTCCTCTAGTGGTGACCAGAGCAACAGGTATGTGTGTGTGTGTGTGTGTGTGTGTGTGGCTAGTTTCTGTCCTTCCCTTGAACTGTGTGTGGTTCACTGTTTAATGCTTTTTATCTGGACTCATTCTCCCAGACATCCCAGTTCCTCTCAGGATTCAGCCTCTAGCAGTATGAACACGGAGAGGCCGAGAGTGGAGCGGCGCAAACGTCTGGTCAGACAGTACAGCTTGTAAGTCTCTCACACAGGAAACCCACTATACTCACTGTCTAATAGAAACACACAAGAGCAGTAGCTACAGCACTGATGCTAAACCTAACGCCAGCAATCAGAATATATACACTCCTGACGGGACTGTTCAGTTTGACCATCCCTCTAAATATACCATGTGGACAAAAGTATTGGGACACGCCTCTTATTCCTTCAATTTAGGTGTATTATTTAGTTCGGCTGCCACATGTGTAGATCAAGTACCTAGCCATGCAGTCTGCCTTTACACACATTGGTGAAAGAATGGGTGGTTCTAAAGAGCTCACTGATGTCCTGTGTGGGGCTGTAATGGGATAATGTAAAAAGAAACTGTAGTTATAATACTTTTGCCCAGATATTATGATAATATTGTATTGTCCCCTATTGATTATTGCTCCGAGTAACAGATCAGCTGGTACAGCATATACTGAGACCAGCAAGTTGTGGCCTGTGGGCCAGATCCAGCCCATGAGCAAGTTTTCTCCTGCTCCAACGCATCCTTACAAACCAGTTTGTCAGTTCTATTAACATTATTCCAAATCAACATTGAAAAATACATGTTTTCTTGAGGCAGCGCAGAGTGATTCAGTGCAACTGATTCATTGCAAGCCAGAGTTTCCATGATTTATGGTGCATTTGATTGTGGTCATGCTTGGTCATACTGGTTGACCAGCATGGTCTTGCTGGTCATGTTGGTCAAACAGTTTGGTCATACTGGTCGACCACCTTGATGATGCTGGTCATGCTGGTGAACGTTCATGTTCTTGCTGGTCATGTTGACTGACCAGCATGGTCTTCCTTGTCATGCTGGTCGACCAGCTTGGTCATACTGGTTGTTTAGCTTGGTCAGGTTTATCATGCCTGTAGACCAGCTAAACCACCAACTTATCAAACCATAAAACTTTTTTCAGCAGGGTTTTATAAACAGTTCTTTTCAAAGTATGGTTCTATGTAACACCAAAAAGGGTTTCACTATTTTGCCAAGAACCCCTTTACAATACTATATATAATCCTTTTTCTCAGTGTATGAGATCGAGGATTCATTTAGTTCATGACAATGAGAATGAATGGGTGAAAAAGTAGCAGGATTAGGGTGTCCTGCATATGCAAAAGTCTGTTAGTGAAGTTTGGAAGGGTGCATTCTCAGGGGCCTGGCCAAAAGATTTTGCTCTGCAAGAATTTGGCCTCAAGTCAAATCTACTTAATGACCTCTGGCATAACAGCGGGTAACACTAAATTTGTGTTTTGTAACTGCTGTAGTCACAAAGTAGCTTTACAGAGATCCAGTAACAGGACAGGAGATCAACAAATCATCAAAATATAAACATTTCAGCACACCTGAAATACTGTTACATGCTATTAGTAAATGAATATAATTATGATGAAGAACGGTAAGATTAATGACAGTAATGATGGTTAATAGTGGTAATGACCGTATTAGTAACCAACATAGTCCATGTAAACTTCTGATAGGCAGATAGCAGTAGCAGGAGGGTGGACAGCTGGTTTGACGCGGTAGCAGGAGAGCCAGGCAGTCAGTCTGGTGAGTGGGCAGCAGGTCTGATGCGGGGAACAGGGGAGCCCAGCGGTCAGTCTTCTGCTGGAGTCAGGCTGGACAAGTGGGCTGTCACGGAGAAGGCGAAGAGATGAAATTATTTCTAAATGGATTCATGGAAACAGAGGATGTAAACATGGTCAGAGTGTGGATAACGACTGACTATAACAGCCTACTTAAAAGGAGAGAGCCAGAAGGTAACATGGACATGGCGCACTCAGAAAAACTGTCAGCTCCAGCATCTCAATTTACCACAATTCTTCTATGTGTCCATGAGTCCCCTGGATCTGCAACTTTTATCTAGAGGAGAACTTAATTACCAAAAGCTAAACTAAACAAATGAGTTTTCAGCCTAGATTTGAAGATTGAGACTTTGTCTGAGTTCCGAACATTATCTGGAAGGTTATTCAAGAGCTAGGGGGTTTATAGGAAAAGGCTCTTCAAGACTTCTGGAAACTGGGAACTAGTAAGAAGCCAGCACCCTGTGATCGAAGCAATCGTGATGGTTCATAATTAAACTGTTTTGCAGGTACTCAGGAGCAAGGCCATGTAGGGATTGATACGTCAATAGCAGAATTTTATAATCAGTATTGAATTTATCTGGAAGCCAGTGCAGTGCTAATAGAACCAGACTGATTTTTTGTGTGTACTGAGGTTCCTGTTGGAACATCCTGACAATAGTGCATTGCAATAGCCTCGAGCTAATAAAAGCATGTATAAGGCATTTCTTGGCTTGGCACAGAAACACCACTGCCCTCTATGTGGCAGACTGGGGTTCGATTCTCCACCCAAGTAAGAAAACCATACTGCTATAACACTAAGAGTCTTTGACAACACCTCTCGCCACATCTGCCCATTTCTGTAAAAAGATGAAGCTGTTACTCTGAATAAGAGCATTAAAATGCCACACGTCAACAAACCCACTGCGTTTGTGTTCAATAGCAACCACAGTGATGAAGATGACCTCCCAGAAGCACTTGCGGCCATTTCTTCTGAGAGCAGCATGGGAAAATCCACGTCCAACAGCTCACTGGACAAACAGGTCCAGCCGCCCATCTATCCACCGGTAATGGTCTGCTCAAAACGCCTTTGGGTGAAGTGACCCGCAGTTCACTCAGTGTAATTGAAGAAATTCTGGGGTTTTTTTTCCCATTCTTTAGCAGAAAAGCGTGCCACCGTTGGAGCACTGTGAGAAGTCCCCTGTGTTCTATCCGAGCCCAGTCCCTCACCTACTGCCATTCAGTCCACATTCAGACAGGTAACACACACACTCACACACATTCTGTTCTGCAGTGTGTTTTTATGATACACTAAACTTGTGCCTATCCTCTTGTTATTCTGTTTTTCTCCGTCTGGGTGTGTGTGCACTTTTGATCGTCTCTCCATCTGTTGTATTTTGTGTGTGTGTCTGTGTATAGCAACGAAGAGCTGAAAATGGATAGAGAGAAACTGCTGAGAGCCTTACTAATGACAGAGCTCTGAAACCATATGAGCATCCAGATACATAGCAATTGAAGAAAACACCTTAAATTCATTGCACTGTACTTTTTATACATTCACACAAACCTAAGACTATTTTTTAATGATGGAGCTTATTGCCCTTATAAACCACATCTGCAATTTCATTATGTTTATAAAGAACCCACTGATACTCTACGTCATTTCAGACCCTGTTTATTTGTCCTTATGGCTTTGGAATTGTGCCTCAAAGTCTATACATATACTATGTTCTTTTCATTGGAGCACATTGTGTTAAATCTCATGGGAGCCACTTGTTTGAGCTACACCTGATGTAATACCCTGTACATACAGATTGTAAATACCATGTAAAAAGTAAACACTGTCATGTGTTTTCATGGAAGCTTTCTAGCATTTTAAAGGGAACTTTTTGCAAACGTGCATTTCCGCTCCCGACATAAACACTTACTGAATAAATCTGCTCTCCTGGTAATCTGAACTAGATGATCCAGATTATTTCCAGGTATTTCTGATCATATGAATTTTAGTTTTGTTGGCATGTGTTTCGCAAAGGTTAACAGTGAGAGCTTGTGTAGCACAAGATATGATAGTAGTGATAATACAGTAGCTATAACCACAGGCTCATGAAAATGTGTGAAAATGTCCTGTGATTCACTGTTTCAAAAAGTCATATTTATTATTAATAAAATAATTCTATTATGAATTATCTCCACTACAAATGAAAGAGTAGTTTGTTTACAGCACATACCATGTATTAATTAGATTGAGGGGCTAGCTGTACCAGACAGACTAAAGGGCAAGTAGTAACAGATTAGGGGGCTGAAGGGCTAGCTGTAACAGGCTGAAGGGCTAGCTGTAACAGGCTGAAGGGCTAGCTGTAACAGGCTGAAGGTATAGTTGTAACAGACAGACTGAAGGGCAAGTAGTAACAGATTGGGGGGCTGAAGGGCTAGCTGTAACAGACTGAAGGTATAGTTGTAAAAGACAGACTGAAGGTTGAACAGACTGAACAGACTGGGGGGCTGAGGGGCTAGCTGTAACGGACTGAAGGGCTAGCTGTAACGGACTGAAGGGCTAGCTGTAACAGGCTGAAGGTATAGTTGTAACAGACAGACTGAAGGGCAAGTAGTAACAGATTGGGGGGCTGAGGGGTAGTTGTAACAGGCTGAAAGGATAGTTGTAAGTCACTAAAGAGTCTGATAAATCAGCACAAACACAATGACCCTCAATGTAGTTCTGTGTTGTTTAAACCAGATCTAATATTCAACCTAAACAAAAGGATCTGCATCAAAATGAGTACGATTAGTAATCAGAGGCTGTATCAGTTATACAATTTAAATATACTTTCTATTCATGATTTTAGACTATAGTTTTGATGAATCTGTGCATAAAACAAAAATGTAACTGTTTTAATACATGCATGCCCTTATTGTTTTACTGGTTTTTATCTCCACCATGTGGGGCTGTACTTCAGTTTGGTTACCTCTCACTCTTATTTATATGCGTCAAACGACATTATACAAACACCTGGAGGGCCCATAAAATCATATTAGTGAGAATTCTGTGACATAGCAGTGAGGAAACATCTTTACGATTAAAGCCATGCAAGTTCATCTTTTCAAACTCTTTCATTAGTCTGTGGTTCACATTCTCACAAATTCAGGTGTCTTCTCTCAGAGAGCTTACTTGTTGAATGGCTCAGGAATATGCGGTGAGCTGGGAGTAGTTTCTATGGCCCACTAGATGGCATCAATTATGCACTTGTGTTGACAGGCTAAAATGAAAGACATCACACACATGCTTGGTTGTGAGAAAATTATGATTCAATAATGTAATCGATGTTTGAGTGAGCAAAATGTGGACATAAAACTATACTTAAAAGAAGTATTTTGAGTGTGCAGAAATGGAAAGAAATGGAAATAACATGACATTCAGCCATGCAGCTTCATGAAGGTGTTAACTTTTATTTGCTTTTTAAGTTAACACAAAATATCAAAATAAAATAACACTTTCTCCACAGTATAACAGCCAAACACATGAGCTCTCAGTTACTTTTCCAGTGGTCCACTAACGCCCAAATTTGGTCATGTAGTTTATATTTTCATACAATAATAACTTGTACATTAAAATGTACCATTAATTGCTACAAACGGTTTCTTGAGAAATGCCATAAGAACCACTTTTGAGTCCATGAAGAAGCATGTTTAGAATAGAGAGTGAGAGTGTGAAGAACCTTTAGATCAAGGGAAAATTTCTTTAGCCATTTAAAAGGTTTCTCACTCTCAAATCTGTCACAACAGGGTTCTTCATGGTATTACTAATAGTGGTTCTTCTATGATATCGCTTAGAAAACCATTTTGTAGTACCTTTATTTTTAAAAGTGTGATAAAACTTATCATTTTTAGAAATTTGACCACTTATGAACCTGTGAAGTTGCGCAGAACTACAAGATATTAGCAACACCTTATATTCTTTTTTTAGATCATTGACGACATTGGGCCTTATTCACCAGGTGTTCTTAAGAAGAAATGTCTTCTTAAAACTTGTTTTTTTACCATTTTGTACAATTGGTTCTATCTTTTTAGGAGCAGAGCTGTTGACAATTTAAAAACATCCATCTGACGTAAACTTTCTGGACTTTTCTCAAGAACTAATTTAATTCAAAATGATAAAATTCTTAGAAAGGCACTGGTGAATGAGGCCCAGTAATTGCAAATGTTTGAGCTGTAGTGTACAACTTAACTCTGAATTATCAGGTTAAGTGTATGAGTAGTGCTTTGTGTACTACTTCCAGTTGGCACATCAGGTACGGGAACTAAACATGACGATAAAATGGCGCGTGATCTTACTGAAAAACATTTTAATCCTACATCTTATAAAAGCTTAGGCATGCACAAAAATCATCACTAAAAAGCAATGAGTATACGAAATCAGGAACATGGGCATAAAAAGCCATGAGGGTAGTCCTGTGCATTGAATACAGCTGCAACAGGGTGGTATATCAGATCACATTACATTAATCAACATTATACGCTCACACAAACTCGTACATACACAGACATCAATTTGAAATACAAATATGTGAGTGTCACAGCAGGCCCAGCTCAACCTGCTGAGTGCAGTACTCACTTATTCAGTACATGTACTGATTATGGAGTGTTTGCCCGCACACACAAACACATACAAAAACATACACATCAGTAGGTTTCCATCTGTTAAAGACAAAAAAAAAAAAAAAAAAAAAAAAAAAGAGAAGACTTTTCACCCATCCAATCTGGTTGAGTGTGACAAGCACACACACACAATCATAAGGCACATTGACAGCTGCACACACACTCACATACACACACTGAGTACAGAAAGTACCTGTTGTTCCTGATTCTGGCCCTGAAAGGTTTTTGGCGAAATGATTACTGCAGACAGTAATGGTTTTTGACTTCTACAAGAGAGGACGCTGGCACCTACACCACGCTGTGTGAGATGATTTGGCGAACCTTGTAAACATTTTGTGTCAGTTAGCTCTTTGAACTTCATCGTGGAAGCTTCAAAAATAGGAAAGTCAAGCATCTTTAGCACATACGTATATACAGGACCGTGCAGAAGTTCAGGATCGCCCTCATGGATTTCATTTGCAGTTAAAATGGCCATTAAGTAAAAGTTATTCCCTTTAAGGGGTTATTTCTGAAGAGATTAGATGTAAGGTATGATTTACTTGCATAAGGAAGAGGACTTATCAAAGGAAAACAAGTTTCCAAAGCAGACGTTCTTGACAAACGAGGAAAATAGGAGAAAACGGGACTGCTACCAACTATGTAAGACCTGGTAAACCAGCAAAACTGCCTCAGTCAGATAAACTGTACTTTACATTTTTTTAATCTTTGAGAGAGGGGGGGGGGCAACCAAGCTCCACTCAGTTCAGATTTGAAGAATCCTTCCACTCGGAGAAGACGACTCAATGCTGTGGGTCTGAAAGGATATGGAGCTGATGAAGAAGCTCTTAGTGAGAAAGAGGAGAAACCAATTGAGAAGCCGAAAATGCTCTTCTATCTTCTAAGACTGAATTTTTGGAGGTGTGGAAAAATCTCCCTGAAGAGAAACTGAAAGTAAGTCTCCTGAAAGGAACAGAAGCTGTAATGAGGGTAAAGGTGGACTCAATGAATACTCAAACATCTGAGATTTGATTTAGTCCTTGAAACCTTTGTGTAAGTTTCTATTAAATGTGTTTTATGAAAAATGAATAACTTGCAGATATTTTTAATGAAGGGCTTTGACTTTTGCACAGTCCTGTACATAAACACACACATACTCATAGTACAGTCACATCAGTTGGGATAAAGGTACAAACACTCTTACATGCAGGCATACACACACACGCAGACCAGCATGTTTGGAGGAACGGACACATACGCTTATACACACATGCACACACACACTTGCTTATACACTCCTAGAGATGTGTACAGACACATGCTATTTATCTAATCCTTTGGCTTAAAATGATAACAACAATGAGCGATTCTAAGAAAAAGGGTCCTTTTAGATACAGGAGGCAGAAGTGAAGAAGGGGTCTGCTGATTTTCATCGATGGATTTCCTGAGTGATTGAGTTCATCTTTCTACCACACTTGTGCACATTCTCACACACACATACATAACAGACACACACATCTCCAGTACTTGCCTATGAGGAGAACATTATCTAATGCATATACTAATGCAAAAATAAACAGTGTGCAATACATTTTAAAAAATCTAATTTCAAATACATACATATTCTTTTTAGATGTCTCACATAAATAGCTAGAGTGATATATAACTTGCTGCGGTTCTGGGGGCCAGACTGTAATTTTACAGTGAAGTGGTGTGTAGCAGCTGCAAGTCCAGATAAGCTCCACCTCCCAGGCTCTGGTCTCCAATGGGCTGTTTGGCAGACAGCAGGGAGGGGAGGGTAACCAAGGCATCACTGTTGCTGGGCTGAGGGAGAGAGAGAGAGAGAGAGAGAGAGAGAGAGAGAGAGAGAGAGAGAGAGAGAGAGAGAGAGAGAGAGATTAACGCAACTTACACAGCTGGTTTTTCTTGAGCAACACAGAATGGCAAGGCCCTGAAAACACCTTTAATAAATGTAGCCAAATGTTTGTGGACACTCCTTTTAATGAATGCAATCAGCTACCTAAGACGTTACTTTATAAGCTACTTTATATACTTAATAGGTTGCACTTATTACTGACACATATGTAAAAAGCCACACACACAGCTTCTCTGAAATGTTGATGCTACATCTAGAACTTTTAGGATGAGTTGGGGATGAGGTGGGGTGGTGATCATCCAACATCCTGACCACACTCATCGCTGAATGCAATCAAATTCTCACAGCAATGCTCCAAAATGTAGTTGAAAGCCTTTTCTTGGCAGCAGAGCCAGTTAATACAATAAAAGCAGGTTAAACTAGAAACTTGATTTTGGAAGAAACCATGAATGAGCAGGTGCCCCAATACTTTTGTCCATATAGTGCACATATAGTTCTCTATAAGGTTCTTCTGGATGCTGTGTAGTGCAATAGCCTCTAAAACCATAAATTCAATCCTTTAAATGCAATTTTTGCCAATATTAACTTAAAAAATCCTAAAAAATAGGAAATTATATGTATATATATATATATATTTGTTTGATACACAGTCAATGTGTAGACTGAATATTTAAGTATTTTAAACTAGATTAGACTTGTATTGTTATTTGGGACTTATGAATGGTGGTTTATAGAATTTCAGGATTCAAGTGAATAGTATTGTATATGTCTTTCCACTTCCACGTTTACTACTGCTAGTACTGCAGCCCAACATGGGTTAGCTTTAAAAACATTAAAAAAACAAACAATAAGCGTCTCATGGGTCCACTGAAATGCTGCTATTTCAGCAGTTATTCCTCCATTCTTCATGAACTATTAAAAATCTCTGATTTCTAATCTCCTAATTGCAGTTACATGCAGAGCAATCCAAATCCAAAATTGAGGAGCACCACAGACACAGACTTTGGTGGAGTGCCACTTTTACTTGTTTGAGTTTGCATAAGACTGAAATTCATTAGCCTACTTTCTACAAAACATCCAAATATGGAACCATTCCCTCATGCCTTTGCATGTTACACTTTTGCAAAACATACAATTATAAGCAATTAGTAAAATGCGCAATGACCGTCCTAGAAGAAAGTGGGGGGTATAGACACTGTGATTAACAACAAGACTACATCATTGCACAGCACCAAAAAGCATAAATGTCAATAGTGTAACCTTATAAACTGTGAAAGCACACTGCGTATGCACTGGCACATAATGTTTTAACACCCTCAATCCTTCATCCCTTTCAACAGACAAAACACTGCACAAATTCCAATCACATCAGCACTACGGCTAAAAGAGTACTTCACATATTGAGAACATCCCAGTACTGAAAACATCTTAATATGTGTTACCTAATACATTTACAAACACATTCACTGATCCTCAACCAAAATATGAGAGAATCCTGAGGAGCAACACAGATAATAAAGCAGGAGAATCATGTTACAGCAAGCCAGTGCACCACACCCTGCACACCAGACCAGAGGAACCCGTTTAGCTTAGTGTAGGAGTGTGACAATGCACAGGAGAACTGTGCAACTGTTACTTTAGACCCACTGGAGCGTCTAAATCTCTAATGCTCAACACCACAGGACATAAAACACACCCAAACGTCCTCTAAAACCCAGCCCTAAACAAACCACACCCACATACACACACCTTCTTTGTTTTCTGTGAACTCTGCAATAGCTGGAGGCAACAGCAGCAGCAGAGTCTTCTTCTCAACTTTACTGTCATACATATGGAGCCATAAGTGCCAATGCACTAGTTTTTGGGATCTAAGCTCATGATTTTAGCAACAATCAAACTCAAGTCATTATTCTGGACATACCCAGGGGTGAATCTGTTCACTGGAAAATACAATTACGTTTGGGTGGTAAAAAAGGAAGGCATGGATGAATGATTGATGATATAATTAGATATTAAGAAGCATAAAGACCCAAACAGAAGCCTGGACATTCCAAAAAAACACTACCCTTATGGTCGCCAAGAGCTGAAACACACTTACACATGACCCTTAATATAATATTACCACTACTACTACTACTACTAATAATAATAATTCTAATATTTATTATTATAACTGATTGGTAATCTAGTGTTACACCCACCTGATAACCCTGTACCATGCTGAGGATCTCTTTAACTCCGCTGGCGTAGGCATGAGCAGAGGTGTGGCTGTGCATCCTGATCATTGTTGGGGGCGGACTGGAGAGAACCGATCCTGCTGAAGGGGCGTGGCTTGTAGGGAAGTAGTTCATGTTGGGTGGGGAGCCTGGGGGGCTGAAGTCAACATGACAGCTTTTAATGCAAGATGGCAGTCAGGTCAGCAAGTTCTATCATGCTTAATTTTTCATGCCTTTGTGACATGAATTAACTCAAATCTTTTTAAGTCATATTCAACACCCGGTACTCACAACTTACCCATAATTTACTGTTAGTATTGTAACTACTTTAAACATGGCAGGTCATTTTCTGAATCTGTGGTTCATTTCTACAAACACACAGCAGCTAAACTGTCCAGTTCTCCCACACAGATGTAGGTACAGGTGTATATTATACGATCTGGGTGTGAAACACATGCTCTCACACACACACGCACACACACACACACTAAAAAGAGCACAACACACCCAGCTAATGCATGCTGTTCTGGTTGCGTAAGTCTTTCTTGAAGAGTCATTATGTTCAGACCTTTCAGAGTTCCATTTAAGCAGCACCGTGAAGCTGCCTCGGGCAAAGCCTCACTTACAATCAGAAGAAAGTGCTTGAAGTCCTTAAGCTGATTAGAGGAGAATTGGTGAAATAAAAGTGCAAGCGACCCTCCAACCTTCTGCTCAAAGAATTTCAAAAATTGCAAATAGAACTAATATTGCAAAGTCAAACATGTATATAATAAGTATATTTATTTATTTCAAATGCATTTAAATGAGTTTACCCTGTAAATCAGGCATAATGTACAGTCCAGGCTGCTACAGTTGATTTTGTGTGTAAAAATGATATCCAAATGTAGAACATGGGGAACAAGAAGGACCAAAAACTAAACAATATAAAATTAGCATCAAGTCTGTAAATCTGAATACATTGCTTTACACACCGGTCAACCACAATGTTATCACCACAGGTGAAGTGAAAACCACTGATTATTATCTTAATCAGCAGTGGCATTTGTCAATGGGGGGTATATTAGTCAGTTCTTGAAGGTGATGTGTTAAATAAGAGGAAAAATAGGCTATCATTAGGGTCTGAGCCACTTTTGAGAAGAGCCAAATTGTGATGGCTAGACAACTGGGTCAGAACATTTTCAAAACATGGCATGTTTTGATATGCAGGGGTCAGTACCTACCAAAAGTGCTCCAAGAAAGGACGATCAGTGACGCGGTGACAGGATCATGGGCACCTAAGGCTCATTGATGTGATCCATGCAGGTCCCACCTCCTAACTTACAGGACTTGCTGCTAACATCTTGGTGCCAGATACCACAGAACACCTTCAGAGGTCTTGTGGAGTCCATGCCACGAATGCGCTGATCTGTTGTGGTGGCACAAGAGGGCCTACTCAATATTATATTATCAATATAATATTAGTTATATTATTAATATAACTGATCAGTGCATGTGCATTAGTCTATAACCACTGCAGAACTGTATCCAGTACATTAGACGCTGTAGTGTGTTATTTTTTTAGCTTGCTAATGTTAGGTTGGGCATAGTCAAGTTAAGAGAGGCTATGTATAAGAATGAAATGGAACATGAAAGTTTGATAAAGGCACTTGTCTCATCATGTCTGTAACCACCAATTATAGCCAAAAGCTCCAACTGGCACTAAAACTGTAAAAAGAAATGTAGGTTTTCATGTTAAACCAGTAGGAGTTACACACAAAAAGTGCAAATAAAAAGAACTTATGCCATGGGAAAGTTATGGAGATAAGGAGTCCGCCTTAGGCATCAGATTCAAACATCCTGCCTAACTCTTAACTTATGAGGCCCGTTTGTCACTGTCATAACAGAACCTAGTATTTCTGTAATGAGTCTTCATAAGAGAATTCTTTGTTTTAAAGGGACCCTGAATGGAAAATTTATGTATAATTTGGTGTAGTTGAAAAATGAGAGTTCAGGACATAGAAGGTGACAAACGCTGTAAGCTCAAACACTGTTGTCTCTTCAAGAAATTCAGCATAACCGAGAATTTTAAAATGCTGACTTAAAACCCCCCAAACTGTTGCATAAACGTTTATGCCCCCAAATATACATACACCAAGCCCACAAGGAAGGTCTCTGTGCTAGCCTCACTAGTCATCTAGCTGCACCGAGAGAACACAGAGAGGACAGTAACACTTTCCAGTAAGATTCAGGAATAACTACAAAAAGTTATTAGTGTGTGTTTCCTTCTGAGGCAAAATAACAGGGCTTGTAATCAGGCTTGTAAAACTGCACCTGAGCATTCGGTAACACTTCATTTGGATGGTGCATTCTAGATGCCTTGTAGATGCTCACCTTACATTTCAACTCACATTCAACTGAATGTCTCTTAAATGTAACTGAACTGTAAGTTGAATGTAAATTATTGGCCGCAATCCACAGTACTAAATTATACAGCAGCACATGCTTAGTCCCTGGCTATGGCTTCTCGGAGTATCTAAGGATCATGCCTTGCCTAAGCAGTCCAGACAGTTTGTGGCTGCCCATTGTAGCTTAAAAGATGCCAGTGTATTCAGGTGCTATATAGAAAACATATACAGTACAGTCTCCTTTTTTAAAAACCACTCACTTATTCAGTGAAGAAGGCAGAGAGAGAGACACTGACTATTGCACAAATATTTCTGAGCACTGTTTATGTGCCACCAAAAGCCTGACTACACCCATTCCAACCGTAAACGCTGCTCCACCCTACAACCACATGACTTTCAGCACTAGGTTTGGTAACCTAGTGCTGAGACCTTAGGTGAGGTCAGGTAAGTTGTTTTAGGGCAAATATCTGGAAGAAGCAGTACCTGCCAACCAAAATCTGCAATGAAAACAGGTGCGTGTAATGACTATGGGTGGTGGGTGGAGAACCAAAAAAAAAAAAATAAATCCCCTAGCCTTTACCTAAAAACCATAAAACATTCTCAGCACACTGTTTATTTTCCCAGTTTGATTTTCTGACAAATCCATTCTATTTGTATTCAAACAACTGTACTAGCATGTCTGGACATAGCTTAGGGAAACTAGCTACACATCTGCATCTCATCTACCAGTTGCCATATGACCCATCTCTAGTACAATATCCAGCATTGATATAAGACAATACTAAAAATTGTGCAGTTTTTTAGTATCCAATTAAACACAACAGTAATAGTAAATGAGGAAGGTAGTGTTGGTAAATTATTTAGTAAATTATGATCTGATTAGATTCAATTTATTCTAAATTCTATTCTCTGTATTCTTCTAAACATATTATTTTTCTAAAATTAATAAAATGAAGAGATTTCAACAAAGCCCTGCTTCACCTAAATGCCCTGCACTTTTCAATAATTAATACACCATCAAATATTGATTTGAAATATTGTTAAAATGTAAACTTTTAACAGATGCTGGTATTTTTTAAGCAATTAGCTACAGAATACTGATATGACGTTGATATCTTTGTGCATCTCAGCCTAAGACACACCTCACACAATAGAACTGTACTCATTTATAAATGATAGCACCCAGACAAAAACAACCAATTGTATTTTAGAAGTGAAGAATGGGTCACTAAGAGAATTATAGAATACAGAGTAAGGAAATGATGTGACGCGGACACCAGCACTTTCAGCAGCACTCTGCATATGGACGCTCTCTTTTAAAACACATCCAAACATTTAGAATTGTTCTTGTAACAGATTCACCCTTAAACCAGCAGCAAAGAAAGAACAAAAATCTTTGGATTCACCCTGAAATTAGTTATGTGTATGAGCGTATCTGATGTCAGTTCAGCTCATCTTAGGAATTATAATATTCAAATGCTTTACCTGGCATTACCTCAACTTAAAAATGTTAGAGTTCCTTCAATGAAACATCACAATGTGCAATATTTTTCCATTTCCACATGTGCAATTAAGAGCCAAAGTGCAATTATCTGTAAATAATACTGTTCTTCAGAGTTTTTGCTTTTATTATATATGTTGTTTATATACTGTTAATTTATCTTCTCTTTGTAACAGAGTGTCTTGCTACCCCTTTGCTGCTGTGACATTGTGAATTCCCCCCTGTGGGACTAATAAAGGATCATTTTACCTTATCTTATCTTATCTTAAAGCCCAAATCTGAATAAAACAGTGTCACAGCAGACCCAGGTCAACCTAGGGTCAACCACTACTACCACTTGTGACAGCACGAATGTTTCTTTGTGACTGTAATTATGATTAAAGATACGGGTGTAAAAAATATATATATATCACATAAAATATT